>NW_027202604.1:2332500-2927500 GCF_024711535.1 Dipodomys merriami | reverse complement strand
TCAAAGCAGCCTGTTAATTTGTTGTTGTTGTTGTTTTAAAGATAACCAAGCTGTTTTACTTCTACAGTGATCAAAGGGATTTTGTAATCATACTCAGAGAGCACGTATTACTTTTTATCTTGTAGACACTTAAAACATTAATTAATAAGAACATGGTACCTTTTAGAAAAAGGAAAAGGCTGGTTGTTTGGACATGCCCTTTTGTTGCCTCTCTCCCATCTTCCTGCTGGTTTTGAACACACCCTCATGGCCCTGTTTTCCTGCACTGTATCTGGGCTTCTCATCTTCCCATGACAAGGAGGATTTCATCTGGAAGACAGACTCATCGGAATTTCTCTTGGTGTAATGTCTGCATCACCCAGGCATGCGGCTTCTCTGAGGAAGTCTGGGCTATTGTGGAATCATACAACCAATGGGGCCACACAGTGTTGGGAATCCTAGCTAACCAACGTCCTCAAGTACTATGACTCTTTTTTTTGGACATTATTTATTGTAAAAATGCTGTACAGAGGGATTACAGTTACATGGGCAGGGTAATGAGTACATTTCCTATTGAACATTATTGCCTCCTCCTTTGTTTTCCCCCTACCATCCCTTCCCTCCCACCTCCACAACTAACCCCAACTTCTCCCACCCACCAAAGTTGTAAAGTTCGTTTTCAACATAGTGTTTTGTACATCTCATTGTTACAATGGGTCAACCTGTGTCCTTATTTAAGCATTTTGTTTTTTCCCTTCCCCTCCCCAAATTAGAGAAGTGTATATACAAGATGCAGGGCACCAACATCAAAAACAGTGAAAATAGGGGTTATTTGTATGTTCCTCCCCCAAAGTACTATGACTCTTATTTGTCTGATACAGTATCAAATAGATACTGTAAGTTTGGCAATGTAGGGTAACACTTGGCTCTTTTTAGATGTTCTTCTTTTAAAATGGACCCTTTTATCCCTGGCCATTACAGCCAGTTCCAAAACAGCCCAAATGTGTTGCCTCTTCACAGAGACACAACTGACTGCTGGAATTTGGCTTCCAACATGGTTTCGCGACCATGGACAGGCCCACAATATGGCAACGATGGCCAAGCCAGTGTCGGAACACTCAAGGGAGGCTCAGAAGAGAGACCAAATTGGTCACACTTTCAATTCCCTGCACCCTCAAGTGGAAGTTTTGAGAATTAACCAAGAAACACCCAGCATGCAACACAGTGCTTGGCACAACACAGATTTACACTTTATGAAGAATGAATGGTTGGAGGTCGGGCAAAGCTGGCTGGCAGAAGAGAAAAGGCATCTTCTCTCCCCCACCCCCTCCTCCCACTCCCCCTTGAAGGCAGTCATTTGGAAAGCAGAACAGATTGGCTGCCGCATTTTATAAATTCCTTGTGAGGAAACAATGAACTTTGAAAACTGAAAGCAGTCACTACTTCAAAGTAGTCTTTGAGGAAGGCAGCAGTCGTGGCAGGTGGTGATTCTTGGATTGAGGTAGTGAGAGTAGCTAGTATTCCTTTCATTTGTGTGTTGCCCTTTTTCCTTATCCAAATTTTTCACAAGGAGCAGTAAGAAAACAGAAGCACTCAAACCATTGAGATTATAACCATCTCAGGCCCTGCATCTGATCCTTAAGAGAGCATAAAGGGCCAAAGGGACCATGGAATCCCTTCTCTTACAGGACCACCTCCTCTGGGTGTGTCACAGAAAGAGACCTTGCATTCTAAATGGCAAGATGGAATCCAGCTATAAGATTGTAGGGGAACAGGCAGCAATGGGTATTCACCTTAACCTTGAGAAGCATGGGCCACTTAGCCAAGAGGAGATCTCTTTATGTTGAAAATGAACTTTACAACTTTGGCGTGGTGGGGGGGCGGGAGTGGGGTGAGGGAAGGGGGTGAGATGGGAAGGAATGGGAAGGGGAAACAAAGGAGGAGGCAACAATGCTTGATAAGAAATGTACTCATTACCTTGCCCATGTAATTGTAACCCCTCTGTATGGTATTTTCACAATTAAAAAAAAAGAAGAAGAGTGAGTGGAACTGGAGGTGTGATTCAAGTGGTCGAACGCCAGCCTTGAGAAGAAAAAGCCAAGCAAGAGCTCAAAGCACTGAGTTCAGTCCCTAGTACCAGCACCAAATAAATAAATAATGTAATTTAATGAAATAGCAAGCTATTATTGCAGTGATCTTACTAAGAACCGCTCACCCCTCACTCTCTACGGGAGAGATGTGTAAAACCAGGGCTGCCAAAAGTCCTGGGCAGTAATCATGCAAGTGATCCTGAGTATTGGAGGTGTGGGGACCTTTGCAGGCTCTGTTTGTTTTGACAGACCATGTGCTGGGCTATGTGTGTAGTTACCCATGCTCATTCCCATTTGCTTCTCACTGCATCCCTGTGAGCTCAGTGCTGCTATGTCCATCGCACTGGTGGGACAGAGAAGTGCACCACTAGCCCTTGGAGCACATAATATGGAGACTGGGGTAGAATCTGGGTTTAACTGTAGGATGCCAGCTTTTAACCACTCCAAAAGCCTTCCTTGACCTATCTGATCGTGAGTGGGCAGCTTCTCCAGGACTTCCCAAGGCACACGCATGCCTGGCACAGAGAGTGGGAAGTGTTAGGTACCTACAGGAATTAGAGATGTGTAAGTGAACTGGATTATTGTTAAGTAAGTGAAGGAATAAAGTGCCAGGAGGCCTCTGCAAGAAAGAAGGATGTCTGCATGCTCATATCCCTTCTTTTTGTATTTTTCTTGTGGTAGGTCATGGAGCTTGAACTCAGGGCATGGGCACTGTCCCTGAGCTCTTTCACTCAAGTCTAGCACTCTACCGCTTTGGGCCACAGCACCACTTCCTGTATTCTGGTGGTTAATTGGAGATAAAGAGTCTCATGGATTTTCCTGACCTGGATGGCTCTGAACTGTGATCCTCAGATCTCAGCCTCCTAAGTAGCTAGGAATACAGGCACAAGCCACTGTTACCCGGCTCACATCCTTTCTGTAGTAATCCCTTTAGCCTCTCAGAGGAGAGCTGACCAGGGCCTCAGAAGAGGTAATGATGGCCTTCACTAGTGGAGATTGTGGCCTTCTGGGGAGAGAAATAGCTTCCCAGACATTGCCTGGCTCTGAACCTCAACTACGCCATTGCCATTGTCCAGAGAAAAGTTTCTGCCCCTCCAGCAAAGGATCTCTGTCCCATCTTCCTTCCTTCCTTTCTCTTGACAACAAGGACCTCCATGTCTTGTTGATCCATTAGTAGGACATACCACCCTGGTTCCCTTCCTGGAGGTGTGTCTGTGATCCCCTCAGCCCTTTCCCAGAAGAGTGCAGAAGACGCAATGTCATAGTTGTTGGTTATAACTCAGCATGACCATTACCTTGGTCCATATAGTATACTTCCATCATCTCAGGTGACACACAGAAGTGCCTATATCCAGAATATTAGATACTAAATGAGGCCAAGAATGTTCTGCTCCTTCAGGAAAAGCCCTCAGCTCGTTCTGGCTTGCTCCTAGGATGGGTGCCTTCTTGTCCCATCCTCCTAGGCCCCAGGCTTGTATCTGTGTTCACACATCTGGCCTTCATTTGAAACTTCACCTCAAAGTATTTCATAGCACAGAATATCTTTCCTTATTAAATTCTCCTGTGCATATTTTTTTCATAAAGCAGGCACCCAAAGCTACAAACCTACCTGTAGCTCTCAAAGTCTGTTTATAAACCTTTGGAAATAATTTGCAATTCGTTAATCACATTTTCAAAGGAAGTTACAGATTATAGATACACTAACAATTGCCATATACAAAACTTGAGCCCTATAACAAGCTCCTTACGTAGGAGAAGAGGAAGTTTTGGAGCTGGGGGAACCTGGGGTTTGTCCCATGCTCAGGCTGCTCCAGAAAGTGAGCTGGCCTGGGAACTGGACTTACAAGAGCTTAGTTCTTTTTCTGTTACTTGGGAGGTGTCAGAAAACCAAGTGGAGACCAGCTCTGCTCAAGAAAATTAGGGTATCCTGGTGAGCAATAAGACATTTTATAAAGCACATGTTCCTGAATAATCATTAAAGTACTGAAGTTTGCAAATATTTAATGTAAAATGTAGTATCAAAAGTAGTTCTTTTAAAAAGGAAAAACAGCATTAAATATATTCCAGTTAGAACTCTATTGACTACTTAAGGATTGAAATGCCATCCAGCTAAAACTAATCTGAAAAGAAAGCTATACAAGGAGGAAATAGTGACACATCCAAATACAGAAAGATTTCAAGCACCGTTTAATTCAGGTTTGCACATGTCTTCAGGACTCTCTTCATATCTTCTCTCTCTTTTCTCTGATGTAGCTTCATTCTCAAAATAGATACTGTCCAAGTAGTGATGAAATGGTCCACAGGTTCACATTTTACCACCTTAGCAATGCCAATGGATGTAAAGCCTCTTTTCCCAGTGGATGCTAGCCTCAGCGAGTCTCTTGAATCTCATGTGGACTGGCCTGGGTTATATACCCACCTCTGAACCAATCCTCATTTTCTGGAGTGCTCAGAGCCTTCCCTGCTAGAGCCATGTTCACTGAGAATGATGCTGTGGGGAAACCAAGGTACTTAATCTGGGAAGTGTGGGAGAGAGTAGTTGCAGGCCACAAGTATCTTCCTAATGGAGCTCCAAATTCTGGCCTTCTTATACCTTCTCATTGGAAACATGAAAAAGCAAGTTTAGGTCAGTACAGTAGTTTGCTAAAGCCCTTGCCCTGCTTTCTGTGTAACAGTCCATAGAACTTTTCTTCTCTCAATCAAATTAACCCATTGGTTACATTAATGTTTATATCCTAAAGGAGCTTTCCTGGATCTTGATCCAGATGACAGTGGTTCAGACCTGTTACATAACCCTGATTAAACATACATTGTGAAGGAGCATTTCTAAAAGGAAATTTCCTAGGGAGTATGCCCCCTGCCCATAGTTCCTATTTCCCTGAGTGAAATTAAATTCTAGACGCTTGCTGCAATATGGTAGCTCACAGACCAGAATGCTGAAAAATCTTTTATTCCTTCATTCCCTAGTCTCTCCCTGCTTCTTCAATAGCTTCTGGGTGTAATGATCTGCATTTCTTGAATGACTCTGCCAGAACAGTCTTAAGACTCAACTTGTATGATTGACACCATCATCTTTGACAAACATTTTCTGCCTCCTTGTGGGCTTCAACATCAAAGATGTCTCCTTCCATATAAAGAAACAAGGTATAAACAAATCCCATACAAGAAGACCCTGTCTTTCCAGGAAGAACATGATTCTTGCAATCCTGTTACCCACGAATTAAGAATATATTTGGAACATGGACTGTGATGCCATTTTGTATCTGATGTCTGTCTCCTCAGCCTGCCTTTCCTGTGCAGGTAGTTTGGAAAATGAGTAAGAATCTCTGGAGTAGCTTGACACATGCCTTAGGGTCTCATAGTCAGTGGGAGGTGGGCAGTGGCAGGGCTCTTCTCACAAAATTATATGGATTTTTTTCTTGAAGATGACACATTGGGTGGGTTTTTTAAATTTCTTTCATGAAATAGCATGAGGCCTAGACATAAAAACTGGGGCAGGGGCTGGTTGGTTGGTGGGACGTCCTTCTTCATACTGCTTAGATGATCTTCTTTAACTTGTTGGTTAATTTGTTACTTAACCTGTTAGAGCTCATTTCTCCATTGTTGAATGGATGATAACAGACAGAATTAAGGGTGATAAACTATAAGTAAGTCCATGGGAACCGAGAGCGCTGTGAAAGACTTCGTTTTTAAGTGTTTTGCACTTTGTAGGTTTCCAATAAATATGTATTGAATAAAGGAGTAAAAGAGCACTTTGAAATAACCAAAGGAAGCACTCTCCCCTACCTCCGAAAAATCCTCCTCAACAAAATAAACACTTTACATCCCAAAGTGGGCTACCCAAGGAACTGTGGAAATCTGCCTTTGAAATTCCAGATCTGGGCTATAGTAATCTGAGGTACCTAACAGCTCTTAGGAATGGTTCTTACTGAAATGGAACTTGGGGCCACTGGTACTTGTAGCCCTGGTTTAAAATGGCTGCCTGACTCTAGCTGCCCAGGCAGATAGTCCTGAATTTTAGATCTTCTTCCCCATCGCTCTTGCCTATGATGACACCTTACACTGACCTTCTGGTTCATCCTACTCAAAGCAAGCCTGGCTTTCTGAGGCACAGGGTTTCCATGCACACAGGAACTTTCCATAACACGATCCAACTGCTAATCTGCTATCATTTACAGCGGCTTCTGAGAGAACCACTTCCCTTCCTTTTCATCTGGAGTGGATCTGATGTCATAAAAGCCGTGAATGTCTGTTAATTAGAAACCTCAAAGGAGGAAGTGGAAACATGGTTGACAGGGTGGTTGAAGCCCATTGCCCCTTGGTGGCAAGGAGAAGAATCTGTAGAGGTGGCACAGAGTTCCTGAAATATAGTCAACAGGGAAGAAGAGAAAAACATTGGATGTCACAGTGACATAAGATCTCCACTTTTGGCTTCTGTGTCCTTGATTCCAGTGTAGACTTGTTTGCTTCCATACATTGGCAATATTTGACTCACCTTCCATCTCACATAGATCATTACTATCCAATTAAGGGATGATGGATCATAAGACAGACTTAAAAGAAAGTATACACACACACACACACACACACACACACACACACACACACACACACACACACACACACACACACACACATTTTATATGTTTTCCAGTATGCTACTATTCCTATACTCTGAATTTACAAAGAAATTGCTTATTCCTAGCCTGCAGTAGAGGGCAGACTTTCCTATCTTATAAACAGCCCAACAATCAATATTAAAGGCATCAAAATGCAGGAACACCCAGATACAAGAATGTCAAGTTGATAAAATAGTAGGCTAACACCAGTGATTTAGGGGGAGAAACTAGAACCACTTCCTCACAAATTAATGCTCTTATCAGCTTTTCCAGAGAAATTTCCTCACAGCTATTAAACTTGGCAACAATTCCTCCAACCCTCATCTATTCCTGGTAAAATAGCCACGCTTAGTTTACTACTGCTATGGCCTGTATTATAGCAAAGAGAAAATTCTGTTTATTATAAAGTGTTCTCAGGAACTGAGCCCAACTCAATAGTATAGAGATCAGTAGTTTTATTTCTCACCCAAGAAGCACAGGGTTAAGCTTGAGACACAGTTTATAAAACATGAGATTTTGGTTAAGTGTGTTAAAGAAGCCCTTTGTCCTGTTCTGAAGGGCGATTTCAGTTTGGAACTACATAGACGTAATCTCCCTATCTATGGCATGATGGACTTTTCCTTTGTACCTTGCATTTTGAAACCAAGGAATATACTAGGAAAATCCAATCAAGCGAAGAGTTGGCTTGTATATTCTTCAGCTCAGAGCAAATGTTCACAGGCATCTGGCCTTGGTATGCCTGTCATTAAAAATCCTTGGAACTGAAGATTTTAATCACCTTTCAAGGCTATTTAGTATTACTTGTGCTCTCATAGTCCCCATCCATGAAACAGGACTTGAGGGAATAAAGGTTGCCTTCCTTGGCTGAACGTTTTCACAGACATTTGTTTTCTTTCTCTTTCCCTTCTTCACAATGCTAGTATGAAGAAGGAAAAAAGCGCAGGAAACCTAACTACAGTAGCGTTGACCTCTCAGAAGTGGAGTGGGAAGACCGGGATGATGTGGTAAGTGACTTGTTTTCAAGTCTTCTGAGGAGAGAACTCTACTGACTCAACGCTGGTCAAAAGGCCACCAGAGGGACCCCTGTCAACTGGAGAGATGTGGAGACAATGGATCCTTTTTACCACAGTTGGAGTTTTACAAGTCCCCTGCCAGTCGGTCAGATCAGTTGCAGACAGACCACCATCCCACCTGTTTGAGCAGTCTGCCAAAACAACCCTGAAGACTGGTCCCCTGTGCAACTTAATGGTCCAATCTCCTCTGCAGTGTGGTTGTTGGGACCTGCCATCTTCAGGGAAGCCTTGGGTGGGCAAGTCAAGCACCTGCAGGACAAGCAGGCAGGCTCCTGGGCAACTGGAATTTCCCTGTCAGGACCCTGTGAGCATACTCTTGTTTCTAATGGGCAACCCAGGGATTATGTTTGCCCACTTTCCTGTGTGGTTGGCCACTCTTTCCTGTGCCTCTGTGCTTCTGTTAGTACAGGATCCTCTGTCCTCCACTCAAATTCAGCCTTCGAGACTGTATCAAAAGGTTTCCTTATGCCTGTGACTTTGCACTAAGTCTTCTTACTTCCTCAATAAATCAGATCTGTTAGACATAGCTGCCTTTTGTGAATCTAGGCAGACTTCTTTAATTAAGGTATGATTTCTCAGGTAGAGTCATCTGGGGCCTTTCTCTTCATTTTTTTCTTATGGTATCTCTGTGTTAAAGCTCCATTTCTCTTCCCTACCTTTTCACATCTGTCTAAGGTCTTTTCTTGACTTCTGTCATTATGTTAGCAAGGTTTCATCTCACACTGTTCTGCTTTTCAAAGGGATGTTAAGGAGAACTATTTGGAATCTCAGAGACTGGATTCTAGTGCCTTCCAGAAATGGGACCCACATCACGGCTCCCTCGCTATGGCTTGTTCGTTTGTTTTTACATCTTTGCTCCCTGGATATCTTGGCAAGCATAAATCTTGGATTTTCTTCCTGCCTTGTAAAATGTGAGTCATATCTGCTTGAGAAATTTAACCTGTATCCCTTCTTCATCTATACTAAGTCTGATTAAACCCAAGTTCAGACAAAATAATTTTGCTGTTTGATAAAAATTACTTCCTTAGCCAGTCCCTTCACCCACTCACCAATGGTCTGACATCATGTCAAGATTTGATATCTTCTTGTTTGTTAAATGTGGTTACCAGGATCCTGCTAGAGTTTGAGGATTGTACTGCCCCACACTGTTATGAGGAGGTTGAATCTTGTCTGTGCTCCTGGCAATTTTCCTCCAGGGAGCAGTTAAGCCCTCTGTACTTCACAATTTGGGGTTTTATTTCCCCAATAATATGAGACGATGGTGAAATCCCCACCTTACAACCATTTAGATCTGTTATAAGGATTTGATGGATTGATATATTTGAAAATATAATAGTGCTTCCTCTATTTGTGAGTATGTGCACAGTCTATGAATAGTAGCCATTGTCACTATTGTTCTTATCATTGCTATTGGTTCTCAACTGACCTTCTCATGAAACAAATGTCCTGTGGATTTTACTGTTGCTAACTTACCTCAGGTCTTTGAAGCCTAGCCTCCATTGGTCTCTTTCTATTCCATCTTCACCTTTTCCATCTCACTGGATTTTTTTTTTGTTTTCCTTCACAGGGGAGTTATCTTCTATTGTTTCCATTTTAATCAGCATGAAAGCCACACTTCGTTTTGTTCACACTCGTTTCAGAGCTCCCATCCCCAGTTGCTGGTGCACGCGCTACAGTTTGACACACTCACTTCTCCTTCAAGTCCTACTTGAAAGAGATTGATTACTATGATTATTTTAGTCATCCTCTGTGCCCCTGCTGATTTTCCGTGAGTTGATAGCACTTTTTATTGATCATGGCTTGGAAATGCTTTTTTATCTCCTCATTCCAGTTTGCTTTTTCATCAGAGGTGCAGGATCAGATTTCCAGACTCATGAGCATTGTCAACAGTTTCATCTGACCCACTAGACTGGTTTCTGGCTGTCTGTCCTCAGAGTTCCCACTTCTGAAGCCAGTCCAGTGTTCTCATCATATACACATTCTCTGATTATCTCATTGTTTGGGTCTCTTGTCTTGTCCCCTTGCAAGCCAGTGCTTTGAAATATAAACCCCTTCACTATCATATTTGACTTAGGAAGATCAGAGCCATCATTTCTCCAATAACTGGAGAATTCTAGAATCCATGAGAAGATTGTCCATAGGCTGTCTATAGAGGTTTGTACATAGTAGCAAAGGCCAGAGTTTAGGTCAGAGGGTAGGAAAGACCATGTGAGCAAAGCCACTGAGAAGAAGTAACTGATTCCACCCAGCTTTAGAAAACTTGGAAGGTTAATCTCACCTCTCATGGACAGTTAGGTTCTTGTTGAATTTAAGGACTGCATTTATATCATGACCCTTGCATACTTCCAACAGTGATAGAAGATTATATATACTATTAAAATAGACTGGCTAAAATTTAAATAATTAAAAGAGTAAGGCAGACCCTGGCAGACAGAGAGAACTTCTGTCCCAGTCCATGGGATGGGCTCGGCACTCCATCCACAACAGTACTCCAAGTAGGACAGATCCCTGGGAGACCCCATGCATCAGCAAGGGCCCTTGAGACACATGGTCCAGTATGAATCACCAGTGAGGATCATCGCTGGAAAGGAAAAATCACCTTTAAAAACAGTGTTTATTCTTTGGTTATAAATTTCCAGAGCTGGCTGAATGAATTAAGGATGATTTTTTTGTTTGTTTTGTTCCTATTATGATTTAGTCATTACCAGACTTTCCACAGTGAACATGATTATTGCTATAAATAGAAAAAAATTGTATCATAAGTAAGAATAACTACCATATATGGAACCCTTGCTTTGTATCTGTACTGAGCTGAGTGCTCTGTGTGAACAGACTCATAGACAGCAATCTATAAAGTAGGGGTTATTGCTGTCCATGTTTTATGAATAAGGAAACTAAGAGAACTGCTATAATGGTCCAAAGGCACACAACATGGATTCCTCCAAAGTCATTCTCATGACACTTTTGTGCCACAGAAAAAGCCCTGGACTCTGAGAGTTTGAAGACTACTTCAGTGTTTTCTCTCTCTGAGGAACACAGAATATTGGGATTGCCTTGCATACGGTAGCTACTAAATAAATATTTGTTCACATAGTATTAGAAATCCTGCCCCATATCTATATTGAACCCAACTGGAATTGTTTCGATTGCACTGTAAGCCTTTTTTCTACTGCCCCCTGTGAGTCCACATTTCATCTTACCGCAATGGCTCTCATAGAGCCCTTCATGAGTTACAAGCTTCTTGCCTGAAGCTTATTTCTGAGTCCTTCTACCATGCATTTTCTTCTCCTTTACAACCTCTCCCATTTCTCTGAACATCATGAATGAGCCCTAGGCTCCCAATGCAAGAATAGCTCACCCTTACAGTCCAAGCAAATACGTAAGGGAGGATCTGTGGTGGAGGTGCCTTGTGTCTGCTCTGCTTTCATGATCAGACTATTTGACTACTGCATCCCTTTATTTTGTGGGGTTGGCTTGATGGCATGTCGTTAGGCACTTGGACACACAGGCTACCTGAACACTGGGAGGATGAATTTACCATTCTCATGTGAACAAGAAGCTACCATTCATGTCACTATGTAATTTCATACAAAGGTGGCCACTGGATCTCTGGGGGAGACTCCCCTACTGTTCTGTTCCCAGCAGGCTCAAAGAGAGCACCTTCCTGCAGCTGTGGTGCTGGGGAGGTAGGTACTATGATTGGTCATTAAGGCTGCCAATCCCTAGTCTCCTCAAAGCAAATATGAACTAAGTCCACAGAGCAACTCCCAGAGACCTGGAAAGCTGACTGCCACACTGAGATTGCTATTTCACCTTTTATGTCATTGAGTTCAAGATCACACTTGCAGATGCTTGGCATCTTATAGGTAAAAGAAAGGTACCATATATGTGTCTTTGGTGCACTTATTTGCCTTTCTTTGATTATGTGTTAAGTTGAACATTGGTGATTGTGATTTTTAATGATTATATAATATGTTAACATATGAGCACACCAAAAAGTGTTTGGAAGTCTTCTCTGCCATGCTATTTTTATTTTCCCAGTAGTTCATATTATAAATCCAGAAAGTGTCAAGTTCAAAGGCTATTAAAAGCAGCCCCTTCAGTCTTACCTTTCCTGACCTGTGAGTAGAGACTTGACAGTGTTCCTCCTGGTCGTATGACTCTAAGCACGTTGCTTTACTCCTGGAGCCTCAGTCTCTTAACATAGAAAAAGAGTGTTTCTAGAGTGTTCCAGTCTATGAAAAAAAAAATTACCAAATCTCTTCTTCTCTGGTAACAGACAGAACCACGGGCACCAGATCCCAATACGTGGATCTGAAGGAAAAAACCACTAGGAAGTGAACTATAGACCATTTTAAAAGTGGTTAAATTCTAAGAAACTTGATAAGATTGGTAGGTGAAGGGATAGTATGGGTAGGGACAGTGGAAGGGCTGACTATCATCAAGCTGTGTTTTAAACACATATGGACCTGTCAAGTTGCAAACCCTCTTTTATAATTATTTGAAAATAGCCATAAAGCCGTAAGTAAAAAAAACAAGTGATCAATTAAAAACATACTTTGATTAAATAATGAGATGTACAAGACGCTATGTCAAAAAACGAACTTTACAATTGGGGGGGTGCAGGAGTGTGGTTGTGGAGATGGGAGGGGAGAAACAAAGGAGGAGAAAACAATGCTTGATAAGAAATGTACTCATTATCTTGATCATGTAGCTGTAACCCCTACTCTGTACAGTATTCTCACAATAAAAACTTATTCTAAAAATATCAAGACATAATAATGTATATTTTTACATAAATGCTAAAATATTCAATTTAATCCACACCCTTTCTCTTGTGGACTGGGAAATAGAGGTTAAGAGCTTGAGCTCATGAGAAAGAGAGAGAGAGAGAGAGAGAGAGAGAGAGAGAGAGAGAGAGAGAGAGAGAGAGAGAGAGAGAGGCGGGAAGAGAGAGAGAGGGAGGCTGTGTTATCTTCTTCAAGTTTTGTAACTCAGTTTCTCCACTTTTTAAACAGGCTGGTATTGAAACTTTGAGTTTTACAATTGTTAACTGATACATATACAGTAAGAGCTCAGTCAGTAGTATCTATCAATAATGTGAGTTTCACAGGAATTTTATGAGCACAGTGTTTTACCACCTCTGACAGGGTTTCTGGGAACTTGAGAGTATTGTTCAGACATACTTTGGACAAGCTAAGAGAGGAAAAAATAAAGGCACAGAAAAGTCAAAGGAAACTGGTATGTGTCCATGTGCAAGCTTGAGCCCTAGATTCCTACTCCTACCTGGCTGCCAGCTTCTCAGTCTGTGCCAAATCACAGTTCGCTAAGAGCTTTTCAACCTGGAAAGAAGTCACAAAACCCACTTAGTAGTTCCTTAGTAGCAGAGAAAATGAAATCTACTGAGATAGGAGATACTGAAGGCATTCCCCATGTAAGATATATTTCTCATGTGGCTTGTAGTCCCAAAAGCTTGAAAACATTGGGTTTGGGCCAAGAAATTGGACTTTGAATACTGCTTCCTGAAGCTCTTGAAAGGTGTGTGACAATAAATGAAAATGATGAGAATGATGGTGAAGAGGAAGAAGACAAAGACGTTCATGATGGTTTTGGTATTGCTGATGAGGGTCATGATGATGATGATGATGGATGATTAGCACATGCTGACTGCGTAGCACATGCTAGGCACTTTAACTAAACATTGACCTATTTAGCCCTCAGTGGCGATTTTGTGAGATGGACATTCTTATGAGGATCATTTTGCAGAAAAAGAAACTGAGGCTTTGAATGGCAGGTAAATTTGTCAAAGGTCATAAAGTACTGGCCTTCAGAGTTTATTTCTACATTAAAGTTTACTAACAAGCCTCACCGCTAGGAACTCAATAAGTAAAATTTATTTCTATTATTACTTTTCAAAAGGGCAAGGCTACTTTAACTATCTTAGCTTTTTCCTCTGGAAAGTGTCCACAGCCCTAGTCTCTGGCCCTTATTTGTCCCATGCCGATGGTTCTGTGCTACCATAGTAGTATGGGGTAACCGTGAGGCAAGGAGAGGCTGACCTAATCTCTGACTTGCCTGGGGAATGTGAGAGGGGAAGGTCTCAAATGGCTTTAGGCATGCACCAGAAAAAGGAAAAATGAAAACCATGTTACAGACAAATCGAGCCATTCTTAAAAGTTAGAAAGTAGACTTAATTAGGGCCAGCTCTTCCCATCCAAAACCACAAAAGTTAAAATAGGAAAATATTTCCAGAAATGCCCATTATGTGTTGTTAGAAAATATCTAGAGTAAAATATATGTTTTATTTTATACATGCCTCCAGCTAAAAAATTATGCTTTTACTCTCTTTCCCAAAAGATGGGAATGCCAGCCCAAATCTAGACAGCCCCGAGTCAAATTTAGGTTGTTCACAATCACCACAGTTTTCTCTCACCCAATATCGCTCAACCGCCTTAAAGGAAGAAAGGGGGAATGTATTTAAAAAACCCAAGCCTGATCCAGGAAAGAGCCTTTTCTGACCTGTAGCATGTGAGCATTTGCTCCTCTTCGGCTAAATGGCTTTCCTGTTGTGTCCTGTTGGTATCCAGGGTAGCATGTCCTTCATCGCCACATCTGCTGTCCTCTTCAGCAGTTACTGAGGGCCACACATAATGAAGTGAGGTCAGCCAGGGGTGGGGAGGAGAGCCAGGCTTACTCTGCCTAGATGGGACTTCCAAAACTGAGAGACAGGGTCGCCCCTGTTCAATGTCTTGTCAACAAGGCCATTAATTGGCTGAGATTTCTCATTGAGTGTTTGAAGATGAGTCATGCTATTAAAAAGCTAATCTTTGTCTCCCAAACAGTTGTCTCTTTAAAAAAAAAAAAAAAAACAAGAAAAAAAAACTACTGTGTAGGGAAACACCTTAAACTTGATTGTCTTATAAAAAGAGAATGATTTCTTCATGATAAATCTTGACAATGTAACTTGTCCCTGGATACATTCTTGGTTCTTGAGTGGATTTCTAAGAGCTCTTTTCTGAATCTCAAGATTCCTCAATACAGTAACAGGCATTTTTGTTGTTGGACTGAGGTTTGTACAAGCGCCTCAAGTCAAACTCAAAAGTCAATTGTTTGTGGTTGTTTACCTCAATCCTCTTGCCCTCTTGTATTCTTATCAAATCAGAATCACTTTATTTTTTGTTTAAAGAGCAAGAATTTATTCTATGGAAGCTATTTCCTAGTTCTGTGTAAATGTAGCTTCACTTGCAAAAGCACCCAGGTTCTGAGAGCATCATGTTTCTGCACACACCACCAAACATCCTCTCATCTAGAAATGCAAGGTGCCTACATGGCATTGTAATGTAGAGATTAAACTAACACCCAGATTTCCTTTTCTCGTTTCAGTTAAGAAACGCCATGGTGAATAGAAAGACAGGGAAGTTTTCCATGGAGGTGAAGAAGACAGTGGACAAAGGGGTATATTTTTCTCAAACATTCTTGCCGCTTAATTTAAAACAAACCACTGTGGAAAAATTAGCTTCGCAAGCTCTATCTGGAATAAATATCTTTCGCTGAGATCATTTTTCTCTTGTCTTTACTTATCTCAAGCAAGATTCATGTAGTGCCGTTAACCTGATCGTGTGTTCATTTATTTTTATTGATTTCTGAAAACGTCACCTAGCAGACTAACCATGTTTTCTTTTCTCTATGACTTTTTTTTTCAATCTAGAAACGGGTTTTGGTGATGACAAATGACTACTATTATACAGACATCAAGGGTACTCCTTTCAGGTAGAGCTGACCATAATACATGGACATTCCATCCGACCCATCAGTGTGTTTGTACAAAAGCTGCTGACGATCTCAGAGCTCGTCATCTGAAGATAACAAACACCCTGCCAAAAGGCTGGAAAGAGTGAGGAAGGGGCTTTTTCCAGGCTGCCTTTGTCTATTTTCTAGAAGGGGGAAGATGGTTCAGGCCCACCTAGGGGAACTCCCTCAATTTGTCATGGCTTTGCATCTCATTACCAACTAAAAAAAGCTAAGAGGTTCCCACCAAAGGTGGGTTTCTAGGGTCCTTAACCATCTAACTTATTGCGCCCCCCCGAGATCCATTTCACCTTTTTATTTCATGACCAGAACAAAATCCTTCAAACTTGAAGGCAGCATTTCATCCCTACATGTTATTCTGTTTCTACCTCTCTGAGCTGTCCTGTGCTTGTCTCCCTCTGAATCCTATTGTCTCTATTTGTTATAGTCCTAAACAATGGTTTTGCCTCAATTGCTTGGTTTCAGCTGTGTATGCAGTGTTCTAAATTTGGCTGCTATTATTTGTTAAAAATGACTTCAGCAGAGCTGCTTCATATTTTTGAACAGGTATCTCCAAGAGCTAAGGAGAGTTTCCTGAGTATAGATTTAATTTAAAAAATAATGTCTAGTATCTCTGTCATACACTCCGCCTGGGATCATGGGCAGAGTGCATTTGGAAGTGAGAGCAATCAAGGCACACATGAACCACTAGTAAATGGATTTGCCAAATGAAGAGCCTGTTTTTAGAGCCTAGTATCTTTCTCAGGCCAAAGCAGGAGCTTAAATCAAGCCAGTGAGAGTGTAGGAGACTGATTAAGACTCAGGAGAAGACTGGGTAAAGCACCCCACCACAGAGTTCTGTGGCTGAGCTTGAGTAGGAGTAGAAGTTCTCATTTTTGCCTTTGAGGAACAGATCCATTTTCCCTCATCTCAATCTTTGGGATTTTAAAAGCCCCATCTCTAGCTGGCATCAGGGCAGAGGTGTGTAAGGCAGTAGCATGGAGTGGGGTGCGTGGCCCCCGGGAAAGCATAAGGGAAGGGCATGCTGGAGGGCCGAGCTGTTTGCCACAGTCTTGAAAACACAAGAGCAGCCAATTGCTGCTGGCATTTCCAATCAGAAATGACTTTGAAGCAGCTGCTTGAACCTAAGAAAAACCAACACCCACTATAATCAGTGAGGTTTTAAAAGTAAACTGTTGGAAAAATTGTTTACAGAACATGAAATGGAAATGTGAAAATGGAAAATAAAAATGTTAACCCACAAGTCTATTCCACTCGATGCCATGGACTTCAAGATCTGCTTTGTTTCTTCTGCACAGTTTAGGTGTGGCGCTCTCCAGAGGCCATGGGAAATATTTCTTCCGAGGGAATGTGACCATTGAAGAAGGTAAGGTCTGGCCTTAGCTCAGCCCAGCTTTTATCATTGAGAGGAAGTTCTGGAAATAGCTATGAATGAACCAAAGACCCTCTAGCTAGTGCCTTGGGCACTTGACTCAGTCAATTCACCACTTGCTGTTACCTTTCTTGACCATTTTGCCTAGGTTTCAGAATGATGGAGATTACAACTCTTGGTAGCCGTTGTTTTAATTCAGTGCATTTACATCCTGCATTTATCCACAGAGTTGTTGAGGCAACACATAGGAATTGAAATGACACAGGTTAGAAAGAGGAGATGATCTCACTCATACTATCTTTTTCATCCCCATAGTTCACTCTTTGAGAAAGGCTAGGCTTTCTCAGTGTCACAGGGAGAGGTGGCTTTGGTCTCTCAGGGGATCTATTCCCAGATTGACCTTAAGGAAGTCCAATTTAGCCGTTAGGTTTTACATCTTCACAGAGAAGGAGTTAGAACAGATTAGGACTATTTCTAACTGTCACATACATGGATAACGAAGAAAAAGAAGGTTGATTATAAGCCAAGTTTTAATTGGTTAGTGCTGGTTGCAAATGAAGGTGCTAAACTCCAATGATAAGAACTATGGTCCCTGAGATTCCATGTTCCATGAATAACTGATTGTCTCTCCATTGTCTCAGAGGTATTAGTTTTGTCTGCCAAGAGACTGAGAGAAACAAAGAGACCTTAGAAAACAGAGGGAGAGTAAGACACTGTGAATGGGGCAAAACTTTCCCTATGCCCACCCAAGAGCCAATCTTGTGTGCGCTCTTCTCAGTAACGAGAGAATACAAGAAACTTTGTGACTTAAAAAAGAGACGTTATAGGAAGTATTCTCAGAGATCACACTTTCACTTCTGAAATTGTTGTGCCTGTGTGAGTATCAGAGCCTAAGTTCATGCCTAAGCCATATGAAGTCAAGCCGAGGAATACTCAGTCCGAAAAATAGATGGAGAGGTCATTCATGTACCCCTTACATGTACCCTTCATATGTCTGTTCCTTTCGCTGACTGCAAAACACAGATCTATTCCTCTACATCTCTTCTCCTAATCTCTCCCACACAGTTGTTTTGCATTGTCTTTTGGATATTTTTTTGGTTACTATCTTTTTCCTGTATGTTCTCCAGCTGTTAGGCAAAGCAGTCACAGAGAATTTCAGAGCTAACTATAATCACCATGTAAGAAATTAGTTAAATCCTCAGCAAGGGGGAAAATGTCTGGTTATCCACACAAATGAGGTCAGATCTTCCTCTCTCTGTTGGTCTTCTGCAAATGAAAGGACTTACAATCTTGCCAACTTCACTGAGTAATAGAGTCCAGAAAAGCTGCATCCCCTTAGGCTAACTGGTACAGGGTCTTGTCTCTAAGAGCCCCAGCTTGCTTCTTTTTCTTCTATGTTCTTAGAGAGGGAGGGAGTTCTTTGGGGATTGCAGCAACACTTGTATAGGTTTTATAGTAAGGAATGTGCTTCTACAAAATGTAGGGATTTTCCAAGTGCTTTGCCAATGCCAGATACTAGCAACATGGCAAATAGGTAATCTCTGCTCCAAAGTACAAGAAGTCATTGTAGTTATGTCTCTTCTGACTCTCCTTTGTATCTTTTATATGTACTGTACACAAAAACTGTTAGAGCTTTTGTAAGCAATGTCAATCATCAGTAGATGAGAATTTTGTCCAAAGAACCAAAACCAGATGCAAAAGAGAGCACAGTTAAATGTCTTTCGTGCCAAGGAACTCAGAGAAACTTAAAAAAGACAAAAAAGAAAAAACTTTCCCTCAAGAACTCATCTGTATTTCCTGTAACATGTTGCCAGAGAAGGCTTTGTGGATAAAAGTTGACTGAACTGAATGTAGAAAAATAAATATAATTGACATCCTTGACTCAGTACTATGGGAAGATATAGTCCCATATCAGGCCTTTACACTTGTTACTTTTATATTGAGCTCTCTCTTGCTTACCTGTATGACTTTCCCTTGCCCATCTCAAGTTTTGGTGAAAAGTCATCACTTTCTCAGTGAAATGAAATTGAGGAAAGTCTATTAAGCTTTCCCAACTTTTGGTCCTCCATATCCTCATTCTATGCTCTTTTTTCTTCACAGCCCTCACCACCAAGTAAAATACTGTATATTTTCATTTCAAGCTGATCTGCTGCTCTCCTTTCAGTCACCAAAAATTAAGTATCACCAAGACATGGATTTGTGTTTGGTTCACTGCCAAATTCTGGCACATAGCAGTTGCTTGTCAAAAAGTATTGAAGAAAGGAAGGAAAGAAAGAAGGGAAAAAGAAAGAAAAAGGAAGGAGAACAGGAGGGAAGAAGGAAGAGAAAGGCAGAGAGCATATATGGATAGCTGGATTGTTTTAGGGTTGATCATAGGTATATCTAAGTAGGAGTTACACAATTTTGCTGCATCACATAGCTGATATAACTGAAGGTCATTCCTAAGTTCACTCAACTGGCAGATGCTATTGCCTGATGTTCAATCTAATTTATTCCCTACTTGATTATGTACAATCCAGAAGGATTATCTGATAGTTCTAATATTTCCGTATTTGTTTTATGCATTCATATTTGAAGGGGAAATTGGAGTCCTGTGTTCAGTGAACTACTACTGGTCATTTGGGAAAGGACTTATAAAATAGAAGTACAATTCTGCTCTGTCACTCTTTGAAATTAAGGCACATGAAAACCCAAGGAAAGAGACTGACTTCACAGTGTGTCCTATCCAGTTTTGTGTTGTTGTAATAGAATATGGAGGCTAGGCACCTTATAAAGAGTTTTATTTAGCTCTTAGTTTGAGAGGCTGAAAGCCCAAGGTTGGTGGCCCCACTTAGTTGGCCTCTTCTGCCTTTTATATTTTTTATATTTTATATTTTTTATATATATTTTTTATATTTTTATTTTTTGGTCAGTCATGGGCCTTGAACTCACGCCTGGGCACTGTCTCTGAGCTTTTTTGCTGAAGGCTAGCACTCTTCCAGTTTGAGCCACAGCTCCACTTTTGGGCTTTTCTGGACATAAGAGTCTTATGGTCCTTCCTGCCTGGATTGGCTTCAAACCACAATCTTCAGATCTCAGCCTCCTGGGTAGCTAGGATTATAAGATTATAGGCATGAGTCACGGGCACCTGGCCAGGCCAATTCTTTTTATAACAACATGCTTCTGTAGAAACGAACCCAATTTTGTGAGAAGCACATGAATCCCTTCTGTATCTGGTGCCAAATGATCTAATCACCTTCCATTAAGCACTGCCTCTTAAAGATCCATTGCTTCTCAAGATCATTACATTGAGGACTAAGCTTCTAGCACAGGCAAGTTTGAAGAACAAACCGTATCACAAAGTTCAGATAGTTCAGAGCATTCTGTTAAAAACTTCCAAATTCCCTGAAAGTCCCAGCTCCCCTAGTTACTTACCTTCGTAGACTAGACTGATGATTCGCTTACTTAGGAACCTGTAACAACTAGCAATTTTTGCTGGTCAGAAACAGTTGAGTATTGACAATTTTGTATCATTCAGCCTATAATTTCATCTCACAACTATCCATCACTTAGGGACTATTATCTTTTCTGTTTTGCACATGAAGAAACCAATATTTAGAGAAGTAAATTAACCCACTAACATCACACAGGAGTTTGGGGGCCTAGTCCAGTTCCCAACTTGGACTACACAGGGCTCCAGAGTCAGTTTTTCTAACTGTCCTATTAAGCTGTCTGTCCCCTTCAGTACAAATATGTTTCTTACCCCCATATCTCTGGGATATGTAGCCAATGAAGGTGGTGTTCATGCCATTGGAATGAGTGAAATTGAGGGCAGAGATGACTGGACAAAGACTTTGCTACATTCTTCTGAAGTTCCTGATCCCCAGGCAGGGGATTGCTGTCTCCTGTGAACTCACCCCACAGTTCCCTAAAATACTTGAAGCAAAGATGGAGAAGGCAGTGCTTATTCATGAACCTCTTCTTCTTAATCTCCAGGCCTGCATGACTTAGAGCACCCAGATGTGTCATTGGCAGATGAATGGTAAGAATTTACCAGGCCTAAATGGGCATCAGTATTTATTGCCCACTTTAGTTTCTAATTGCTTGTGTTCCTGTACCCTATTTGCTTGTTTCCCTGGTTCAAATGCAAAAAAGAAAATACAACCGTTTATATGCTTTTTTTGCCTTGGGCTAGGTCTTACTGCAACACGGACCTGCATCCTGAGCACCGACACCTGTCTCAACTAGAAGCTATTAAGCTCTACCTCAAGGGTAAAGAGCCTCTACTCCAATGTGAGTGCACTCTCAAAAATATGCTTTACCTTGTGGGGAAGGTCCACTCCAAACTATATGTTTATGTCCCAGTTTTCAAGAGAAGCTTTGTTTGGCTAAGACCAAAGCCAGTCAACCATCTGATTTTTGTAGATGAATGTAAGCTACCAGTCCCAGAATTCCTAATCACCGTTGAACCCATTTCATTAGATTTGTTTTTCTAGTAAACCATTTACTCAAGCAACTGAATAGGATGGAAATGTTACAGCTGGGGAAAGACTGCAGATATTTGCTTATCCAGCACCCTTATTTTACAAATGAGAAGCAGAAACTGAAAAAAGTATTATCTCAGGCTCAGCATGTTGATTCATGATCGCAATTCCAGCTCCTCAAGAATTGGAGATAGGAAGATTGTGTGGTCTGAGGCAAGTCTTAGACAAAAGGAAAAGACCCATCGAAAAACAAACTAAAACAAAGCTGGACTGGAGGCATGGATCAAATGGTAGAGTACTTACTTGCCTATCAAGTGTGATGCCCCAAGTTCAAGTCTGATTATCACCAGAAAAACAATGTAGAATGGGGGATGAACTACTTTACACAAGTCCACAAACCTAGGTTTTCTGATCCTCTGAGCGAGAAGTCATCACTAGTATCTGTTGCCTCTCATGGTGGCTTATATTCTGCCTCTTTTACCAAGCATTCTCTGAAAGCACTCAGTGAATAATTTGACTAATATCTGTGCTAGAGGCAAGGGTAGTGCTAGCTGCTCTGGATTCTCCCTCAAGGAGGAGATCTTCTTATATCATGAGGTGGTTCCAGTAGCTTCAATTTAAGAAAGAGAAATCCACCAAAAATAAGCATATTACCTGCTTCTCTTACTAACAAGCATTATTTCACAATGATGGGCAAAGTGCTTGACATGTGTTATCTTTTGGAATAATCATAGCCATCTCAAGGAAGGTGTAAGGAAATTACCCAGCTGTTAACTGACAGCTTCATGAATGGACTTACTTTGATGGTATGCTCTCGTAGGGAAAAGATCAGATGTTCATCCTCTGAGCCCAATTGTTCTTTGTCTTGAATTGTTCATGATATATTTTAAGGAACACATTATCTCAAGTGTGGAGATAATTTGAAAAGCAATTTCTAAGTTACCATTCAACTTCCTTTAGTTACCATTTGGCTTCCTAATATTTTGCCAAATTTGTTTCAGGTACTTTTTTTAGGGAGGGCACTGGTTCTAGGGCTTAAACTCAGTTCCTGGATACTGACCCTGAGTTTTTTTGTTTTTTTTTTTTTGCTCAAGGCTAGCACTCTACCACTTAAGCCCACAGCTCCATTTCTGGCTTTTTGGAGGTTACTTAGAGATAAGAGTCTCATGGATTTTCCTGCCAGGGCTGGCTTTGAACTTAGATCCTCATATCTCATCATTCTGAGTAGCTAGGATTATAGAAATGGCTCAAGTACTCTTTAAGGAACCAACCATTGCAGAGATATTAAAATCCTTGTCCTGTTCCACTTCCCTCCCATAGAGAATGACCAGCCAGTGTCCATTTATCATACTCATGCATTTTTAGTATAATACATAAAACTTTATACCATTACTTTTATTATTTTATATATTAACTTTATATACATATTGAATATCCCTAATTCAAAAATCCGAAATCCAAAATACTCCAAGTCTGAAACTTTTTGAACACTAATGTAATGACATTGGTGGAAAATCCATATCATGATACCTTGTTTCATGAACAAAATTAATAATAATATTACATAAATTTATATTCAGGCTATGTGTATTATTGTATTCATATATATATATATGAAACCCAAATAAATTTTGTTTATACTTATGTCATATCTTCAAGATATCTCTTTTTTTTTTTTTTTTTTTCTGCCCGTCATGGGGCCTGAACTCTGTGTCTGGGCGCTGTCCCTCAGCTCTTCAGCTCAAGGCTAGCGCTCTACCACTGGAGCCACAGCGCCACTTCTGGCTTTTTCTGTTTATGTGGTGCTGAGGAATCGAACCCAGGGCCTCATGCTTGCAAGGCATGCACTCTACCACTGAGCTACGTTCCCAGCCCCAAGATATCTCTTTTTATAAAGGCAAATATTCCCAAACCCCAAAGCTCTGAGCTCTGAAGTACTTCAGGTCTCAAGCATTTTAGATAAAGTACATTCAACCTGTATGTATAATATGTAGTTATGTTATATGAATTATATATGATAACACACGCATAGCTCATGTTAATCACTTAGCTCCATTGTATTTGTTTGCATTACTACATAGAATTCCATTCTTTAAGTATATCTGAACTTACCCATTGTCTCTTCAATGATAAGTGAAGCTACTTCTAGTTTTTACTTTTCAAAACCACTCTTTTGTTATTTTTGCCCCTGGCCCAAACTGAGGACTGGCCTGCCCTAGATAAAGACTAAGTATTCTCTAGAGGGCCCTTAAAACTTTTCCTAGGCTCATGATCTTCTGCTTATTTATTGGCCTATTTCACAAAGTGCTACCTACCATCCTTTTGGATAGGGACAGATACCACCCTTAAAATGAAAAAAAGAAAAAAAAAAGCCCTCTTAAGTGGAAGCAAATCCCCACAGACATCAACCACGAACAGAGTGCTGAAGAAGTGCAGGTTTTCAAAGAGGACAGAGATGGTCATTACCAGAGCTAGCATTCCAACATAGTATTGGCTTCCACTCTCTAGCTCTGGGAGTCAGCATACTAGTCCATGGCATGAGCTATGAGATGGAGAGAGACAGCAGGAAAGCAAAGTGTGAGATGCCTAAGCCTCTCCATTCACTTCTGTCTAGTCCAAATGCTTTAGGGCCCTGGTATTACTGGCATATCAGATGTCAGACTGTTTTATATTTTTGGCTGGTGGGAGGTTAACTCATAAAGCAACACACAGTATGAGAAAGTATCCCACAGATACTGCAAACTAAGCCCGGGGCGTGCCTCTCAAGCTCCTTTTTGGGGGCAGGCCAAAGTAGCTTGTCTTCTATCCTTCCCAACAGGTGACAAAGAATTGATCCAAGAAGTCCTTTTTGATGCTGTGGTGAGTGCCCCCATTGAAGCATATTGGACCAGCCTAGCCCTCAACAAATCTGAGTAAGTGATTGCACGTGTCCCCTTCATGTCCATTTCCGCACTAAGGCTCCAAAATATGGTTATGGTTTAAAGAACTAAACTGTTTTAGGAGCCTGGTGTTAAAGTTCTTTAATTTTCCCCTAAGCTCCAAACCACAAGAGCTAGAGCAGATTAGTGGTGCGGGCTTGGATGGCAGGCTCTTGGGCTTGACATGTAATTTGCTTGAGTTTTAACATTACATGAAATTTGGTAAGTGGAGGTAGAGTGACACTTCCGAGAGAGGGAGGGAGGCGGAAGCAACATCTCGTTTCCTGTCTTGCCACTGCTCCCTCAACCTTACAGACTGGAAAGAACTTGGGATGGAGCCAGGTGAAGTTGTGAGTAGGACCCAGATGTGAGGTATCTATTTCAGGCGTGTCAGATACACTCTTGTGCTTTTATTTCTTAAATGGAGGATAAGAGAGGGGGAAGTCGGTGGTAGCCGATATCAGAGACTAGAATGAGAACTACTTTAGCTAATTTTACTATTGCTGTGAGTAGGCTTTTAAAAATAGGAAAATCATTTTCACTTTATTCCTTCCAGTGGTACAATATTTAGTTCTCTCTACTATTTCATTATTTGTTTTTATCTTCTTTTCTATCTTGTTGATGAATCATTTTGTTCTGACGTTCTTTCTTCTGTGTGTTCATTCATTCATTCACTCACTCATTTACCTGTGATGTACACTGAACTGGGTTTTGGTGAAATAGAGTTAGCACAAACTGACAGAGGACTTGCTATCCAGTTCCTGTGGTATGCAGTGTACTGTATTATTAAAATGTTTGATAATTACTTTGAAGGAAAAGTAACAGCAAACTAGTATACCATCTAATGTTGGCATCTATCCTAGGAAGATGGAATAGGACATGCAAAAATGCTGAGTGGAGAAAGCTCACATTGACATTAAAAACTGTGAACTTACCTGAAAGGTTGCAGTTAGGCTAAATAATGTCAGAAGATGAAGCTGCAAAGAGATACCAGGTGGCTCTGGACCTTGGGAGACAAGTTAGAGTCTACATTTTGTACTTAGAAAACTGAAACTGACAAGAAAAATTCATCAAGTAGGAAGGAATGTAATCACATTTGCTTTAAAAAATCTGTAACTTCTGTATGAAGAACAGAGTATAATGGGGTAAAAATGGCAGTGGAGGCTTCTAGAGCATTGCAAGGGATTTTTCCATTTGGACTAAGAGGTTCGCATGTGGCCTGCTTTGACAGTAAGACCCCAGGACCTGTTGATGAGCTTGTGGTGTAAGGACAGAGAGACTGAACTGTCAGGTTCATGCTCACAAAAATGTTAGAATAGGAGACACAGAGAAAAGCAGGGCTGGGGCTGGCCATGGCCACAGTCCCTGGTAGAGACTGAAGCCTAAGGTGACTGGAGGTTTGCCCAGTGGACAGTAGACAGGGGACCTCATGCAGGCAGTTTATCATGGTCTGGAGCGCAAAGACAGACTGCATGTTCATTATACTTTTGGAAGCCCTGCTTACCTACATGGATCTTTTCCCCTGGGAGACTGGGGATCTTCAAAGCCTATCCTAGGATTTCTTTCTCTCATGAACGTTAAAATACTTCTTTTAGTCTCTCATGAAACTCAAAGTCTTAAGCAAGGTTGCTGATTCATTCCTAACACATACTTGAGATTTCTAAAATGGTAGCTTGCTTTGTAGTCCACATCTGTAACTGATCGGACATCGAGCTTTCCAATTTGGTGTAGGATACGAGCAGAGGCAAATGCATCCTGCTGGTTTGTAGTCACCCTTCACATACTTAAAGGTTGTGTTGACCACCATGAGTACTGCCAAAGGCCAATAACCAAACCATCTTATTTCGAAGATGACATGGATAGTGCTTTGGATCAAATTGCTATTAATATCTAGGACAGAGAAGTAAGCACAAAATTGGGCATTCCCTTCATACTTCAGTGTAAGATAAAATTGTGTTTGTAGAAAAACTCATTTGTTCTTTGCACAGGAGAAACATCTCCTAAAGAACATGATCAAATACAGAATTGCTTTGAAAATTAAAACAACATTATATTAGTAAGTTTTTAAAGCAGTTTTCCTTGTGAAGGATATCTTTAAGAGTTCCTATACTTGGCACCCTACAGGGTTGCTTGAAGGAGTTATTCTTTCGATCAGGTGAGAATAAAGCCGGTGTTTTGGTAGTATTTATATGTTGGTCTCCTCACAATTGTGTGGAAGTCAGATCCTGTTCCAGCTGTACAGAACTCCAGGCTGTGGGGTGCTGTAGACTTGATTTAGAGGATTTGCTGCTCACTTCAGTGACTACAGTATCAAGACCTAGAGCACACATGGTGGAAATGAGAAATAAAGTTATCCCAATGGACTTCTATCTTTTCTCAAAGTTCTTCATCCTCAGCCTGCTGTCTCTGAATCTGCACCCAGATCATTGAGATAAAATGCGTTTATTGGAAGTAAAGTTTTCTCATGCTGCTTTTGTTGGCAAGATGTTCTTCATGTTTTCCTCCAAGTATCACCATGGGGTTATTGTCCCAGAGAAGAGGGAGGTTGCTTGCTGAGCTTGGTGTACATGTGCATGCATGTGTGCATGAATGTTATATGTGCACCTTTGTGTTATGTTTGAGTGTTGAGTATGCACGTGTATGTATGCGTGTCATTTTACAAGCTCTTTTAAAGTTCAGGCTTCAAAGCTACTGTTTTGTAAAACATTCTGTAAGTCTTGAAATGCAAAAGCCATTATCTGCTTACTGTCTAGCAGCATCTCGCTGTTGTCTGCTGTTCTATTTCAGGAATTCTGACAAGGGCGTAGAGGTCGCTTTCCTCGGTACTCGCACGGGTCTTTCAAGAATCAATCTGTTTGTTGGGGCTGAGCAGCTCACCAACCAGTAAGTACAAGGGCTCCTCTTTAGGGGCCCAGTGAGCGCCTAACATGGAAAATCCAAAGGGATGCTTATTTCACCACTGGCAGAAGCAAAATTCAGGCCACCCTAGACCTGCTGAGAATTTTTTCCTCTGTTCTACCATGGGGGCCCCAACACATGCACTCACCTGCCCGCTGGCCCTTTCACAACCCTTTGTTACTCACACTTGTTGGCTTCTGTCCACCATCCTGGAGGCCTCTCCTGCCTGGTGAGTCATTTCAGGGCCTGGGAGATGATGAGGCTGTTGGGGTGGGGGCAGCCAGAGGGAGGAAGCTCTGGGCTCCCAACACAGGGCTCGGAGCTTTCAGCTGTTCTGCAGCTGTGCCCAGGAACTCCTGCCTAGGTCTCAGAATTGCTGTTTATTTGTTTGTTTACATTTTAATAAACCTCTGTGCCTCTGTGCTTAGCTGGAGGGACTGCAGAACCTTAATCATAGAGGTGAGCTGTCTGGAGGTAGAGAGGTTGACAATGATCCCTGAGCAACAGGGGCTAAGAGTGACTGAGTCCAGTACCTGACTGCTCATTCCAGCACTGTTCAGCTTTGGGTCTTCAAGGAGCCACAGGCCCTTTACTCATCAGATGAATGTATCACCAGAGCTGTTCATAGCATGAGTATTTTTTTTTTCTGTCAGTTAAGGGGGCTGAACTCTGGGCCTGGGTGCTGTCCCTGAGCTCTTCAGCTCAAGGCTAGTGCCTCTACCACTTGAGCCACAGCACCACTTCCGGCTTTTTCTGCTTATGTGGTGCTGAGGAATCAAACCCAGGGCCTCACACATGTGAGGCAAACACTCTACCACTGAGCCACCTTCCCAGCCCTGCATGAGTATTTTCTAAGCCCATTAATAAATTTTCTCCCTTTTCTCCCCTTGACGCAGAGGCATTATTAGGCCAAACACATACGGAGTCTGAGATTTCAAAATTTGTATTTGCCACTGAGGGTGTGAGTTTGAAGTTTATCAGGAAAGATTACATTTCCTGACTTGAGGATATCAGGGGTGAAGAACGAATACACAGGCTGGGTGCCGATTGGAGAAGGGTTGTTCTAGGGGAATGTCCAAAGAGGAGGTGCTACCTACCCTTCAAGTCCTGGTTTAACAGGGCTGCTGGCCTGTTAGATGAGGCCCTGACACTAACACGAGAACCTCCCCAAACCAAGTCTGGGAAAAGGCAGATGGATAGATTTTTAAACTGATTTTAGACACTGCCTGTGAATTCTCAATTCCTTTTGTTTTTTCTCAGTATCTCACATTTGTTCTGAATGAAATTCACTATTGTTGTGACTTGATTTTTAAGGCCTGCTTTCGCATTTTACTCCCAAGCCAGCCTTTCTCCAGAGGGCAAGGTCATAGGAAGGACTAGACTTCCTGAGTTGCAGGGTGCCTTCTCTTGTGAGGGTGGGGAGAGTGATGGCAGACAAAGAATAGATCTTCCCATGCTCAAGGGGAAGGTTGCTGCTAATGCTGAGGTAACCACAAGTAAATAAGAACAGGCAAACAACAGCAACACAACGTGGCTTTTTTGAGTCTAATATCTGCATTATTGTTATGAGTTTAGCAAATAACAGGACTACACATGGGCTGCTAGGATGTACATTTATATGTTCTCTCCAAGATCGCCATATCCTTTGGTTAATGTGAAGATCAAAAAATTAAGACAGGAACACTATGAAAGGAAAAATACCTACAACTGGGTTCTATCCTTATACCATTGCTTCAATCCATAGCATGTGCTCGTTGACTGACGAGTAGATGAATAAGTCATCTGTCTCCTAGAAACTCATATTAACTGGTTCATACGGAGGCACTTTTTCATGGCCTGCTTTGCTACGTTTATGCTTGGTCCAATTATGTGACTAGGTACACTGGACTGGGACAGATGGTTTTTCTCCTCAGAATCTAGCTGCCAGAGCTTTCCCAATATGTTTTGGAGTAACATTGGATGTTCAATGTTGACTCAGGTCCCATCAATGCTGAAAAAGACAAGTTGGGTTTCTAAAAGCCATCCCTACTTTTATTCTGACAAAGATTGTTACCTGTACTGTGTCCACTTTGACCTTGATCAATACAGTGCTCTTCGTATCCATTTTCAGGGACTTCCTCAAAGCTGGAGACAAAGAAAACATTTTTAATGCAGACCATTTCCCTCTCTGGTACCGAAGAGCTGCTGAGCAGATCCCTGGGAGCTTCGTCTACTCAATCCCTTTCAGCACAGGTGGGTGTCCTTCTGGGAGATAAGACTGTCTCTATTTGATCCTACTGGCCTGGGCATTATGCAGAGTAGGGAAGCAGGGGGATGGGGTGGAGGGAGGGAACAGGGGAGAGGGGAAGAGGGCAGCGCTGGCAAATGCCAAGAGGAGCCAAATTCTCCAGAGCCAGTGCTGAATACTGAGAGCTCCAAACTGGTGACCCATTCCATCCGCATAAATAAAATCATACTTTACCAAATTATGCAGAGGGTGTTTTAGGAAGCAGGGCCAGTATTTTGCAACCCTGTGGAATTTGAATGCAATCTTCTCAGTTGATTTGTTTTTAATGCCGTTTGGCCCTATGCAAGAGAAAGTTTAGACAGTTTGCCAGAACCTTCAGTCACTTTCATCACTTCAAAGGTCCTTAGATCCCTATCTGATCTAAACTGTTATGCAGAAGGCCAGAGCTTTTAGTGCACAATCTGCTTTCTTGACTGAGGGCTGCAGAACAACCAATGAAAGCTATGTGGCTGATGATTTTTACATTCTGTAGACGTTATGATGTCATGAAATAGTCATCTCCTCCATTAAAGAAGATCTGAGTGCTATCTTATTCCAACTAGTATTAGAAGCAAATCACATTGGAAATGCTTTACAGTTTTCTGTGGCTGTCTCCCGCAGTTGGCATTTTTTGATGCTTATTCTGTGTGAAGCTCTCTATTAGGCATTAGAAACTTCAGATATGAATGAAAACTAATTCTATAAACTCTGAAAAGTTCGATGTGTAATGGAATTTTATAATAGGGCTCTTTATGTTAATCTCCTAAATGCCTCCCTAATTTATCCCTAATGGAAGCTGTCCAATGCCTAGTGTCAACTTCCTACTCTCTTCATCTTTTCTCATTTCCATGAATGAAAATGTTTCAGAAACTTGTAAAAGCCATATTGACAAGAGTTAGTGGAATGGGCTTATTAGGAAAATAATCTCTCATTAATGGACGTATTCAAGGGAAAGTGGTAAAATTCTCTTGTGAGGTACAAGTTGTGACTAGATCATCTACTGAGTTCCTTTCCAGATTGAGTCTTTGAGTGTGATCAATTTGCTGATAGGCCCCTGGATAAAGATGCTCTCACCCAAGTGTGCTTTATACCCAGTCTGGATCCTTTTTAAATGTTCATCTGTATCACACTATAGCTGGAAATAACAACTAAGACACAGTGAACGTTTTTATACTGCAAACTTATGAACAATAACATAATTTTCTATCTCATCTTTTGTTTGTCACAATCCTATAAAGAAAAAAGTAGAATTTAGCTTGTTGTCCTTCTGACTCTGAACTGAAATCATTCTGTGATAGAGTTGATTTTGACCAGGCTACATAGAATACTCCCAAATGCTTCACATATTCACTTGCATATGTTGTTTGCCTTGTCATCCACTGTTTTTCCTTAAAAAAATTATGTCTGCACAAAAGAAATTCTTTTTTTTCAGCTTTTCTATTTTATGTCTTTTTTTTATTGTGAGAATGCCATACAGAGGAGTTACAATTACATGGGCAAGATAACAAGTACATTTCTTATCAAGCATTGTTGTCTCCTCTCCTCGTTGTTTCCCCTTCCCATCCCTTCCCATCCTCCTCCCCTACTCCCACCTGATCCTCCCCCCACCTCCACCCCCCACCAAAGTTGTTAAGTTCGTTTTTCGACATAAGGACTTGTACATCTCATTGTTGCAATGGGTCCACCTGTATCCTTAGTTAAATGATTTGGTTTTTTTCCCTTCCCCTCCACAAATTATACCAACATCAAATACAGTGAAAGTATGGATTATACTGTGGGGGAGGGACATACAAAGCAATCATCTTACAAATCATCTTACAAATGTGATAGAAACAATTGCATGAAAGGGAAAAAAACATTTGAATGCTTATCTTGGGGTTCATTCCCCTAACATCAACTTATCTGACCTTTTCTTCTTGACTCAAACATATACTAGTTATTGCAAATAAAGGAAACCATGGGACCTATGTTTCTTTGAAATTCTGATTCATTAAAATTTTTGTCATATTTATTTTGGAGAACTGAAATTTTCATGAAACTCTTAATTTAATTATGTCATCAAAGAAACTTACCTTATTTATATTAAAGTTATGATAATGTAACCATCTTTGAGTGTTTCATGGCTCCTAGACATTCAAGGAAAATCTCTGAAGTCACTAAGTACAAGTCATTGCAAGTCATTGTGGTAAATGCTCTCTCTCCTTTATGTTGCATATCTATTTTTTGTTTTGCTTTTAATTTCTTTTGTATTTTTACTTTTTATTTATATGGTTTTTATTTAAGTAATTGTAAGGGGTTTCAATTTAACATGTCAGTTTATAAGAACAATGCATCTTTTTTAAATTATATTTTTATAATCTTTAAGTAATTGTAGAAAGGAATTATCATTCAATAAATCAGTTTAGAAGTACAATGCGTCTTGATCAATTCCACCCCTTTATCATTTTCCCCAATCTCTTCCAACCCTACTCATACCTTCAAGTTACCTCAGTCCATTTTCACATATGTCCATTGAATTTTCTGACTGCATTTTTCCACCCTTCCTCTCTTCATTTGTCTGCCTTTATCTCCCTTCAACTCTCCCCTAATACATATATCTGCTTCCTGATATTCATCTTTTAAACTTCAAGTCAGTTGTTCAAAGGACCATTGCACTCCTCCTCTGTGTATACCATACATTAGCCAACATGGTTGTGTATATTTGCTTATGACCCTGTGAATACCTACCTTTGAAAAGGTTTTATTATTGCTTGGTCAGTGAGAAAATTCCCAATTACTTTGTCTATAATTATATTCTAACTCAGGTTTACCTTCTCTGCTTTACAATTCAATTGGATTCCATTCAACTCACATTCTTGGAGGGTTTTTTTTTTTTCCTGATGTAGTCACTGGGCTAACGATTATTAACTGTGGGCCTTCTGAATTTGTGCTCAGCATGTTTTAACTCATTAGTATTGTAACCATTGTGAATAATAGGAAAACTTTTGACACTAGTACTATAATGTCACTGCATTAAAAAAAATTTGGAATAAAGATTTCATTCCAGGTCTCTCTGTGTTTAAAATGGTTTTGCTCAGGAAAGCTAGGTTTGAAATTATACCGTAATAGATCAATTAAGATTAACCTTATGAATCAGAATCACAGTGACCAATTTATTGTATCATAATTTCAGAATTCTCTTTCATGTAGCTCTGTTTAGAGAGGTGTTATCCGTAGCACCACTCACATAGTAACCATTACAATTAGCCGCAAGGACAGAAATCTGTGTTCCCCCCTTGGGGGTCAAAGATTTTACCGTGAAGAACTGGACATTGCTCCATTATAGTGACTAGAAGTTGGCACACTGCTTCTAGCACTAATATGGGCCCGATAGAGTAGATAGAATGTCCCTAGCCCAGAACACTCTGGACTTGGGTAATGGAACTCCAGATCAATTTGCAGAATTGTTGGCTGTGAGCCAACATGATTACTCTTTTTAGGTGTAGACTATATGCATCTCCATTTTTGTTGTGGTGGTTTCTCTTTTTATAGGAACAGTCAACAAAAGCAATGTGGTGACAGCAAGTACCTCCATCCAACTCCTGGATGAACGGAAGTCTCCCGTGGTGGCAGGTAAACAATGGATCTCAGTGAGTAGAACTCGAGCAGGGTCTCTGTTCACCTAGCCAGACAATTGCTTCTATGCACCATGTTTATTCTCCTAACAGCCAGTTTCAAAGGAGCTTCTTTCTCATCTTGGTGGTGCCTCCTCCAAACCAAACTGTGAAGAATGGTTATGTTTGACATAAAGGCAGAATTTTTTTTCCAGGGTTTCTGTTCAACTTGGAGCCTATAGGAGATAGTTGGAATATGCACTAAAGAGTGACAGTAGGTAAAGTTCATTGAAATAAACACCAGATCTTCAATGTCTGTATCATTAGGCTGACAATGGACACATAAGGACATTGTGGGTTTGTTGTAGGCACAAATTAGCTGAAATATGCCCTTGTCTGAGAGACCAAGACTTCTCCCTCCTGAATTAGAGTTAGATGTGTCTGCAGGTGTTGGATTTGTAAACAGGGAAAAGCCAAAACATTTTGCAAATGAGTTTGAATTGTGAGGGGGGAAAATATCTCTGTTTCTGGCTTTTCCTATTTCTCTCATCTCCCATGAGTGTCAGCAGACATTTGTTGCTGGCTGGAGAGTTTCATTAGTGGTTTTTGGCCTACGGGGCTGAAAACTGCCACAAGCCCTCCTTTGAGGACAGCTGTTGACAAAAACAAAGCCTAAGAGCACGTCTGGCACATGGTCTCTTTCTGATATATAATTTTTGGATTCACTGGTTGATGGATGAATGGTACACTCCAAGCACTCTCCAGATACAGGCTAGGTTCACCTAAGGGAGTCATTTGTTTCCGGGTAGCCTCCCTCATTAAGTTGTTCTTTAGCATGACTTAGAACATCAACACCTGTGTCTTTGCATATCATGATAACTTGTGGAAAGGAGTTTGAATGGAACAGAGAAGCAGACCTGTTTGAAGTGGTTGTTTTTTGGCTTGAAAATACTGCTTTTTCCTCCACTCTCTTTCTGACTTAGTTTGTGCTTCATGATTATATTAATAGGGATTGAAAGATCTGGGGATAGTCACCCTGGTTTTTCTTTGGTTATTGGACATGACAAGGAAGACAGTCTTATGTATCTGACCTGAAGCTTATCTTGAATTAGGCAGACCTATCATTAATCAGGCAGGAGATATGGGCTCAGAGGATTCACGACTGCTGTCTTCTAATTTTGTCACTTAATGCCTCATGTTCCTGGAGGAAAGAAGGAGACAGGATCATTTAACTCAGCGAGATTTATTTTTGCTTAAAGAAGGTCAGACTTGCTTACCTCCAGGCTGTCCTGGCCAGCTAATTCTGGAGTCATGTTATCTCCCAGGGGCTGGAGGCATAAGCAACAGTTGTCAAAGATGTGGTTGGGCCATAGCTGTGTATCTGGTTCATAATTTCTCTTTAAGACTCTTTCTGTTTCTTATTCAGGGATTATCAAGGATGCTCTGACTATATCCTAAAGTCACTTATGACTACCTCTGTGCAAGTTTACAAACTATTTTCCAGTATTGCTAAATGCCTTCTTTTTTAAATAAATACCTATTTGGCTGAGCTTGAATGAAATGTGAACTTAGCCAGGGAACTGTGTATCCAGGCTAATGGAGATCATGTATCTTAAAAATGGCCTGATGTTTTGTTATTGAGTTACATAGCTGGCTAGAAACCACAAGCAGGTCACGAGACAGAGTTTGGCTCACCTTGAGTGGGTTGGAGAGGCATCCTTCTACTTGTTGCTTCTAACTGTGTGTCAGTTGGTCCCCGTGTTTAGAAGATAATTACAGAGCAAGGCCAAGACGCAAGGTCATTTGGGAAAGTGTATTTATTTATTTATTTATTTATTTTATAGTTCTTTTTTATACATTTTTATTATAAAAATACTGTACAGAGGGGTTACAGTTACATGAGCAAGGTAATGAGTACATTTCCTATTGAGCATTGTTACCTCCTCCTTTGTTTTTCCCTTACCATCCCTTCCCTCCCACCTCCCCAACTCCTCACCCCTACCAAGTTGTTAAGTTCATTTTTCAACATAGTGTCTTGTGCACCTCATTGTTACAATGGGTCAACCTGTACCCCTATTTAAGCATTTGTTTTTTCCCTTCCCTTCCCCAAATTAGAGAAGTATATATACAAGATGCATGGTACCAACATCAAATCAGTGAAAATAGGGGTTATACTGTGGGGGAGGAACATACAAAGAAACAAAAATCACATGGTACATTAGAAATATTAGAAACAATAGCAAGAAAGAAAAAAACCACTTGTGTCCCTATCATGGGGTTCATTTTGCTTAACATCATCTTATCTGGTCATATGTGCATAGCTTTTGACCTTTTCTGCTTGTCCTAGACATATACTGGTTATTGCAAATAAGGGAAACCATGGGACCTATGTTTCTTTGGGCCTGGCTTACTTCACTTAATATAATTTTTCCAAGTCTTTCTATTTCCTATCAAATGGGGCGATGCCATTCTTTCTGATGGAGGCATAGAATTCATATATATATATATATATATATATATATATATAATATATGTCACATTTTCTTGATCCATTCATCTACTGAGGGGCATCTGGGTTGGTTCCATATCTTAGATATAGTAAATAATGCTGCAATAAACATAGTTGTGCTGGTAGCTTTAGTATGATCTTGTTTCTGATCATTTGGGTAAATGCACAAATGAGATTGCTGAGTCATAGGGGAGCTCTATATGGAGTCTTTTGAGCAACCTTCATACTGCTTTCCAAAGTGGTTGAACAAGTTTACACTCCCACCAACAATGTAGTAGGGTTCCCTTCTGGTCACATCTCCTCCAGCATCTGTTGTTGTTAGAGTTCTTGATTATAGCCATTCTAACTGGGGTGAGGTGGAATCTCAATGTTGTTTTGATTTGCATTTCTTTTTTTTTAACACAGTTATTTTTTTTTGTGTGTGAAAATACTGTACAGAGGGGTTACAATTACATGGGCAAGATAATGAGTACATTTCTTATCAAGCATTGTAGCCTCCTCCTTTGTTTCCCCTTCCCATCCCATCCCCCCTGCCCCCCCCATTTGCATTTCCTTTATGGCTAGAGAGGGTGAGCATTTTTTGATATGTCTCGGCCATTCTTAGGAAAATGTATTGATTTTGAACCTTTTAAAGTTAGTGATTATTAACCTTCTTTTCCCAATTGTTTGATAGCCGTGAGATAAAACAGTATTGTATGGTTTTGATCTTGAAGGCTGCCATGGACACAACTCCAATGAAGGAAGTGACCTTAAGGGACCTTACTGGCTCCCAAAGAAGGGCAGCCTCTCTGGTCCCTGTGCTTCACTGACTTTTACCCAACCTCATGTCCCTGTGTGATCAGGTTCTACAACATTCCTCTGTGTACTTCCCTCAAATTGAACATACAATATTTACCATTCTATAACTGAAAGAACCATTTTGATTGGGGAAAAGCTTGTTTGGCAGATGAAGATGAATATGAGAACAGGCTTCTCCCATAGCATTCCCCTAACAGCAGATGGGAGACAGCCCATGGGCAGGAATTTGGAGTTTTCAATTCAATTATTGTGTTCAGTTTTGAAATTTATCTGAAAGAAAAACTGTTCAATTTTGCAAATAATTCTGAAGGACTCCTTTAAAAGACCTGCCCAACTCCTGGCTTGAGTCATTATCTACATGTTCATTGCTATATATGCCTGTTTGGAATACAAAGAGAGCTCAGTCCTTCCTTCCTTCCTTCCTTCCTTCCTTCCTTCCTTCCTTCCTTCCTTCCTTCCTTCTTCCTTCCTTCCTTCCTTCCTTCCTTCCTTCCTTCCTTCCTTCCTTCCTTCCTTCCATGTTTCCTCCCTTCCTTCCTTCCGTGTTTCCTCCCTTCTTTCCCTCCTTCCTTCTCTTTTTTTCCCTTGTTTTCTTTTTGAAACAAAAGCATTTAGATGCTCATCTGTCAGTGACACCTTTGAAGAAAGGCTAGTCAAACTGGGCAGGATTTCCTTTGTGAGTCAGCCTCGGTGTATGAACGAGTCCCATCCATCTTAGCCTATGATATTGCTTACTGTCCTCCCCTTGAGGACTTTGCCAACCCTCCAGCTGTCACTAGTGTGCTCTATTTTGTTAATTGATTTCCTACTACAGAGAAAGAAGTAGCAGGGCCTTTCTTTTGGTCAACTCAGTATCTTCAGAGCCCTGGAACTTTCCATAGGTGTTAGGCCACTAATCCATTTTTCTATTATTGTTGAAACCTTAGACTGTGTAGTGCACATGAATTTTCCATTTGCTCTATGTTACTAAATGTGTGATCTTGTCCTTACAAGTCCATGCATAATAGTAGCTTCCTTGAGTTACTCTGTGTGAATTTAAGGATAAAATGAAAGAACAAATAGGAAAATACTTGGATATAAAGATATATAAAAATATTAGGGATAGGCAATTTTTAATCTTCAGTTCACTTTATTAAATTTGTTCACTTATTCTGTAAATATCCCCTGAGCTCCTGCTTTTGCTGGGCACTGTAGCTATCAATGAATAATAACCAGGCTCTGTAACTGACACCCCTCCCCCCCCATAGGGCTATAAAATAGCAGCTAAGTAAAAGCCATGTCTATATAAGAGTTAATGAACTAAACAATTATATGGTTATTTGAAAGGTCCTAGAGGTTTGTTCTTTTTAATCTTTGACCCTCAAGGCATAGCCCAATGGGGGTATTTGGATAGTGGTAGATTGATCTCTGTAAAGGTTTTATAAATTGAATGGAACACATACAAACTGATCTTACTTAATGTTGACCTGAGTTCCATAAATTACCTAGATCATGGTAGTAATTCTGTACTCTTAGTGAGAGACTGTAAGCCCTGTAGCCTTCCAGGCTTCCACCATGCTAGTAATAATGACCTAGAAAAGGTTCAGAAATGCACTCAGGGGAGGGGAGGTTTGAGCTAGGATAGAAGTTGTGACCATGTGGGTAGCTTCTTCATCCTCTTGACCTCTCTTCTGGCTGCCCTACTCATCTTGTAGATTTTCTATGACAAATACAAAGTAGCCAATCTCAACTTTTGTTAAGCAATTTTTAAAGTAATACATAATGATTTCTGAATTATTTGCCTTAAAATGTACATCTTTACATATCAAGATCTAAACTCACTCTTAACAAGATTCCATTTTGATTTCTTAAATAAGTGTAAACTCTCTAGGGCAAGGACTCTCCAATTATCTTTCCTATTGTCAGTGCCAAGTACAATGGCTACTACATAGTAGAGGGTGAGAAATACCATAGGATAAATGATTCAAGGAAGATTACCTTCATTGTTATTTGTATATGTAGTTACAAAGCTGACAGAATTCACTGCTGAGAAAATACAGTTACTATATCTAACTAAAACTCTAAAAGGCATTCTCAGCTGCTGAATTTCAGCCCACACCACAGTAATACAATATAGCCCTGTAGATTCAAGGAATAGAAAAATTATCTCATTCTAACGGCAACCAATAGTCATCTCTGCATCAGTATGTGATGTTATCTAAGATCTGAGTATCTAACATAAAGCTTAGAATAACAGTTGATTATTAGCAGGCCAAATAAAAGACTATTAAATATTGATTTCTTGTAGAAACAGCTCTTTTCAGATAGCTTCAATAAGATATGATTTATGTACCCCAATTTTATTCTTTTAAATCACAAATATGAGTGATATTTTTTGTAGTATTGGGGGTGGTCCTGATCCATTAGCTTGTTCCTTTATAAGGAATACAGATTATATTATATTCCTTCATGGGGAAAATTTGAAAATGGGGATTATGTGGTCTTATTTACATAATTCAAAGCACTGTAATGAAGGTAAGCCTTCGTTTTCATCATTTGAATAGGTGATGGGTTAAAGTTATTTAATGTGAGTTCTACTTAAGAGTTGCCTGAATATTAATGGCAAAATATTTCTTTGGTGGGATTTCACATATTTGGTATGTATGAATTAACTTGCATGTCAGGACTGTGTCATGTATCACAAATGTCTAATTTGTGAAATGTGGACAAATACATTGTTTTATCTTCACAAAAGTTAATATTGATTGAATAAATGGTTTTCCTATATGGGGATTGGTCTTCCCTAAGAGACATTGGTCAACATCTAGAACCATTCTTTATTTTCATTACTGATTGGGGACTGCTACTGGCATCTCCTGGGTGAAGGTCCAGGAACGGCACCAAACATTCCATGAAACACATGAAGAATGGTTTGGTTCAAAATGTAAGCCATGGAGAGTTCAAGAAACTCCAGGTTAAAGTAACAGGCAAACTTCAGTTCCTAGTATTTTAAATTCAGTATTTCTCATATAGGTTAGTTTTTAAAAGAATCACCCATCATAGTTAAACCATCCAATAAATATGTATATTTCATACCTACTACGTATGTAGTGCTAAGGCTGTAGCTGTGAACAAGTAGCCAGAAAGCAGTGCAGAATGAAACAACAGGCTGAAGGGTAATGCAGTGGCTGGGTGCGGTGGGGGTGGGGCTTTGCCTAAGAGGCTGGAGTGACAGCCCAAGGATGAATCCATCCACCCTGCTGCACCCCTGAAACCACCAAGCCTGGTATGCTGCTGCCAAGAGAAGGAAAGGAGTGAGGGGGAGGGAAGTTGGAGGAAAGGAGGGAAATTGGGAGGGAGGGAGGAAGGAAAAAAAGGAAGGAAGGAAGGAAGGAAGGAAGGAAGGAAGGAAGGAAGGAAGGAAGGAAGGAAGGAAGGAAGAAGGGAGGGAGGGAGGGAGGGAGGGAGGGAGGGAGGGAGGGAGGGATACGCTCTGTAGAAAATAGAGCAAGATAAAGAGATGGAAGGTGCTTGGCAGTGGCAGAAGGACAAAATGCACATTCAGTCTCAGGTGCATATATGCATGTAGGGGTATATAGTGGAGGCCTCACCCAGGGAGTGACATGTGTTCTGTGTGGGAGGAGCACTCCAAACAGAAGAAACTGATTTCTCCAAGAATTTTAAACCAATCTGAAATGAGATTCCTTGCAATGAGCCCCTGTTCCAGGTGGGTACTGGGAAATTGAGTGAATATCTTGGAGTCTGAGAGCCTTTACCAGGATCCAAAGGCAAAGCTGCTGGTCAGATGGCTAGGTGACCCAGGGGGAGTGGAGAATCCACGTTAAGTTTGCTGTAAATAATAATCTGCAAGGTGGAACTTTTTGTGTTTGGTATTTATCATTTTATTTTTATTGTTTTGAAGACTTCAAATCTTTATTTTTTTAAAATTTTTGTTGTAAAGGTTATGTTCAGAGGGGTTACAGTTACATAAGTCAGGTAATGAGTACATTTCTTTTTGAATAGTGTCACCTCCTCCTTCATTTTCTCCCAGTTTTTCCCTTCCCTTCTTCCCTCCCCCCAAGTTGTATAGTTCATTTTCAACAAAGTGTCTAGTGAGTATCACTGCAGAATTAGTTCACCCTTTGTCCCACGATTTCTGTGTACAATTCAAAGACAAAAGGAGGTAGGCCTAAGTCAGTAAAACTGACAATGGCAAATTTCATGGAAATGGAATACTCTTGCAGTTATATATTGTGCTGTATTTGCCATATACAGCAGAATTTCAGGGTCAGAACAGCTGTTCAGAAAGGCACAGTAGCCAGTGACAAGGGCACACTGAGGATTATTGTCCTAGGCATAAAAATAGCCCAAGTCCTGAGAAACTGGATCCATCACACTAACTCTCCCAGGTACTCACTCCCAATAGTCACTGTCTCTTTATAAACCTTGTCAAAAGCCCCAGCATATCCTCCATGAGAACCTCAACAGCAGAATTCTGGGGTAACAGGTTCTATGCCTCAAGGATTTATACACTGAAATGGCAAGGTACTCTTCTTCAGGTCATGGTGGATTTGGAAGTGAGGTCTATGGGAACTCAGTATTTAGGAACCCAAACCATCCCTTCTCCCTCTCTGCACCCCACCTTTGACTTTTTATTTGAAAATTCATTATACTTTGGATTTCTAATAGCTTGAGGTTTTACAGATTGAAATTACTTCATCAAATAGAAAAAGAATGGCATTAACCAATTGGAATGTTTCTCACCTAGATTTAATTTGTTTTGGAGATTCCCTCTGATTCCTACTCTCAATAAATGATGTAGATTTAGAGAAACAGCAACTTTATTTTACCATATATATGTATGCAACATATGTGCATATATTAGTGCATATGTTACATATACAATATATAAAGAAAGAGAGAAAGTGAATTCTTACAGATAAGTGCTCACCAATCCTTAGCTGTCAAATGATTATTGCTGTCACATTCATTGTTAAGAATGACCACTGTTTTTTAAATTGACTACCATTCACTAGCCAGTGCTTTATTCCATACATTATTCTCTGTGAAACCTTGAATGTGAGGGTATCGTGATAGTTTCTTGATATCTTTTATATTAAAACTTGAACCAATGCTCTTGAGTACTGGTTTGGAAACTATAAGCTATGGAGTCAAATCTAGTCTTCAATCTATTTTATTGTTTTGTTTTTTACTGTATTTCTGAGCTATATCATGTATAACAAAAATTTACCTATTATAAGTCTACAATTTATTTGTTCTTAATATATGAACAGAAAGTACACCTGTCACTACAATCTGACTTTAGAAAGAACGATTCCCAACAGAACTTTGCATGAATCCTCCTCCCCCTTATGCTATTTGTGGATATTTCAGATCAATGAAATTGTATAACATGTGACCTTTTGTGACTGTCTTCTTTCACTTAATGTAATGTGTGCAAGGAGCGACGGTGGTATACCATGAATTGGTATGTCATCGTTTTCTGTTGTCTATTTTAAGAATGTACATTTTATTCAGTCATTCATAACTTGATAGGTGGTTGGGTTAACATACTTTTAGCTATTAGTAATGTTGAAATGTTGACAAGTTGCAATGTAGGCATATTTTCTTTTCCCATAGGCAGACAACTAGGAGTTGAATGTTTGTATCATGTGGTAATGCTACCTTCAGCACTTAAAAGAATTGCGAAACTGTTTCCTTTTGTTGCTGTATCATTTTACAAGCCCCACCAGCAAAATATGAGAGTTCCAATTTTCTACATTCTAGCCAACATTTATTATTACCTGTCTATAAATTTTAGCCATCTTGGTATGTATGAAGTGATTTGTATTTCACCGACTTACCCTGTGAATCTTTTCATGTGCTTGCTTGCTATTCATATATCTTCTCCGGAGAAATATTTATTCAAATCCTTTCCTCATATTTAAATTGGGTTATTTGGACTACTGTTGAGGTGTAAGAGCTATTTAAATATTCTGCTCAGCTATCTGTTACCTATTATTGTAAATGAAGCTGTGCTGATCAGCATCAATATCCACATCATCTGTAGACAGCACCCGGCTAAAACGATAGGTGGATATAAATTGCCTGGCTATTTGTGGAAAAGACTCACCAAATCCCATATTTTATTAAGTATATCACATAGTCTATTTAAAACAAACAAAACAATGCTCATTTGTTCACATACCAATCTCATCTACTCATATGAAAATGAAGTGAATGTTTAGGTGAGTGAACTTCCTGTATCCAAAGTTGGACTCGGTCGTACCTAACTTTTCTGTACATATGGTTCCACAGAAATACCAATCAAAGATCCTCAGCTCTCTAAAAATATATATTCTCATTGTCAGTCAAGACAGTGATTTAGCTAATCTCTATGGTAGCTTATGAAGCTCTGAAAGTGTAATCAGCATAAAGCTTGGAATAGCTTTAGAAATGCCCTCACCTGATTTGGTGGAAAACACTTTATGGGATTTTTTCCAACATAGCTCATGAGAGATTTGGGGATTTATTTAACTGCCTTTATCCCAGCAAATCTCCTAGTGACCTTGTTGGGATTTTGATCTCAGTTAAGATGGGAATCTATATGATTGATGCTGCAGGGCTTGTGGAGGATAAAGGAGCCAATGAGCATTTTCCCCTCCCTGGAATGAGAGGAGCAGATGTAAGGCCTGTGACAGGAGCCTGTGTACATGTGTTGACACTCACCTCAGGACCATGTTACTCATGGTATAGTTTTTAGTCAGGCTAAGATGGGAATGGCACTGTACTGCTGCCATGACTTCCCAAAGTCTACACTCACCAAAATCTCCTTTGAGTGAACAGACCCAAATGAAGTCAGGATCAGTGTCTGAACGTCAGCCCCCAATTCAAGGCCAAGCTGTGTAATGGTATGAGACCGAGTTGGGGCAGATGGGTCTATGTGGTCCTCTCTAAATAGCAGGAACTTTCAGAATGGAAATATAATGTGTGGACATTTGATCTGCTTTTCTACTTCTACCACCTTCCAAACTTTAGCTTATCTAGTTACTTAGGTCTTCAAGTCAAAATTACTTTGCAGTTACATTATTTTATTTGTATTACTTATTACTTATTCTTTTAATAGTTTTTAATTCCTTTTTTAGTAGTACTGAGGGTTGATATCAGAGCTTTGTCCTTGTTACATAGATGTTCCACCATTGAGGCACAACTCCTAACCTTGTACTGCTTCTAATTCCATTATGCTCCTCCCCCATCCTCTCCTTCATTCTCTCTGGAACCTATTCCAATCAGGTTTTATATACAAGTTACCAATAAGTTACCAATAAGTTACCAATAAGTTCCAGGTTACCAATAAGTTTCACATTACTGAGTCCAAAGTTAAACGTAAAAGGGTTTTTTTTGTTTTTGTTTTTTTTGGGAGTCGGTCATGGGGCCTGAACTCTGGGCCTGGGTGCTGTCCCTCAGCTCTTTAGCTCAAGGTGAGCACTCTACCACTTGAGCCACAGCACCACTTCCAGCTTTTTTCTTTTGGCTTATATGGTGCTGAGGAATGGAACCCAGGACATCAAGCATGCAAGGCAAGCGCTCTACCACTGAGCCACCTTCCCAGCCCAAATGTAAAACGTTGATGTTTCATGTTCTACCATCAGCTATTGGCTATGTTGATCACTTTCCTGATTTATTGATTTATTGATTTATTTATTGTGAAAATACTGTACCGAGGGGTTACAATTACATGGGGCAAGGTAATGAGCACATTTCTTATCAAGCATTGTTGCCTCCTCCTTTGTTTCCCCTGACCATCCCTTCCCATCTTCCCCCCTCCCCCACCCTCCCAAAGTTGTAAAATTTGTTTTTCAACATAACGACTTGTACATCTCATTGTTGCAATGGGTCCACCTGTATTCCTATTTAAACCATTTGTTTTTTCCCTTCCCCTCCACAAATTATACCAACATCAAATGCAGTGAAAACAGGGGTTATACCATATTTTGCCAAGAGCCAACTTGAGACCACAATCCTCCAACCTATGACTCCAACATAGCTGGCAGAATAGATACACATGCCCACCAGATACCTTTACCACTGCTGCCATAATTTCTCAGAGGTCTCAGTTCAAACAAGTTCTCAGAGGCTTTCTATCACCAAAACTATTATTCCTTCCACCCTTGGCATTCTCTGTCCATCATTTCTTTACCACCCCAATCCAATATATCATCACACACACACACACACACACACACACACACACACACACACACATACACACACTCTCTCTCTCTCTCTCTCTCTATATATATATAGAGAGAGAGAGAGAGTGTGTGTGTATGCGTGTGTGTGTATATATACACACATACTCACCATCATATATATAATATTTACATTACATATTATATATATATGTATATATGTATATATTGGTGCTGGTCTTGAAGTTTGAACTCAGGGCCTGGGCACTATCCCCGACAGTGTTCAAGGTTAGTGCTCTACCACTTGAGTCACAACTCCACTTCCAGAATTTTGGGTGCTTAATTGGAGATTAGAGCTCATGGACTTTCCTGCCTGGGCTGGCTTCAAGCTGTGATTCTTACATTTCAGCCTGCTGAAGAGCTAGGATAACAAGCATGAGCCACTGGTGCCTGGTTAATCACCTAATATATTTTTAATTCTCTGTTTTCTTCCTCTGCTAGTCATTGCTTTCTGCAATACCAGTTAACTCCTTTATCCCTGATACTTGGACAATTGCAGCAACTGCTTGGAAGCTTCAAATATTGACTACATTGCTTTATAACCATATTAGCAAAATCAGACTTGACTGGCTTTTATGATTTCTTTTTTTTTTTTAATTTGTGAACATACTGTACAGAGGGGTTACAATTACATGGGCAGGATAATGCATACATTTCTTACCAAGCATTGCAGCCTCCTCCTTTGTTTACCCTTCACCTCCCTTCCCAGCTTCCCCCCTCCGCCACCACCCAATCCTTCCCCCCCTCCCCCCCACCGACATTGTAAAGCTCCTTTTTGACATGACAATTTGTACTTCTCATTGTTGCAACAGGTCCACCTGAATCCTTAAACGACTTGTTTTTTTCCCCATCTCCTCCACAAGTTATACTGACATCAAATATAGTGAAAGTGGGGGTTGTACTGTGGGGGAGGGACATACAAAGCAACAAAGAAATAATCTTGTAAATGCGTTAGAAACACATGCATGAAAAAAAACATTAAAATACATATCTAAGGGTTCATTTTCCTAACATCACATTATCTGACCTTTTCTGCTTGACTCATACATATACTAGATATGGCAAATAAGAGAAACCATGGGACCTGTGTTTCTTTGGGCCTGGCTTACTTCACTTAATATATTTTTTTCCATTTCCTAACAAATGGGGCAATGTCATTCTTTCTGATGGAGGCATAGAATTCCATTGTGTATATATACCACATTTTCTTGATCCATTCATCTACTGAAGGGCATCTGGGTTGGTTCCATATCTTAGCTATGGTAAATAATGCTGCAATAAACATAGTTGTGCTGGTAGCTTTAGTGTGGTCTTGTTTGTAAACATTTGGGTAAATGCCCAAAAGTAGGATTTCTGGGTCATAGGGAAGCTCTATGTGAAGTCTTTTGAGGAACCTCCATACTGCTTTCCAAAGTGGTTGAACAAGTTTACACTCCCACCAACAATGAAGTAAGGTTCCCTTCTGTCCACATCCCCTCCAGCATCTGTTGTTGTTAGAGTTCTTGATTTTTGCCATTCTAACTGGGGTGAGGTGGTATCTCAATGTTGTTTTGATTTGCATTTCTTTTATGGCTAGGGATGTTGAGCATTTCTTCATGTGTCTATTGGCCATCCTTCTTTCTTCTTCAGAGAAGTTTCTCTTTAAGTCTTTAGCACTTATTTATTGGGCACTTGTTTCTTTGAGGATTTGTTGTTGGGGGATTTAATTTTTTGAGTTCCAAGTATATTTTAGATATGAGACCCTTGTCCGTTGTATGGCTAGTAAAGATCTTCTCCCAATCCGTGGGCTTTCTATTGATCTTGCTAGCTATGTCGTTTGCCATGCAGAAGCTCTGCAACTTTATGCAATCCCATTTGTCCAACCTTTCTTTGATTTGTTGTGTTTCCGGGTCTCTATTCAGAAAATTTCGGCCTGAGCAAAGGAGACCTAGGGTTTCTCCTATTCCATCCTGTAATGTTTTCAGAGTGTCTGCTTTAACTTCAAGGTCTTTGATCCATTTGGAGTTGATTATGGTGCAGGGTGATATATAAGGATCTAGCTTTAGTTTTCTACATGTAGTTAACCAATTTTGCCAGCACCATTTACTGAAGAGGCTGTCTTTCTTCCATTCTATTGTTACTTTTATAATTTCTAACAGGCATTTCCATTCTGTTCTCATTCCCTTACTCCTGTTTGCCTCCCTCTTGCTTTTTGTTTTGTTTTCTTTTTGTGCTAGTCCTGGGGCTTGAACTTGGGGCCTAAGTGCTATCCCTGAGCTTTTGTGTTCAAAGCTAGTGTGCTACCACTTAACCCACAGCTGTCCTTTCAGCTTTTAGTTAATTGAAGATAAGAGTCTCATGGATATTTTTCTATCTGGGCTGGCTTAGAACTGTGATCCTCAGATCTGAACTTCTTGAGTAGCTAGGATTACAAGTATGAGCCACTAGCACCCAGCAATTTTTTCTTTTTGTAAGTTCATTTTGTGTGATAAATTACTTTTCTTCAAGAAATGTATATTAGCATGTTATGAGCCCTTGCATATCTGAGAAGCGCAGTTTTATTTTGTTTTTACTTATTTGGTCTCAAAATCATAGGATTCTTTTTTTTTAATTTGAAAGACTAGCTTTTGATTTTTTTCATTAGTCTTTCTTATAGTATAAGCCTTTGCTGATCTACAAAACTTGGATTTTTTAACTCTAGAAAGATCATTTCTCAGATTAAAAAATGCTTCTATTTGATATGTGAATCTGTGCATTAGGAAATCAGGTTCTTTATGTGCTGGTTCTTTAACTCATTCATTTCTATTCCCTCCCATTGTCTTGAATCTGTGTTTTGCGTTTTGATTTCCTTCAGTCATGTGGGATTGAGCCCCCTCTGGTATTGCTGTGCCACTGTGTTGCAGTAATACTTTTATACCCCTAATGGTGACTGTGATCATCTTTGTTTCATTTCTCACTTTGGCTTCTGGATCTTGAAAGCAGTGGAGTTGTCTTTCTTCCCTGCTTCTGTTTCTTTTTTACCATCTTTTCATTGTCCAGTGGATAGGTGTCTCCATCATTGTGGCATTGAAGGACTGGTAATGGAATGCTATGTCCCGTTGCCTGGATATCTGATTGTTTATTCTGGATAAAGCAAAGAGGTCTATAGTCTTTATTCCTTGAAAGAAGCATAAGTGCTAGGATCTGGATATGTTTCCCCCCCTCCCCTAGAGGTTAATGTGTCAGAAGCTTAGTCCCTACAATGAGTGTATTGGGAGATAGCATACACCTTGAAGGGGTAGGCCTAGTGGGAGGTCCTTAGAACACTGGGAAACTGAAGCAAAAGGGATTAAGGCATTTCTCATGGGACCCTGGTTAGTTCTCACAGAATGATGCTAAGAAAGCTTGAGCCTGGCTCCACCTAGTTTCTGGCTTCCTGTGATCCTGTGCCCTATCTCCAACACATCCCAACAGTCTCCCAGCATTACAGCCAATGGGAGGCACCTGCCTCAAGCGTGGCACTTGTGGCTCAGGTCTGCAATCCTTGCTACTACTTGAATGGCTGAGAATGGAAGGTTCACAATTCAAGGCCAGCCCAGCCAGAAAAGTTCATGGAACTCCCTCTCAGTCCATAGCTAGCCACAAAGGTGCACACTTGCAATCCCAAGCTACATGAGAAGGTTGCAATTCCAGGCCAGCCTAAGCAGAAAAGTCTGTAAGACTCCTATCTCAAAGGAAGAAGCTGGGCATGATGGTTTGTATCTGTCATTCCAGCTATTTTACATCAAGAGCCCATCTGAAACAAAAGCTGGGAATGGTAGTATACATCTGCCATCCCAGCTACCTAGGAGACATAGGTAGGAATGTCAGTCTGAGAGCAGCATTTGGCAAAATCACTAAATTCTGTTTAAAAAAAATAACCAAAGCAAGAAAGGGCTGAGGTTATGGCTCAAATAGAGGAGAACCTATGTGTAATAATGATTTCCTGAGTTCAAATCTCAGTCCTGCCTTTAAAAAAACCCTCTTGGATTAGTCCTGCTTTACTGACCTACCTTCCTTTTCATCCTGTTTATGCTGTACTGTTGAAAGACCTCAATGGAAGAAGGCAGAAGAATAGTACTTTAGGAAAGGGTTGTAGAAGTAAAATGTTCAGATACCCTTCATATAGAAGGATATGTTTCCCCCCTGATATTCTAACCCAGTGTCTCAGAGGAAGGAAGACCATCATAAGGAAGGGTAGTTCAGTCTTTCCTTTACACCTTGCTCATCTGTCTCAAAGTCAGACATTTGCCTCAGTAATAGATATTCTTCTTAGGTCTTAGATATTCATTTAAAAATATCCTTACTTTCTAGGGGTCTCGTGATTTTTCCCCTATTATGTTTATGAACATTTTAGTGAAAAAATCTAAATTATTTGCATCTTAGTGTAGAATCTAATTTTATTATTCTCTAATGATACAAGAGAATATGACTGAATTTCTTTCCCTCCAATTCTGAGAATGCAAGGACCCTCATATTTTGCCTTGGCTCCCTCAGCTGTCCTCCCATTTTTCGTGTTGCAAGAGATCTGATAGTAACATACTGATTGTTGGTTGGCCTCCTTTTCCCTGACTGGTTTAGGGTAAATGGTGGTGCCAGAAAATGATCCTATCTCTGATTCCGTCACATTCTGTAAAGTGCCTAGTTTGGGCCTTGGGAAGATTTGCCTCCAAGTTTCTTCTACTCTACTGTTAACTGGTGGTGTGCCCTCAGGGCTATTTGCTCTCTGGGCCCAGGCCCTTTGATTTCTTGTCTGACCTATAACAGTAAAATATCTACATGTAGTTTTGGTGAAAATAAACATTTTAGAAAATGAATTATATGAAAACATCTGCACAAAATTGCATACTCAATAAGTGGCAGTAATGGTGATGTTATAATTATCTTTAGCTAGATAATTAGTAGAATAATGTCATAGCCTAGATTTTGTTGTTCACTGCAGTATGACTGAAGGATAGTGAGGGTCCACTTGTATGCATATTAACCCAGTACTTCTGTAGCTGTATTTATCAGTAATGCAACTAATGATGTATATGTGACTTTTGGAATGCTCCTTTCCTTTTCCAGGCTTCTATTTCCTATCTGCAAAATAAGGGAATTGAATGGAAATAGGACAGAAAATAGGTTTAATCTCTTATGTCAACTCTAGTTGATCACTGTGGGTACCTGGGAAAGAGATTTCAAAGGATTCTGAGGCCTTGCAATGTCTATACTGGCTAAGGTAGCTGGTGGCAGCTGTTCTAAAATTTTCCAGGCCTAGATTAAATGCTCTTCAAGGACTTTCCTGACTCCTCAGTCCTTTGATTCTTTTTCTGGACCTGTGCGTCTGGGAGACATCCTGTATATCAGATGAACATTGAGTGAAAAGTAGGTATAAATGTCTACTCAAGAATCTAATAGAAGAGGGAAAGGAAGGGGTACTGAGGGTGAAGATGACTGAAAAACATTACATTATATAATGTGCATGTGTGTATGAATATGGCATAATGAAACACACAAAATACTTTTTAAAAAGAAAGGTAGAATGAAGGGATGATTCAGAATATGATAGCGGAGATCAATTTGTTCAAAGAGCACTGTGTGCATGTATGGAAACATCACAGTGAAACCCCTAGACTGCAAATGTATGTTAACCTAAAAATAATATTTTTTAACAAAAAGAATCTATAAAGTGGATTCTGAGTTACAAAACCAAGTCTCTGAGTGGAATAAAGGTTCCCTTTGGGCGTTGTTGCAATGTTTGCATTAAAAAGCAAAATATTTTCATCAACATCATTTAGGAGATGAGCTGATGGGTCTTTACCATAAGTAATTTCCTTTACAAAAAGTTACAGGTCTCTAACAGCTGTATAATTATATGAATGTGTTGTGTAATTAAATGAATGTTAGTATTTTGGAAATTTATTTAGCTATTTATTTTGATATTTAGTGTCTACGAGAAAGGCCCCTTTTCAGGAGTACTTGGTTACTTTGAGGAATGGATTTGATTTTCATGACTCTTCATAAATATTTTCATGAATCATGAAGAAATCCATGTGTGAATCGCCTGTTAGTCTTTCCATCTTGTAAGGGAATTTATGATGCTCAGGTAGAATTTTAAGGACAAGAATAATGGTTAAGGATATTCGCTCTACTTGTAAAGGCTTTTTATAAGGGTTTGATACTGTTGTCTTTTTCCTCCAAATTCTCTAGAGCAGTGTATATTCTTCCTGTTCCTTCTTTAAATCCTTCATAGTTAGAGTCTGTTTATAAATTTGTGATCCCTGACAATGCAAATATTCCCTTCTGTGGTCATGCCTGGTATACTAAAATTGATGAGAAAAAATGATACTTTATATAATTTTCTCTGAAATAACATTAAACATTTTTTGTCCTTGGTGGATAGTCAGCATGGCTCTGTAATGGAAAGCCATTTTTTATAAGGGAATCTATGACTATGACAGCAGAAATAAACAGCTGAGAATAATATATGAGGAATTACCTCTGTGTACTGTGGTGGTTAAGATAATTTTGTGGTTCTTACAGAATATCCTGCAAATTGGGTCTTTAAATCTGCAGTATTTTGTTGTTGTTGTTTTGTTTTGTTTTTACAGTTAATGCATTCATTTCTTATATTAACAAATGATAACTCTACATTTGTTAAAGAGTTCGATTTTTATTTTTCTGTGCTGAGATATTGTTGGCATTTCACTGCCAACTTCTGTTTGCCTATAACAATGCAAATGATAGAAATCTGAATATACACAGGCATCATTTTAATCGCTGCCCCTCAAGACTGGCCATAAATCTGACTATCTGCTTGCCGGAGTTATCATATCCACTTGGAAATCTAATAGAACGTGAGTGTTGACAATAGGGGATTCTAGCCACATTCATGGGTTTCTGTGATACCAGAAGCTTACTGATAGCATCTCTGTAGGGTTAGGGTGGCAGAACACCAAATCATTGTAGCTATCTATAGGAAGCATGTGCTGTTGGCTTTGGTTGTTCTCAGCTTATATGAGAGAGTTCACACATCTTGCATGTGGGTGTCAGGGTACATGCAGAATGCTAATGAGAATACCTTGCACCATGCCTGGTACACAATGTAAGCTTGGAAAACATTCGGTGAAATTGAGAGGAGAAAAAGATCTTCAAAACTTCCCTTCTCCTACTATATAGCACTATTGTCTCATTTTTTTTTTAATACTGGAAAGTAGTTGCTACATATTTAGAGCAGGAGCTTAGCTGTGCATGCCTTAAAATGGCTCAAATGCCAGAGCAGAAAGGAGATGCCATGGCCTGGGATGGAATCCATGTAGCCACCAGGGTTTCCTGGAGTCTCTTTTTGATCTACTCTTTTTAAAGGTATACTATTAATGCATATTAATTGTACATATTAATGGGTTTCATTGTGACATTTCCACATGAGCATAGAGTATGCCCTTTGATCTTTTCTTTAATGTGTCCAGGTTTATTTTAACATGCAGGGAAAAAAATCTTTGCTGTCCATGTTTAAGATTTTTCTACCAGAAAAATTATCTAGCAAAATTGCTGCCCTAAAAGTTGGCCCATCTTTAGCATAGAGTTGTTAGGGAACACCTAAGTTAAAACACACCTTGGGCAGGTATAGATCATCTGTGAGAGGATTAGATATGCACTGGTGTGAATCTTTCATGGTAGGATGGGTAGTTTTTCCCCATCCGTTTCCCTATAGCTTCTTTATACTATTGAACATGGCTGGGCTACTCTGTCCTATATCCATGCAAAACTTTCATCTACATTCCAGTCAGGGAGAGGACTACTAAGTTAGGATCCAAACCAATTTTTTACACAGCCTTAAGGGGTAAATGTAGAACCAGTACCCTGAATCACAAATGTGCTTTATCCTTTGAACCAATTCCAATTGATTTGTTCTGGTTGCCTACAGTGCTGTCTTAAGAAACCATATGTGGTGCACTGGGGCTCTGTTGGGAGGAATGCTGGGATTGATTAGCAATGTCTGTTATGGCCTCTGAAGGGTAGCTTGCCCAGTATTTGCCATCTTCTGCTTTTAACATGTCCTTAGCTCCTCTGTGCTGTCTTCCTGTGTAAAATAAATTTAATTCCAAAAGGTGGCTATAAGAATAAGCTGAGAGAGAACAGGTATATTCCACTTTAAGTAAACCTAGCATGAGAAAATGCAAATTTGCAAAATGTACAAATCTGGAGCCAATTATTTCCATTACAGAAAGACTCCATGAAAGGTTCCTTTAAATAGCGAGCTCCCCTACTGCATTAAAATGATGATTCAATTTACAAAAATTCACTCTGCATGCAACTCTTCAGAACCATGTCTGTGTACTAAGCAAACCACACCTGATTTTTTTTTTAAAGCCACACCTCAGTAATGTTCAGGATGGCTGCCACCACGTATCTCTTGTCTCTTGGTAATTCCCATTCTCTTCAGAATTCCTTTTTTACTTCCTCTCCTAGAGTGTTGAGTAGACAATCTGGGTGGTGATCAACAGCTGCTGGCTCCCACCCTGACATGACTGCATTTCATTAGTGGGTAACTGATTGCTCCAAGTGTGTTTATATGTGGGTGTGGTTGTAGAAGTCCATGCACACTATGAACGCAGATGCAGAAACACAAAAGTCATTACGTACCTTGCTTGCAGCCTAACATACATTCATTCCTGCCCTGATCATTATAAATGGAAGGTTCCATTCACTTAGTGGATATAATCTTTGGGTAATATCTGCCCTCAGTTTCAGTTCCCCATCCTCTTTGTGTTTGCTTGTATGTTCTTTACCTTTGTATCCAAAAACTCCCCCCAAACCCAGGCCTGATTTCCATTATCCAAACATGGAACCCTCCTCTTCCTCTGTATCCTAGAAAGCCCCCAATGGTTTTCTGATTTAGAAAATTAAATATAATCTGATTCTTGTGGCAAGCTATGAAATTCCCAACTAACAGATGCTTCCATTAAATATGTAACATACCCAACATCTAACGATGTAGCATGAACTTGAATTATAGAGATTTTCAGTGCCAGTCTCTTCCCAGACACTCAAACTCGGGCAATTTTCCAGAGTGTCCTAAAGGTTGTAGGAATGTCTGTTGGCATGCACGCTAGAAATCTTATTGCATTGCAAAAGTAACTTTATCCAGGGAAGGGTACCTGGATGACACTCTATGCATGGCCACCCCATGTAGAATCATTGTCATAACTTCTCAGGCACAGAGTACAAGTATTATTTATATTTCACCTATAGTATTTTTAACACTTCAACAAAAATTTCTTCCCAGAATTATTTTTTCACAGACACATATTAATTTTTCTTCCCTCTTTTGGAAAGCAGCAGAATGAAATCACAATGGCAAACATATGGGTCCCACTCCTACACTGATCTCTTTGAGATGAAAGCTCTCAGGCTGTTGAGCTTTCAAGCATCTCCTTTCCTCCTGTCTTCCCAGACTCACTGGTTTGGGCCAAGGATCCATCATGATATTGGGCTGTAATAGCTGCATAGGTGCAGCCATAGATGGCTGCTGCCAGCATCATGAGACATACGATTCCACATACAACTCCCGTAATGACAACAGTAGCCATGGCATGACGCAGGTTGGCTGGCCTGGGCTTGGGTTTGGCTTCACACTCCAAGGGAATGTGATGCCCTGAGTTGTGGTTCTCAGGAAGCTTTGTGTCTTCTCCTCCATAGGCAGAGTTAGGCTGCTGATTCTGTGAGTACCCCAGATCTAGAGAAGGAAGAGCACAGGGCTGGTACAGCTCATGAGGGATTATAAGAAGATTCTTTCCTTTCCAGGTGTCAGGTGACCCACAGATGACACCATCTGTTATTCCTCCTTCAAAAGACAAACACAAAAGATGGTATCAGACCTTTGATACAACTGAGTTACAAAATTCTCAGCCTACAAAACCTTAGGCAGATAGAATTTATAAAGTACCTTTTTCTTCCTCGGGAGTCACAGAATTTAACTACCATGTTTTATGATTTTAAGATTTCTAAATTGGCTAAATGCTAAAAATGCCACACATTAAATTGGAAATTGTTTATGACCAAGAATTTAATAGAACTCATTTACATGGCATAAATGTAAGGATAAAATAATGCAAAAGCTAACAAGAAAGAGGGTTGGGGTTTATATTGAGGGTACAGTAGCCCCCTATGAATCCTAGCACACAAGAACTCTTTTATTTCAATTCTCATTGGAGATATAAGAAAGTACAAAACAACCGTCCATTGTTGCCATGCTATGCATTCATTACAAAAACCCTATGTGTAAGACCAATAGTTCACTGATACTAAATGGAGAGGTCTTTTGAGTGTTTTGTGTACATATCTGAGGATTTGATAATGCTATTTGTTTAGTTGATTAGATTAAGTATAACTAACACGTTTTCTCAGGTTTCCTCAGGTCTCAAAACATTTTCTACTTTGACTCAAATGCAGTTTCCTTTCCTTATAAAGTGATTTATTTCCTCATGTGCATAAACTTCAGTTGTCCTTGGGAATTTAGGTAGGTACTCAGTACCCTTTCTAGAAAGAGACTCACATTCTTCACTCACACCATTTGATTTCAGGAAAATAAATATCTCTTACTAAATTTTCTACCATAAAAAGTCAGATTTGTATCTGACTTTACAGTTCTCTAAAGATTGTTAGCTAAATTCTCACACTCTACTGAAACAGCTATTTTATTTTTACAAATTTATATAGTTCATGAGTGAACAAACCCATACCCAATCCAAGCCTTACCCCATTCAATCCCAGTATTTCCCATTACATTTGCTGTCTCTCTACCTCTTTTTTTTTTCTCCAGAAAGTCCAAGGACAGGAGAGTGGCAAGAAAGCCTTAATAAAGCTCTTGAACTGGGCAGTCCCCTGTACCCCCATGACCTGTGGCTCTGTTCTCCTGGGCTGCCATGAACATCTTCCTTTGAACATTCAGGAAGAAACCCCCCACCCCCACCCAACAAAGTCATATTGGATATACACAGGAAGTAAATTGTGAGATTATACCAGAAAGACACATGCAAAGGTGATCGATCACTTTGGTGGTGGTACCTGCCTTTATAAAGAACTTCAGAGTTTAGGGGATGCTCTCACACCTCCATTCTGTCTTACTCTGCAGTGCAAGTGCTATAACATGACCTAGACACTCCCAGGTTGGTGGGAGTGGCAAAATTCAACCTGTACCTTTTTGGACTTCTACTGTTCCAAGTTTCGCCACCAGAATCTCTTGAGAACCTTTTGGCTTCTTTTGCAATCCTTCGAGGCAAGACTCCCAACTTGAGAGCAAAAAATTTAAAAAGCTTAAAAGAATTTCCTAAGCCATTGTTTTCCATAAAGCCAAAAGGTACAATTTGGCTGCTCCAAGATGAGCCCAAGGTACCATCCAGCTGTGCTGAAATGAAAAACTCTGGCTTTCCCAACCCTTACATTCCTCTGTATCTGGGAAGTTTTTTGCAAGGGAGAAGGCTAGAGAGACCCAAACAAAGCTGTGAGTACTAAGAACATTGTATTAACCAAGCCAAGGAGACCCCCACCAGAGGACAAAGGCTGCCTGCCAGGGGTGAGGCAGTTCCAATAACTGCCTTCTACCTGAAGTGGGATGATTTGCTAAATCACTTCAGGTACAGCATTGCCATTCTCCAGCCCCACATTTCTTGCTTTGCAGCATTCACCTGAGATCCACAACCTTAGGGCCCACAATTTCTTTACAAAGGAAATTCACAGATTGGCTGTTGGGACATGGCAGGAATGCAGGAGCTGTAGCTACCAAGAGCTCCAGAGACTCCTGTCTATCTGAGTCCTCACCAAAGATGCACATCTTATCCTCCACCACCGTCACAGGATCCTGACTCCAAGTCTGAGTAGAATGCGAGAGATCTACTCCCTTCTTTATTTATACAGCGGACAATGTGGGAAACTCTAGCTTGCCAAGGGCTTACTGTTCCTCATTGGACCACTAGTACCTTTTAAACCTGCAGAGAAGAAACCAGATTCGAATTTGATTGTGCATATTATTTTGTGAAATCCTGGAAAAAGATCCTTTAAAACATTATTCCTGCAAAGTGGGGAAAGGAGTAATAATAAAATTCACTCCCAAAAATTGCCTTGGGGACTCAAGTGGGTGAAGTGTGTCAAATATTAGAACAATTCCAAGCCTACACTAAATGTTTAATATTTAACCATAAACATGAAGATGATGTGTCTACATTTGAATAAAGAGGAAGAGTCATTAGAGGGCCTTTTTTGTAGAGGAGACATTACTGTGTAAAAAACTAAAGCACATCTTTGTGCCCTAGACCCACGAGAAGACTAGAATTTCCCATTCCTTGAGGGAACTGGGGCCATAGGGTTGAGTTTTGGTCAGTGGAGGCAAAACTTTCACTTTCAGGGACCAAAATCTCTAGCATGATCTTCTGTGTACTGTGTTCTCTTTTTGTGGTGCCCTATTGCCCACTTGGAAAACTCAGTGGTATTACAAGCTAGAAGGAACTTCTATCTAGATGACTTCATAGAATGCAGACCTTCCCTCCAAAGCTCTTAGACTCTGACTTTTGCTACATGTATGACTGAGATCCAGTATCATCTGGTGTATTAAATCAGCCTGACCTAATACCTTTAATGTTCACATGGGTTTGTAAAGTTATTGACTAACATCTGCTCCTTTATTTTATGTAATACATGCATAATCAGACAGATTGTCTCCAGGGTTAGCATCTATTTGGGGATTTTTTTCAAGTCATTGTGTGACATCCAGATCCTGTTACCCCCAAATTGATTTCATTTTCCCCTTTATAAAAAGCTATTATCTGTGCTCTGGTAGCTCTGCCACAAGGAAATGGTGACCTGCATTATCCAATCTGAAGATCAGGATTGGTCTTAGTACTGTCAGTCTCCATCTGGTGACACTGAGTACTAGTGAAAGGCATTAATTTGCCCAAAGACCACCAGCAAGTTTGTGGCTGAGCAAGAGAACAGTATCCCATCCCACATTGCTTCTAATGTCCTGGGCCTGGGAATGATTTTTTTTAACATCAAGAAATGTTCTTTGATGAAAAGTCTTTTTCTGTGATGGTCTGGTTTATGACTAAAATTTAATCCAGAACACAATATCTGAAGCTGCTTCACCTCCAGATGCAAGTGGTTTTATTCACAACCTCCTATCAGAAAGACATTGTCACATTGTGGGGCTGCTGTTGTTGGTTAACGTGCACATCGTTGGCTGGTTAGTGAGATATTATTGGCTATTATGTTGTTGTGAAGCTCCTTAACTTATGTTAACTCACCTGCTTCCCTGAGACTTAATGCAACTAGTCAGAATCTGTTGTTTCTCTGTTCAGGTCTGCAGCTGTCATGTCTTCCAGAGCTCAAATATACCACCACCAATTCAGCTCCCCAAGGAGAGTTAATGGTAACACCAATGTGCTCACAATGAACATGTGAATGCATCCCCCACATTCTGTGTCTGATAAAGGTGTCACCATCTATCCCATATCCTTGCAAGACTAAAGAAAATGGAATTCCTCATTCCAGTCCATTAGCCATTTCTATCAGTATAATATTCCAAATATTTTCCAGAGTTGATCGCTTTTCACTACCCCAGTGTGAGCCATCATCAACTCATCCTTGGCTGACTAAAATGACCTTCTCCATCACTCTAGCTCTTATCCTACAATTTTGATTTGCTTTTCTTAACAATCACCCCCCATTGACCTCTTATTGTAATCAGCCCATATTGTTCCTTGGACAAAAAATTCCTCAGCAGTTTTTCATTCCATTTAGAGTAAAACCCAAACACTTGAACCTGCTGTACACCTGCCATGTGGCTTGATCCCTGACTAGTTGGCTTGTCTGATCTCTGCACCACTCCCTCATTGTAGTCCTATGATGCAATGTTTCTTGTTCTTTACCAAGCCAAGCTACTATATTCATTAGGGCCTTAGAACTTGCTGTCATTTTTCTCAGTTATCCCCTGGATAAATGATTCTGCTTACCAATGTCACCTCCTAGGAGAGATCTTTCCTGTTCATCCTTTCTAAAACAGAGCCGTTTATTTCATCACACTCTCTACATTTCTCTACATTTTTATTGTCTTCTTAGTTCTGCCATCAGATACACATATCTTTATGTATTACCTTATTTAACAGTTATTTCTGGAACTCCAAGGCAACCTTCATTACAAGAAGGATTTTCTTGTTGATCATTCTTTTCTCAGAACCAGGAATAATACCTGGCATATCAAAAGCACTCAAAGAGATGAATAAATGAATGATGCTCAGAGAAGCACAATGTCATCACTGAAGAATATTAGGCCATATGCTTTCTATTCTCTTCTGTGTTTCTTTTGTGTGATCTTGGGCAAGTCATAAGTATATCTTGGCCTCCATTTCACAATGAAATCTGGGGTTTTCACTAATGGGACAGATAGTAAATATGATAAACTTCAGGTCTCTATCACAACTATTCAAACTTTATAGTGTAAAGCAGCCACTTAGTTTTTAATGAACAGGCATGGCTGTGATCTAGTAAAACTTTGCTTATAAAAATACTTTTTCAAAAACCTGTGGCTGGATTTGGCCTTGTGCTACAGTTTGCTAGACCATGGGTAATACCCAGAGTCCTGCATTTTTAATATTCTGGATACTCTTGTTTTTCTTTTGGCATCTTGTTAAAGAAATAGTAACTACTATACCCAATTTTAATAACATTAGCATTTGTCACACAAAAGAGAATATCTCCAGGAAAGTTTATAGTTGTGAAATGAATAAAGGCAGACAAAGTAGGAAATGATACCCATGTCCCTGACTGAAATTTAGACTTTGGAGTTTACTTAGTGGGCAACTGAAGTTCCTTCTTCTTGAGGACATCATTCCTGGATAACTGACTTCATGTTCTGTTCCTTTAGGAAGTTATATCTCCATGCATCAGATTCATAGATATAGACAGGCTACCCACAAGCATATGCCTGTATTGATAATTTTAATGGATTCTGAATTATGTTATAAATATACAAATGGAAAAGAATGGATCCCCAACATCTGCATGGCACATTTGCCTTTTGGGCTGCACCATAAAATGACATCGATGTGAGAAAGCTTAAAGCTTCCCCTTTCCTTCTGCTTGTTTTTCTTGATGCAGAGAATAAAAGAGGCTCATGCTAAGCTGGTGACACCACATGGGGTTTCTAAGGAGACAATACTGACCTTCATAGATAAATTTCTCCAGCCAGAGTTTCAGACCCAGCAAGTGGCAATTGCATTTCCAGATGTTGTCCTTGAGAAGTAACTGCTTCACTCTGGGCATGAATTCCAGGAGCTCACGATCCAAGTGCTGAAGCTGGTTTTGTTGCACTGCAAGCATGGTTAGGTTCTCCCAAGGCTTGCCCAGGGATGCAGGAAGATAACTTATATTGTTGGATGACAAATCTAACTCCCTCAATTGGGGGAGTGCATGGAAGAGTCTGTTTTCCAGAGAAAGCAAGGAGTTCTGAGTTAAGTTTAGAACTTGCAAGTCCTGAAGACCTTTGAAAGCTTCAGGGGCCAGATTTGAAAGGGAATTGTTGGATAAATTTAGGATTATGAGTCGTGGCACTGACCTAAATGCAAGAGCTGAAAGCTGATGGATCTGGTTATTCTGTAAGTGCAGGATTAGTGTCTGAGGAGGCAGATTAGGAGGAATTTCAGCTAGACCCTGGCTGCTACAGTCCACAGAGTTTGAGGATGGGTGACAGAAGCACTTCTCTGGGCAGTCACATACTCCTTGGAGCAGGAAAATCGTGCTGGAAAATAGCAGCAGCAGCAAACCTAGGACAGAATGGGATAAGGAGCCTGGTGTATGAGGAATCATCAGTATCTTATACCTTCCTGTCTCCCCCCATACACCCCTTGAATTCATAGGCAGGGTAATTCTGAGCAGGTAATACCTACTACCACCTGTATTATTCACCTTTTTTTTAAAAAAATAAGTTTTTCATTGTGAACTGTACAGAGGGGTTACAGTTACATGAGCAAGGTAATGACTACATTTCTTATCAGGCAACAATGCCTCAGTATTCACCTTTTTAAGCAGAAGCAAGATGGACTGAGCACCTTTGTTCCAGTTACAAAATTCTGTGCTGGCTATTGTCAGCAGCCTTGGAAAAGATACTCTGGGGCATCAGCAATCAGATTGTGGAAAGCTTAACAATATCAGCTAAAAAGGCAAAAAAAGATCTTTCGGGAACTCTTTGTAGGGTACAACTGAATTCTGTGGATTCTAACATGTAGGAGAGTGGCAGAAGATTTTTAGATATTTACATCTTTTGGTCAGGTATGCTCCAAAGAGTTCTATTAAGCATGGCTCATTACTTTCTGTAATGGTAGGAATATTCTTCTATCTGCTGTCTAATGTGGGAGTTACTAGCCATGACTAGCTACCAAGTCCCTGAAATATGACAACTACAAACAGGGGACTGAGAATTAATTTCAATTTAAATGGCCACATGCAGCTACTGGTTACTGTATTGGCTGGGGCAGGTATTATAAACTGGTGTATAATTGATGTCCATGCTATGATTATACTCCTTTCAACTCAGGTACAGAAAAACATTAAGAATAAGATAATAACAAAGCTTAAATATAGATTTTTAATATTCTGCTAAAACATGTTTGATAGAATTGCTTCTTTTACTTATACTAACTCACACTTTGCCTGAATAGCAGCCTGTTTTCTGTTAATTTGGAATTTTTATGCATGATTGATAGTAATTATATTTTATGCCATTAAAATGTTGTCTTCAATCAAAGGGTCTAAATATGTTAATGTTCTGCCTCTGTGCATAGGTATGAGGAGATAAGAATTATGCTGCTTATGAAATGGTTCTGTACAAACTAGTTTCATTTTCTTAAAAACTCCTGGTAAGAAGAAAGTTTTTGGTATTTTTACTTCTTTTCTGAAAACAACTCCAATAAATACTATCTAAAATATTTTTTAAAAGATAGTACGCTTCCACATTCCTAGAACAGTGTTCCAGCCATCCACTTGTTATCACACTCCCTTCATTTTTCTTCTCAGTAAAAGGCCAATGTGTTTGTGATTTAACTCAACTCTCTGATTAGTGCCTGTCACATTTTTTCTTGACATGGGTCTCCTTTCCTCTCCACTCCTGATGTATCTGTCCAGACATGCTAAGAACAATAGTTATAGATACATCAATAAATAGTACTTACGTAGTATGTGTTCTCTTCTATATGCATATACATTTACATACATACATATATATATATATATACATACACACATTCTCAAAACTGTATAAATGTGACTATTTTTTTTATCATTTTAGAGGTATTGAAAGTAAGACACAGAGAATCTAAATTACTGGCCTGTGTCACATAGATAGTAGAGCCAAGATTTGAATACAGTCTGCTTCCAGAGCCATAAGCATATTTTTGTTTACATCCTAGTATAGACCAAGTAAGATTCTCTTTCTGTCTCTCTCTCCCTCTTTTTCCCTCTCTTTCTCTCCTTCTATTTCTCTGTCTACATATACATACACACATGCACACACATATACATACAGATTTGCATAGAGATTTTTGAAAAATCTTAAGCATAATCATCATGTCTCATTCTCAATCTGTCTTATTAACTCAAAACTCATTTGTCTACAAGGCCACAAGAAAATTCATTTTCCCTTTTAACTACTAGACTATTGCATGGTGGGACCATGTCAAGCTGATATTTATCTTACATTTGAGCTACTTTATTTTTTTCCTCACTACACATGCAAGAGATAAGAGTATCTTGGTTCAAGCTCCTTAGCTCTGTGGGAGAGAGTTCTTGCAATCAAAAGAGGTCTCCTTGTAAGTCTCAGAGGGAATTGAGGTATCCTAGATGCTGCTAGATCACCCCTACAAAGTTGTTGTTCACTCCTTTCTTTTTTCTTGAGTTTGAATATCAAAACATGTCAAACATCTGTCAAGGACATTTTGTTAGATTGGAACAATAATTCACAAGGCCATGTAGTAATATTCAAAACACAAAATAATTTAGTCATGATGAAGTTTTGGGGAAGTTGTTTATTTGGGGCCTTCAATAGGGAGAGTAGCAATGCATCTGTAGAATGCCCTGGATCTCACTCTGCCCTTGTTCCTGGATTTCTTCTAGTTGATGGGTGTCATAGGCCTATGGGACAGACATGTGTCAAGCCTTTCCAGTGAGTTGCTACTCAATTTAATTTAGCTCAAAGACAGCACAGTCCCCTCCCTCTTTCTGAAATAAGAGGACAGTCCTCATTTTTCCCCTTTCTATAAGTTTCACAAATATCTAAATGACTCCTTTCAAAGCCAAAACATCGTCCCTTTAGAAATGACCTGGTACCCCTTCACTTTAGCTGTGGTACTCACACATCAATTAGTTGTAGGAAACCAATTCCTAAACTGGACAATGTGTCATCCACAGGATCTTCTCTGTACTATTAATGACAAGCTTATCTGAGATTCAAGCTAGTGCTCTCTTTGATTTCTCCCCTGACCCTAAAGGAGTAGTATATGAACTCCAGCTCCAAATACCATGTTGTCTATGAAGGCCTGTGACATGCCAAGCCACATATTCACATCAGGGCTACATACATTTCTCTCCAGCTCCTTCTGCAGCACCCAACATGGCAAACAAAAATCTTCCCATCCAGAGATATTTTTTTTTATATATGTCTGAGCTTTTCAGAAAGACAGCTTGAAAACAGATTTCCCAGGAACACCTTTGAGGGGATTCCCTCTCTCTCTTTTGTGAGCAACTTCAATAAGGGGAGAGAGAATTCATCCCTGCTCACCTTTCATGGCTGATTTTCCACAAGCAAGCATCTTGGTTGAACACGAAGCCCACCCTTATTAAATCCGCAGATCAACAAACCGAGGACATGGCAAACTTTTCATTTTCTTTCTGGGAATCTTGCTTGTCCTTTTCTTTGATGCGGAAAACAGTTGTCGATTTCAGTAGACCACAGCCTGTCCCCTAGTCTCCATCTGGCTTGGGTCAGTTTCCATAAGATCTTTTGATTGTGTCCCGCTTCTTTCTTAGAGTGTCAGCCTCCCTGAGATCATTTCTGCCTTTCCTATTCAGACAGCAAACCACATAAAGAATGTTTGTCAGACCTTGGAGAACAGCTGTAGCATTCAAACATGACCCCGATGGCTCGGCCTTTTTGATTATTTAATCTGCTTGAAGTCCAGGGCACCAAAATAAAACGGCCTTCTTAATCCGGTCGTGCCTTCTGCATTCTGTTGACTTATTAACCGTGCTGTGTCAACCCTCACTGGGTGGGGGACGTGCAACACAGCTCCTCAGTCTGGGGGTCTAGCAACAGAGCCAACAGAGTGTGTAATATGAGGACAAATTGGCCTGCTGGAGGCTGACACGGTTTCCACAGTGCACGTCTTTGGTCATCCAGGGCTTATTCAGCCAACATCCGTGGGGATTAGCTGTGTTGACAGGGTCTTGATGCCTTGAAATCCATAGCCATGGTTTCTTTTAGTGAACATCACAACCCCCTTCTCCCTGGTGCCACAGATACTTCTCAGCTGCTTGCTTGCTCATCCCTCCCCCCCACCCGCCCCCACCGCCAGCTCCCTAGTCAAATTGACCTTTAGGTTCGTATGACTTTGAAATACTTCTCAATCTGGCTTTATTTTCTCAATGTGCAGGTTCAGACTCCTTGCCTCATTTTTCACTATAAAACAATAAACTCCTCCCTCCACACACACCCTCTCCACTGTGAGCATTGGGCACCAATGAACTGTGACTATCCTCTCATTGAAGTTGCTAGGAACTTTCCCACCAGAGACTGGAACCATTTCTTTGAATATGCAAATCCTCTGTCCTTTACTGAGATGAAGTTTGAGTACCTAAAGTGGCCCTTCTGCAACAGTTCAACATGTGCCAGACCCTTGACAACAACATGGCAGGTCCAGGAAGTATGACTGGGCGACTAGTCAAGTGTGGGTTTTAGATTGAATTTGCTTACACAGAGCCTCATCTCTCATATGCGGATAATGGTAGTCTATCTTTTATAAGATGGTGCCCAGGATTAAATAAAGCAATACTTGCCGTGGTCCCTATTGTCTTCATGAATGTTCACAATTCCCCAGGAGAATGCTTCCAAGATGAATGAGCTTCTGGTCCTGGAAAGGCAACCATGACTGGACAGCAGGGGAGGCCCATGCCGTGTTCCTCATACTACTCTGTTCTTTACGGGAGATCCTTTTCTCCTTTGGCCAACACCCTTCCATCTCACACAAGCCTGCCTCCTGTAAGTCTTCTTGGCCTGCTATCTTTTGTCTTACTCATTGACATCTTTGGAGCATCACAGATAAACAAGGGAAAGTTAGGTGCAGTAGCAAAGAAGGTCAGGTGACCAAGAACCATTTAAATTGTACTAACAGCTAAAAGTCCCTTTTTGTCTTTCTATCTAGCTGTTTCAGGTACACATAATTTAATAATAACAATCATTCTTGATATATGTCTCTTATTCATCATCCAGTCATTACTACCTTGTGACATTGCAAAATCTATGAATTTAGTTCCTCTAAGAACTAGAAAGTTACACATCTACCTCCATGACTCTCTAATTCTGTCTTTCCCAATGATCAGTAAACGTTTTTGGGGAAGGGTCAGATAGTATTTCAGACACTGAGAGCCATATGGCCTCTTGTTTCAACTATTTAGCTGTGCTGATATGTAAAAACAGCCAGAGATATTGTGCATGAATGTGTATACCTGTACTATAACTTTATTTACAAGAACATGTAGAGGACTACATCGGCCCACAGGCTACAGTTTGCAGTCCCTGCGAATCCTACCATCTAGGAAGCTGTTGCTGCTCCACTATGCGGCTTCCAACTCCCACCTCTCTCTCAGACAGATAGATCCATTCTGGTGAGAAAGCATGAGGCAAACTAAAAGGTACCATACTTACCTATTTAGGCAGACAGGGACTCCGAGGGTTTCTTTGGGTTATAGTAAAATTAGTTTAGCTGTATTTTGCAGGACCCATCTAGGGTCTGTCTGTTTAACTCAAGAGATCTGAAAAATAAAATCCATTTATTGACAGCACAATTAAATATGGAAGGCCAGGATACCTGCAGGGAACAGTAGGGGATCAAAGATACCTTCAGATACAGCCAGAGGATATGGATAATAATAAGGTAGTCTTTTAGCTGCCTGTACCTTAATGCTGGGTGGTCATAGGCAAATCACTGGGTCTCTGAGTCTAGCTTCCAATCAGTAGACTTCAAGGAGGACAAAGTGCTGTTTGTTCAGTGTGTCTGGTCTGGTAGAGCAACTGACCAGAAGTGATATTTCATATTAGCAGTGTGTATTCTTAGGCCTCAAAGAGTCTGAACTAGCTTCTCCCACCTAAAACATGAACTCCCCAGGAACACAAAGAGAACCCTTACAGTAGATGGTTCCTGGGAGCAGCTGCTTACTGCCCCAAGGGGCTCCTTTTAGTTCTGTTTGTTCCTGCTGACTCTAAAAGAGGCAATTAAAAGATAGGCAGAGCACACATGGACTGGGAGGCCCTGGGACACATTGAAGGACTTTGGATTCAGAGTCTGATTGATTTATTCCATCTGACCTCAGCCAAGAGAACAAAGAGAGGATGCGTGACCTGCATGCTAATGCTGGTTGTGCCTTCCTTCTCCTGTCAGATGAACCAGGTCCAAGAGGTGCCAAGACGACTGTGCATGCCAAGAGCAACCCAAAGAGGATGCTGAATGTCTGCTCAGGGAAGTCCTCTCCCTACCAAGATTCACACAGCGAGGCACCAAGACAAGAGCACCCCAAGTCTCTCAGAGGAAGTAATTTCAGGTTCACCTCAGAGAAATACTGTGCTTCTTGTCACACCACGTTTGAAATACTTCCTACCTTACAAGACATTTCTTTGCCCGTTTAAAGTAGCATACATTGGTATAGTGACCATTTTACTTTCCACTAAAAAATAAATCAACAGCCATTATTAACTCTTAAAATTGATAATGTTTTGAATCCCAACCGATAACAGCTCTGTCTTCTGGGAAGTTTTATTTCAAAAGAATAAAGTAGTATTGAATGTACTCATCCGAGAGGAGATTTATACTAAATTATTAGGCAAAACAAAACAATTATAATATATATATATATATGTATATATATATATTTGTGCTGCCTCCAAAAAAGTTAAAGGTGGAGAAATTAACTCTACCAATGTGTGTTGGTTTGGGGAGGGCAGTCATTGAACTCAGAGAGCTGATTATTAACTTTTCCACTTGTACCTCTGCATATATTTAACTTGCTACAACCAACACATTTTATATTTGTAATTTAAAACATACAAAGGGTAAGAACTGATTTTTGTTAAGTGCAGATAGAATCACCTATCACCCATTGGATTGTAGCTGAGTTTTGTGTATAATATAGATATAGCATGCCTAGAGTTCACCTCCACTCTAAGAGGATTACCGCCAGGACTAGCATCTGTTTTTCTGGGCCACAGAGTCTCTGCATGCCATAAGACCTATAACAAACATGGGCTTTCCTTCCAGATTTAAGATCTGCCTCAGTAAAATCATGACAGAACACTTCTCTATTCCTGTCCGTGGGTGCCCATCCAGAGCTTGCGCCATGGTGATCTGAAATTGGGGCAAGACAGCAGGTCCTGTGACAGCTGCAACCCTTGAGAATGGGAGGAGGCCCTGGGCATCACGGATCTATACAGACATTTTATTTGGCTGTGGAGGAAGTTCAGTATTTGGAGCTATGTGGAAAAATGGTGAAAGTATTTCCCTGGGTTTTGTGGTTAGCTAAATGTACCTAGTTATAAAGTGTACACCAACTTCGGTCTTATTTTTTCCCTTCCTTCTTCCTTCCTTTTTTTCCTCCTTACTTCCTCTTCTCTCCCTTTTTCCTATCTCCCTCTTTATCTTTCTCTTTGCTAGTTCCACCTGGGAAAATGGTCCCTTCTCTCTGGGCAAAGCTGCATGTAGACCCCTCTCCCTGCTTTGCTTTCTATGCTGGACCACGTGTCCATCCCTACAAGTCTCTGCCTAGCACCTGCATAACCCAGGTGACTGAGATTCCCCAGTTTTCGAAGTCACTTCCCCTTCCTCTGAGATCATATCCTGGACCTCTGGGGTCAGGTGTCCTGCACCCTAAGAGGTTTCCAGGCTCTGAGGTCAGGTCCGCAGCTGCTGTGGCCCCTCCTCCTCCCCGCCCTCTACCTACATAAACCCCAATCTCTCCATGTGTTGTCTCCCCACAGCTGCACCTCCTGTGGGCCCACCTTTCCTTCCCAAATGATCCCATGGCAGTCTTCTTTCGGCCTAACCTTACACTCTCCTCTGTTTCCAGCTTCTCTTCATCCTCATCCCACCTCCTCCCCTTACTCTATGAAACAGCCAGATAATTCAAAATACAGTTTAAAATTTCAGTCACTTATTTAGGACATACAATATCCCAGATCTCACTACAAATTTGTATTGCTCCAAGTTTTGCTAGCTATTGTTAATAATCCCACAAATCTCAATGGCTTAATACAACAACAGCTAATTTATAGCTCTGGCAAATTCAGTTTCAGGTTGGCAGGGGAATGGGCTCCAAGAAGTCTTTCAGAGATTCAGGCTTCTTCTATTCAGTGCCCCGATTCCTCTTGGTTCTCAGAGTCCTCTACTATCAGTTGGCTGAGGAGGAAAGAAAATGAAAATGAGACATACCTGGCAGAAGTTCTATTTCTGCTCATATTCTGTTGGTCAGAATGAATCACGTGACTATCTAGCAGCAAAAGAGACTGGAAACTGTAATTTAACTATATTCCATGGAAGAAGAGGACACATCAGTATCAAAGATCAATAGCAGTCTCTGCTCTGCATTTTATTTGCATTATTTCACTTGAAGGTGATGAGTGTCTAACCTTCCAGTGCCGTCTTTCTTCTGCCCATTGTTTCTACAATATGCGCACAGTAGGTTCATTATTTAAGTGTTGAATGAATGAGGGTATTATTCTTACTTTTGCTATAGATCACAAAAATGAGGCACAGAGGTGTTAAATCAGTTCTCTCAGGTCTTCAGCATGGTTAAAGCACGGTCTGTGAATACCTATGTTCAGTACAATAGCAGAGAACCCATAGTTTGATTTACATGCCTGACGGTCATTTTCTGTAGTGCTGGGCAGTGAACTAAGTGTTCTCTGCTGGTTAAAGCACGGTCTGTGAATACCTATGTTCAGTACAATAGCAGAGAACCCATAGTTTGATTTACATGCCTGACGGTCATTTTCTGTAGTGCTGGGCAGTGAACTAAGTGTTCTCTGCTTGCTAGGCAAATGATTTACTGCTTGAGCCACACCTTTGATCCTTTTACTTTTAGCTTGTTTTTCAGATAAGGTATTGAACTTTTGCCCAGCCTTGTACAGTGATCCCCTACCTCTGCTGATTATTACAGGTGTGCACTACCACTCAGACTTTAAGGTCTTTATACTTATATATTTATACATACATGTATGTGTATATACACACATACGTACACAACACTTCTTTTGCCAATAAGCTGCATTTAATTATCTGCAAATTCTTACTTAGGAAATGAGGAGCCAGTCTCCTTTTGAGACATTCATTGTAGACTCAAGGGTGCCATATGGTTTCTCTAATGAGAAGGTAGGACGAATATATGCAGTCCCTTTCCTTTTCTTGCTCTTTTAATAAAGTGAAAATATGGGCAAAAAATGTAATTTAAAGTCCTTTTAGCAGGCTTTAAGTCATCTGATAAAATAATGGATTAGGGTGCTCAAACTAAAATCAGGGGAGTTATGGGTAAGAAATACATGCCACTGTCTTCCATGGTTTCCCTTATTTGCAATATCTAGTATATGTATGAGTCAAGCGGAAAAGGTCAGATAAGGTGATGTTAGGAAAATGAACCCTTAGATATGTATTTTGTTTTTTTTTCATGCATTTGTTTCTAATGCATTTATAAGATTATCTCTTTGTTGCTTTGTATGTCTCTCCCCCACAGTATAACCCCTGCTTTCACTATATTTGATGTCAGTATAACTTGTGGAGGAGATGGGGAAAAACAAGTCATTAAAGGATACAGGTGGACCTGTTGCAACAATGAGAAGTACAAGTTGTCATGTCGAAAACGAGCTTTACAACATTGGTGGGGGGGGGGGAGAATTGGGGAGGTGGGGGAAGAGGCTGGGAAGGGATGTGAAGGGTAAACAAAGGAGGAGGCTGCAATGCTTGATAAGAAATGTACGCATTATCCTGCCCATGTAATTGTAACCCCTCTGTACAGTATGTTCACAAAAAATAAAATAAAAAATAAAAATAAGCTAAGGAAGACAGTGGTCAAGATATTTTCAAGTGCTTTTTTATAAAAAAAAATAGGTTTTTTTATTGTGAAAATACTGTACAGAGGGGTTACAATTACATGAACAAGGTAATGAGTACATTTCTTATCAAGCATTGTTGCCTCCTCCTTTGTTTTTCCCCTACCATCTCTTCCCTCCCATCTCCACAACTACACCCCCCCCACCGCCTAAATTGTTAAGTTCGTTTTTCGACATAACGTCTTGTATGTCTCATTGTTGCAATGGGTCCACCTGTATCCCTATTCAAACAATTTGTTTTTTCCCTTCTCCTCCCCAAATTATACCAACATCAAATACAGTGAAAACAGGGGTTATACCATGGGGAAGGGACATACAAAATAATAAAAAAATCATCTTATAAATATGTTAAAACAATAATAAGAAAGAAAAAACATTTGAGTCCTTATCTTGGGGTTCATTTTGCCTAACATCAACTTATCTGACCATTTCTGCTTGTCTCAGACATATACTAGTTATTGCAAATAAGGGAAACCATGGGACCTATGCTTCTTTGGGCCTGGCTAATGGATTTTTAGGGTGCTAATTGCACTAATTTATTAGATTGATTGATGCTGATCTTCCTATCCCCTTGAACCTGTTTCTCATGGAAAGTCTACATGCCATATTTGAATGAGATGGACTTCTCTAACCCTATCCAATTCTTAAGGGAACCAGTTCTCAGGAAGTCCTGCTAAGGAACTTCCAAAAGCAGCAGAGGCCGAACCAGACTAATGTTTTGTTGGTGGGGGAGGGGTGAGAAAACAAGACTTTTCCTCCACTGTCTCCAACCACAGCCTCCCAGCACTTTTCTCCTGTACACAAGATGTCTGTGGAAGTAAAGATGCAGTTCAGATAAGTATGATTAAAGGTAATTAGTGAGCTCATGTGGCTGGTGCAGTAAGCATAGGCAGATGCTGTGGGCATAATGTTAATGAAAGAAACAAAAGGTTTAAGAAACATGGCAGCTTAGAAAGCCTGGCCAGGGCCTCAAATTGACACATTGTTTTACTTAGATCTTCTGATTGGCTACTTTTGTCCCTGCCCCAAGCATATAAATTGGAATCAAATTTGTGTTCATATTTGATTGTTTACTCATGTTACACATGCGTGCTTTATGTTTTTCTTGGTGAATTTTTATTGGCCTTTGTACTTTTATTACAATATGATAGTCCCATTTCTGTAATAGATTACAATATATGTTTCACATTTGTATGTGTATGTACATTGTGATACAATAATAAAACTGTGTCTTCTTTCTTTTTAAAATTTACCATCTCTTACCTTTTAGATACAAATAGTTGAAAATGTTCTAGAAAAAAACAGTTGTCCCAAAGAGGACTTTACCTTGCAACCTAACAATTCTACATCTTGAGCTTCTGCTTTTTCAGTTTAAGCTTTATTACAACTACATTTCAGAACAGTATGTCTGTTAAATCCATGGAACCCTGAATGAAATCATCTAGACTCTAAGGCTTACAACATTTGCTGCCTGTGTGACAGTGAATGTTATCTAACCTCTCTGGTCTTTAATTTCATCATCTGGACCCAACTTACAGGTTAAATTATTATTTAAAGAATCCGAATACCTTTGCCTTAGCTAGAGTCTTCTCTATTGTGTCAATATGGCATATTAAGTAAACATTTACTTGCATGAATGTTCTTGGAATAAGAGCAAAGGAAATTTTGCCTGTAGACAGACCTCACTGTGTGAAGTGTGATTGCCTAGAAGCAGTTGCACTCTCCCTAGTTTGTGCTCTACAAAGTTCTGCCTGTCATAAAAGAAGCTCTACAAACAAAGAAGAGCTGACTGTTGGTGTCAGGCAAATACAACTGTGCTTTGAGACCTTTGTAGGCAAATAAAAGCCCTGCTTCTATCCAGGTTGAGGAAGGCCAGCTTCCCATTCTCATGCATTCACCAGCGAAGTTCTTGTCCTTCCTTTAATTCTAGAATTCCACACTGGGCCACCTACTGTAAGCCCCTGCTGTTATTTGTTAAGGTTTCTCTGCTGATCTTGATCTCTCCCAGTCTGGTCCTTGGTTGGTAGGAGGCCCTCTTCCCCATCCCCCATATAATTAAAGAGAACATGCAGTGATCTCCCCAGGGCTGTTTAGCTTTCATCATGAAGCATGACTATCAGAGCTTGGAGGTTGATAGGAGTGGAAACATTTGTGTTCAACAAGCAAGCAGGCTCCTTCATGTGTTGTCAACATTTCATTTGTGATTCTAATGAGGTCTCCAAGGAGAAAATAAACTCATGGATGCCCTCCCCACTACAGCTGATGTTTATAAATTTCTGTCCATGGCCTCTAGTTGCTCCTACCAGCAAGGCATTTGGAATAGAGTTTGTGTCCTGTTGTGTTGTGTGTGTGTGTGTGTGTGTGTGTGTGTGTGTGTGTGTGTGTGTGTGTGTGTTGAAGAGCTGAGATATTATTAAATCGACTAAGACATTCCTGAGCATGAGCAATGTGGATATTTCCTAGAAGCTGATCTCTCTACTTACCTGTGCTTTAAATGTGTCTAGAAGGTGCAAACGTCCTCATATGGAAATCAGATCGATTCTCATTGTGGCCTCCCATATTGTATATTATTTCTTTGTTGAAGGAGCATTTCCTGAGTGTTTCTGACATGCTAAGCTCTGTGTTTAAGACTATATTAACAGTCCAGATTATCTCTACAATATAGAAATAATACATTCATTGTAGAACCATAAATATATGAAAAATCACAGCCATAAAATGTACCAAGAAGAGAGATCCATGGTACTGGAAGAATACATAATCAGGAAACCTGAGATAGGAACTTAGAGTAGGTATCCCTTAGATGTAATACTCAAGCTGAACTCCGAAGAAAGAGCTAGATTTGACTGCAGGGAGGGGGAAGGGCAATGTCATGCTATGCATTTGATAGGCTTCCAAAAAACTGGAAGTGGACTTGTGGCACAGGTGGTAAAGTGCTAGCCTTGACATAAAAAGCTCAAGGACAGTGCCCAGGCCTTGAGTTAAAATCCCAAGACTGGTAGAGAAAAGAAAGAAAGGAAAGAAAATATTTGAAAAAAGAGAAAGAGGGAGCAAGCTTTGTCTCTCAAGACTTCGCAAGAATGTTGCCAGTACTTTGAGAGGTACACATGACTTTGACCCCACACAACTAGAGGGATGCTGTTGTCTGGATCATTTGTGGAGGAGGGAGAGAAGATTTGCCTTACAGAGCCTCAGTACATATTTATCAGACCTGAGTTTTCCATTGTGTCTGTGTACTTTGACATCTGAACAGAATAACTGTCCTCCTTGGTACACTAGTGCTTGTGTTTAGTGTGGGTCAAAGAACAGCCAGCCCTGATTGCAGGGACTTTGCCAGTGGAGCAAAACTTTCCCTTCCATGAAGCCTGCATATGCAAGTGTGGATGTGATGCCCCGCAGAAGCAACTACTGAAGTGTGTTGAGGCTTCGCTCAGCATTCCTATGGGGCCAAACAGCGCCTCAGAATTCTTTCCATTCTAGCACTTGAGACAGACAGCATCAGATATCCCTATGTATCATGCTAACATGCTCTTAGTGCTCATTCCTGAACTCTACCCTTACAACTTGCAAACTTGGCTAACCTAAATACCCTTACAATCTATAATCCAGAGGCAAGAATCATGTAGTGGGGCTTAGGAAGCAGCTAGCTGAACTTGCTCTTCCTTCCACTTCCACATCCAGTGTATGCCCAGTGCCTTCACCTTTTATCCTCATGAGTATGGTGATTTTTATAGTGATAAAAATAGTTCAAGTAGCTATTTTTTAAATGATTTTCAAATGAGAAATAAAGTTTTAGGGTCTGTGAAAAAAAGAAGTTAAATTGTGGTCCATGCGTTCATACAGGAAATCTAGGACTTGCACTAGAAACATGATTCCAGAAAAGTCTGGCTATAGCCTCTCCGGCAGTCTATGTTTTTGAATTTGGACATATGAATAATTGTGATTGCCAGGGATTTTCTACAGTGGCAGGTCAGCTGTAGGCTTCCTGTGTGTCATGTCAGGCCAGAAATGATTTGGCCGAAGCAGAGGAGGGCAATCCCAGAAAGTAGCAGCGAACTGACACCAACAGGAACATGAGAGCCAGCTTCCCACTTGAGATGGTGGAAAACTGTTCATACAGATTATCCTTTCTTTCCTTCTTTCTCTGTCTAGAAACTCACTTTGCTCTCACTGACCACCATGAGTCCCTGAATCACCAGGGTTGAATAGTATCTCAGGCTCATACAACACTCAGAAGGTCTCAGACACAGGATATTCTCCTGGAAGTCATCAGCTTACTCCTCTGCAATGCTTGGAGGTAGCTATTACCATCTATGTTCTACAAAAACAAAAACAGAAGCAGACCGTGAGATTGGCTGCCTTGCCCATGATCAGAGACTTGTGTGTGGTAGAGCCTGGAATTTGAACCCACATCTGCCTGACTTCAAAGCCTTTGAAGTACTACTCTTCCCAGTCCCTTTTGCAACTGGGGGAAAACAAAAGAAGACTCTCACAGAGGAAGCAGAATTGATGGAAATCACCCACCGAAAGATAACCCCCTTCCTCCATGAGACCTTCACAATGCTTGTGGGGGTGATCACCACCACCACAGGGAGAAGGGGAGAACTACTGTCCACATCCCATAGCCACAAGCTGGGAGAGCATCCTAGAGTAGGTGAGGAAAGCAAGGCAACGTGGTGCACAGAATGAACATTGATCTGATCCATCCTCCATCATGGTGCCATCAGCCAGATAGATATCCAGCATATTTGCCATGGCCACCCCTGTAGGTTTACCCTCTCTTCGTCGCTGGGAAAAGAGGAGAGAATCCCTTTGATTTGTAGAGGCATGGTAAGAGAAGCAAGGCATCCACTGGCCCTACCACCCCAGATGATTGATTGGACAACTTCAAGAATCAAGTCCCTTGCCATGTTTGCTTTAGAGCATCCAGACTCTTCTGCAAGACGGTGAAGTGGCTAAGCCTTTCACATGAAGAAATTCTAGGTCTGCATGCACAGAGAAGAGTGCTCTAGTCCAGTAGATAAGCTTCAGAAAGAGCAACAGGTGATGGGGATGACAGGGCTGACCCGACAGTCATTGCATAGAACAAGGACATCTAGAGTGAGGAAGGTACAAACCAGGTAGGTTCCCAGGATCCATCCACCACCCTGCATCCCAGGAAAGCAGTTGCCTGGAAACAGGTTAGCTAAGATTTGGAACATGCATGTATTAAAAAAAAATATAAGCCAGGTAGCCCTGGGAGACTGGAACTGTTTTCTATTTACCTTCTTTCAGAAAAGGTTTTGACTCAAGTAACTCTGAATAGGGAGCATATATATCTTTTAAAAATATGTTCCACTTCCCTGTAGTATAGTATACTTTGATGTATTAAAATACAGCTCACCCCACTCAAATTACTGCCTCAGTGCCTAATGCTGTAAAAATTAAACCATTCCTCAATGATATTTTATTAAGCTCCACCAGTATTTCAAATACAGACATCTCACAGAACCTCAGGCCATATGTTTTATAGGCTGTCAGGGTGAACTCTGACATCAGTCTGTAAACCACCTCCCCCCACATCTTTACACACACACACACACACACACACACACACACACACACACACACACACACACACACACACACACACACACACACACACACACACACACACACACAATCTATGTATATATTACAACATTCAAAATCTTACTTCAGGCTGCTCCCAAACTGTCCATTACTGGAGATAATGTCTTTGGTTGTAATGCCTAAAAACCTTAAACAAACAAAATATTCTTTTATGTTTCCCTGGACATCACTATTGATTTTTTTCCTTAATATTATTGATTTTTTTATGTTTTAAGAGAAGGATTATTATTGATGGGGTTTTTTTTTTTGATAGAAGAGGCTTTCTTTCAGTTGAATTTTTCTGAAGCCATATGGGCATACGTTCATGTAGTATGAGTTCACCTCTAGCAGAAGCCAAAAGGTATCTGTGTGTTTTGCATTTTAGAAATAAATGGATACAGCCATAAATGCCGATCCTCTTAACAAGACTAACTTTGTCATTTAATAAGGCAGATTATTCTACAGATTTAAAACCAGTTAACACGTTTAAAACTTGATAAGACAAGGCGGTCCTCGTATGTTTCCTGTTCTTCACTGATTAAAGCAAATCGAACACTGGACTCGGGGAGGTTTTCCATGGTACGAGTAATGCTGTGAATGTTTCTCCTGGTAATGCAATTAGGAAATATTGGCCCCAGTTAATGTAACTTAAACAAAACATGTTGTCCTCGTCAAACTTGTTCAAGTTGTTAAACAGGCAAAGCCTTGTCCAAAAAGTTAAAAAACAGGGGCATATAGTGTTTCCATGGAAACTCTGTTAAAATACTGATTTGTGGATATGATCATAATCAGCCCCATAATCTAATATGACTGAATTAAATGAAAAAGAATCTCAGTTATGAAGTAAGCCCCCTGTGTAAGAGTATTCTTACACATGCAGAAAACATATGGATCCTGGCAGACAGTATTTTCAAACTACTTATTGGCGTAGGCATGGAGCTTTGAGACTACAGTTTTGTCTGTCTTTGCTCCCCCCATCATTCATTGTTCTTCATTTTTATAATGCTGGAATTATGTGGGTGAGCAGAAAATAAAATATTGATGACATTTAGGTTTTTCAATATCTAGCATTGCTCCCCACATAACACCCCATGTTGTTTCCACTGTGTTCTGTGACAAGAAAAGATAACCTATAATATTTAATGGTTTGTAGTACTTGGATTGTTTTACTAAGGTAATCATTTCTTCCTGCTAATGGGAAGGATAGAATTATATCCATGAGTTTTCACATGAATGCTTTTGATCTTTAGAGGAAAAGGACAAAAAGTTAAAAGCCAGGATGATTGTCTCTCAGACCTGGGGCAGAAACTTCCAAAATGGATGTCTGTGGCCTCCCTCACCCCTACCACACAGTTCTGTAATTTACCTTGCATATATTGAGCTGTAATAAAGGTTGGAAGTGCTTACCATAGGAGAAACTTCAACATGGTGAAATGGAAAGAGAGATATCTTTCAGCATACCTACCTGATTTACCCGGAAGTTGTACAAACCATCCATGATCACAGGGAGTATTCACAGGATCTGTTTCCTTTTAGAAAAATGTGTATTTATTATCTTAGTTACTCAGGAAGCTAAGATCTAACGATCTTGGTTCAGAGCCAGCCTGGGAAAGAAAGTCTATGAGACATTTATCTCCAATTAACCTCCAAAAACCTGGAATTGGAGCCATGGCTCAAGTGGTAGAGTGCCAGCCTTGAGTTAAAAAGCTAAGGGTCAGTGCACAGGTCTTGAGTTCAAGCCCCAATACCAGCACACATTTAAAAAATGTATCTTCAATCAGGTAAAAACTCCAACAAGCTGTACCAAGTGATTATTCATAAGAACCAAGGAATCATTTATACTTTATTTCCAACAGCCTGAGTGTCTATGGAATGACAATACACCTGCACAGGTGCATTAGTACTTTTTAAAAATTTTTTCTTTTATTGTAAAGATACTGTACAGAGGTGTTACAGTTACCTGAGTAAGGTAACTGTACTCATTAGTACATTTCTTGTCGAACATGGTTTACCTCTCCTTTGTTTTTCTCCTACTATCCCTTCCCTCCCCCAACTCCCCCACTCCTCCCCTCCACCCCCAAGTTGTAAAGTTCATTGTCCCATGAAGGTCAAACCATGGCTGAGATGCACAGGTAAAGTGAACATGAAAAGATTCCGATTCTGACCCTAGGAATAGGGACTGAAACCCTCTTAGATTCTCCTGCTCCTTCCCGCAGTGGCAGTACCTTCCATGTCCACCTGCTGATTTGGAAACAGAGTTATAAGTTAAAAGAGATGTAGGTTCAAGTCTGAGTCTTGGTGCCAACAGCTTAAATCTGTGATTATTTTTTCCTCTCAACCTCTCTTACTAAGTTGATCACATAAATAAATAGGTAATATATAAACATTTTTTATGGTTTTAATAATGTGAAAGAAACTTAGAAGGAAAAGGCATTGCTTCTACTCTATTAGCATCTCAGTTTCTCATTGGCATATCTAGTGTACTAACGTAGCACTGTGCCTGTTTTATAATTTTAATTAATTAAACAGTGATTATATTATCAGCATATTCTATATGTATCTCCTACTGTGTCCTACTTTGTTAAATAATCAGTTATCATACATTTCCTTTTTTATTACATTTCCCCTGGAATGAAACCCCCTCTTAGCCTTTTATTGGCTTAGATTTGCTTCTACCTCTTTGGAACTTTTCATCTCTAGTTTTCTTCAGTATCTCGAGTGCCTATTTGTGTTGTGTAAAAGGATGGTATTTCCACCTCTCTCATTATGATGTGGAGCTCCTCTCCTGGGCCCTCTGTTGTGTTTTTTTGTTTTGTTTTGTTTTGTTTTGTGTTTGGGTCTGATTGTGGGGCCTGAATTGTGGGCCTGGGCGCTGTCCCTCAGCTCTTCAGCTCAAGGCTAGCGCTCTACCACTTGAGCCACAACACTACTTCTGGCTTTTTTCTTTTTGTTTATGTGGTGCTGAGGAATTGAACCCAGGGCTTCAGGCATGCAAGGCAAGCACTCTACCACTGAGCCACCTTCCCAGCCCACTCTGTTGTGTTTTTCTCTCCAGCTGCACTGTACATACTTTGTACACAGTTATTTTTCTTTGCTAAGGGGGGGGCATATAAGGACATTGCATCTGTTCTCCTTTTCACACAGTTTAATTCAAAAGGAATTGAGATATCACCTCACTCCAGTTAGAACAGCAAAAATCAAGAACTCTAACAACAACAGATGCTGGAGGGGATGTGGACAGAAAGGAACCTTACTTCATTGTTGGTGGGAATGTAAACTTGTTCAACCACTTTGGAAAGCAGTATGGAGGTTCCTCAAAAGACTTCACATAGATCTCCCCTATGATCCAGCAATCCCACTTTTGGGCATTTACCCAAATGTTTACAAACAAGACCACACTAAAGCTACCAGCACAACTATGTTTATTGCAGCACTATTTACCATAGCTAAGATATGGAACCAACCCAGATGCCCCTCAGTAGATGAATGGATCAAGAAAATGTGGTATATATACACAATGGAATTCTATGCCTCCATCAGAAAGAATGACATTTCCCCATTTGTTAGGAAATGGAAAGGTTTGGAAAAAATTATATTAAGTGAAGTAAGCCAGGCCCAAAGAAGCATAGGTCCCATGGTTTCCCTTATTTGCAATATCTAGTATAGGTATGAGTCAAGCGGAAAAGGCCAGATATTGTGATGTTAGGAAAATGAACCCTTAAATATGTATTTTAATGTTTTTGTTTCTTTCATGCATGTGTTTCTAATGCATTTATAAGATTATTTCTTTGTTGCTTTGTATGTCCCTCCCCCACAGTGTAACCCCCGCTTTCACTATATTTGATGTCAGTATAACATGTGGAGGAGATGGGGACAAACAAGTCGTTTAAGGATTCAGGGGGACCTGTTGCAACAATGAGAAGTACAAAATGTCATGTCAAAACCAGCTTTACAATTTTGGTGTGGGGGGGGAGGGGGGTATAATTGGGTGGGGGGAGGGGGGTAAAATTGGGTGGGGGGAGGGGGGAGGCAGGGAAGGGAAGTGAAGGGTAAACAAAGGAGGAGGCTGCAATGCTTGGTAAGAAATGTATGCATTATCCTGCCCATGTAATTGTAACCCCTCTGTACAGTATGTTCTCAAATAAAATAAAATACAATTTAAAAAAAAAAACAAAAAAAAAAAACAAAAGGAATTTAAGAAGTTCAGGGGTTAGAAGAGTGATGGATTTTTTTCAGCTATAATAATAGATGTAGAGTGAACATATATCAAACAAAAAAAAGAGATTTTGGTTTATGAATGATTCTTCCACTGATTTGCTCTCTCTCTCTCTCCTCTTTCACTTGTGCTTGCGTTCTCTCTCTCTCTCTCTCTCTCTCTCTCTCTCTCTCTCTCTCTCTCTCTCTCTCTCTCTCTCTCTCTCTCTCTCTCTCTCTCTCTGTCCAAGGGTTAGAAATAATGGCCTAGTGCTTTTAGGCAGGTGCTCAGCCATTTATGCCACAAACTCAGCCCTTTTTGCTTAATTAATTTTCATATACAAGCTCACACTTTCTTCCTGAGCCAGCCCTGAACCACCATGTTTCCACTTCACCTCCAGTGAGCTAGAATCATGGACATGAACAATCTTGCCTGGCTTGTTCTTTAAGATAAAAATCTCTCTTTTTTCCAGACTAACTTCAAACCACCATTCTCTCTTTTCTGCCTCCAGGCATTTCTGATTACAGGCATGCTTCACAACACTCTTTTTTTTCTTTTTCATGACTAGCCAAATTGAGGGAAGTTCAATTTTTTAATTTACAAAAAAGTTTTTAAGTATTCTTTTCTTTATATTAGTGTAGTATGTCCTCTTACCACCACTCTAGAAAGAATCATTGAGATGGAATTGAATATCTTTGAACCGGCAGACTACGAAGACTTAAAGAGAAAAATGTAAGTCAATAATTGTTTTGTGGTCTAGAAGTTTACTGTTAGATCTAAAACAATCAAACATTCTTTTCAAAATACTGGGCCAAGCAGGTGCATTAAGAAAGGACTGAAAGAGGAGAAGATGAAGAATATAGCTCCTAATGGCATGTGTTGAACTTACAGTTGGTGAAATGAGAATCTTGTCAGCTAAGTGTAAGCACTGTTCTCCCAAGTACTTTCCTCACTGCAGGACAACTTAGGCCCTTAGACATACTTTCTCTTTCAAAGTATCATTTCATTGCATTATTATGGAAAGGAAATTCGTTGTCTTCAACTAATTCTTTTCTATTTTTTTCTGTGTTTTTACTTTTTCTACCACAATGGTTCATCCAAATTGTCTTCCATGAGCACATACTGTAAGAATTAAGGGATTAAGAACTCCTTTTAAACCTGTTTTTAACAGTCACTCTTAACTAACTAGCTAGGTAACTTCAAGAGAATAAGAAGCGGATGGTTGGAGAGTTATCAGCCAAATGCACTAGTATTGTTCTTAATGGTGACAGGCTGAGTGCATTCTGCCCACATCGCCCTCACCGTTCTGTGAAAATGTCACAGACTAAAAGGTTACTAAAGACAACAACAAATCCTCAAAGAAACAACTGCCCAATAAATAAGTGGGCGAAAGACTTAAAGAGAAGCTTCTCTGAAGAAGAAAGAAGGATGGCCAATAGACACATGAAGAAATGTTCAACATCCCTAGCCATAAAAGAAATGCAAATCAAAACAACATTGAGATATCACCTCACTCCAGTTAGAACAGCAAAAATCAAGAACTCTAATAACAACAGATGCTGGAGGGGATGTGGACAGAAAGGAACCTTACTTCATTGTTGGTGGGAATGTAAACTTGTTCAACCACTTTGGAAAGCAGTATGGAGGTTCCTCAAAAGACTTCACATAGATCTCCCCTATGATCCAGCAATCGCACTTTTGGGCATTTACCCAAATGTTTACAAACAAGACCACACTAAAGCTACCAGCACAACTATGTTTATTGCAGCATTATTTACCATAGCTAAGATATGGAACCAACCCAGATGCCCCTCAGTAGATGAATGGATCAAGAAAATGTGGTATATATACACAATGGAATTCTATGCCTCCATCAGAAAGAATGACATTTCCCCATTTGTTAGGAAATGGAAAGGTTTGGAAAAAATTATATTAAGTGAAGTAAGCCAGGCCCAAAGAAGCATAGGTCCCATGGTTTCCCTTATATGCAATATCTAGTATAGGTATGAGTCAAGCGGAAAAGGCCAGATAATGTGATGTTAGGAAAATGAACCCTTAAATATGTATTTTAATGTTTTCGTTTCTTTCATGCATGTATTTCTAATGCATTTATAAGATTATTCCTTTATTGCTTTGTATGTCCCTCCCCCACAGTGTAACCCCCGCTTTCACTATATTTGATATCAGTATATCATGTGGAGGAGATGGGGACAAACAAATCGTTTAAGGACTCAGGTGGACCTGTTGCAACAATGAGAAGTACAAAATGTCATGTCAAAACCAGCTTTACAATTTCGGTGTGGGGGGGGGGAGGGGGGTATAATTGGGTGGGGGGAGGGGGGTAAAATTGGGTGGGGGGAGGGGGGAGGCAGGGAAGGGAAGTGAAGGGTAAACAAAGGAGGAGGCTGCAATGCTTGGTAAGAAATGTATGCATTATTCTGCCCATGTAATTGTAGCCCCTCTGTACAGTATGTTCTCAAATAAAATAAAATACAATTTAAAAAAAAAAAAAAAAAAAAAAAAAAAAAAAAAAAAAGGTTACTAAAGAAACACAATATAAAGTTACAAATACTTTTTTTTTCTAAAACTCAAGTATAATTTCATAGAATTAGTATCAAAAGGCTAACTTAACATAAATTATTGAAATGAAACTATTTCTAAAAGAAAAGTCTAAGTAGGCTATGTACCTGAAGTGGTGTATTCTTTTATCTTTCTGGGGAAAGGGTACAAAAAGTGGTTCTGCTAGCAGTTAGTTATGGGACATGATTTATTCTGAGGCCACTGACCAAAGAAGGACTAGAGTCAAAGCGTGAAAGTCAGACAGTGCCCTGCTGAGCTGACTATGGAAGGAAAGAAATTGTAGGACAAGCCAGGCAGCGGTGACTCTCACCTGCCATCCCAGTTACTCAGAAGGTGAGATCTAGAGGATCACAGTTTAAATCCCACCCAGACAGAGAAGCCTGCAAGTGTTCACCTCTAATTAACCAGCTTAAAGCCAGACTGGGAGAGTGGCTCAAGTGGTAGAGGGCCAACCATGAGATAAGGGAAAGTGTGAATTGAAATCCTGGCACTATAAGACAGATATAAAATCTTTGTGTGGTGTCACTATTTCTTCATGACTACCTCCAACCTTCAGTTTCTGTGTGTGGTCCACGGTGACTGAATTTGGGAAGATTTGCAATGACATTTCAAGCCCATAGAGTGACTAAAAACTGACTAAACAAAGCACAGAGACACTAGCTGCATGCTCTGTGAAATTCAACAATAAAAAATGAAAAAGGTCCATAAACTCACTGAAAGTTAGAATTGATGGTAGGATGCATGTTGTTGCTTTCTAAGTTGAAAAAAAAGTAAAGGTACAATTTAACTTGCCTGAGATAATACATATAACTTGCCCCAAATGTTCTGAGTTCTGACTTAGAGTTCCTTTCTGGGTCTGCTTACCCCTACTTGGCTGGATATTATTTTCATAGACAAGCTCAAAGCCATACTGCTGATACTGTGGGACTTCTACCCATCAAAAGCTCCTAATGCAGCTCTGATATCACACTAAATAGATCGAGAAATCAGAACAAAAACAAAAAAAAAAAAAAACCAGCTCATTTCTCTTCAAGCAAAATGGCAAAAGGGTATACTTAGGGTGAAAATAGTTCTCTGTTAATTAACCTGTTATATGAAATATTTAGATTCTCAAAGTTCCTGGAGAATGAAATATAGAGAAGCACTGCTTAGCCCTCAAGATAAACCATCAAAATATTTTTGTGAAAATCCTTTTGTCTTATTCAATACAGTCTGCAGTACACAGGGTAATGTGCTCCTTACGACACTTCTGTTGTGACACAGTGGAAAAATGGCTTCTTTCTGAGAACATTTTCTGCCTTTGGAATGTTTGAAGAGTCTCAGGGTCAAAGGAAATCAACTATTGTTTACTGCCTGAGTTTATCCCCATTGTGGTTAAACAGAATAAACTCTTCTTAGCATTTCTTTGCATAGAAAGCAAAATGCTAGCTGAGCTAAAACATTGTGCTAATCTTAGAGAGAACTTTGTTGATTATAGAACTGGTTAGTGTTGTTATATTAAAACATGTTCAACACAGTGGGTCCAAGTATTTTAACCTTGTCTCACGGTATTCCTTTCAATGAACTCTGAAGCTCCAGTTATTTCTTTTCTTTTTTTCTTTTTTTTTTGGGGGGGGGGGCGGTCCAGGTGTGGGGCCTGAACTCTGGGCCTGGGAGCTATCCCTCAGCTCTTCAGCTCAAGGGTAGCACTCTACCACTTGAGCCATAGTGCCAGTTCTGGCTTTTTTCTTTTTGTTTATGTGGTGCTGAGGAATCGAACCCAGGGCCTCATGCATACAAGGCAAGCGCTCTACCACTGAGCCACTTTCCCAGCCCCTCCAGTTATTTCTTTTATTTTTTAATTTAATTTAATTTTATTTGTGAGCATACTGTACAGAGGGGTTACAATTACATGGGCAGGATAATGCGTACATTTCTTACCAAGCATTGCAGCCTCCTCCTTTGTTTACCCTTCTCATCCCTTCCCAGCCTCCCCCCTCCCCCCCAATCCCAATCCTTCTCCTTCCCCCCCCTTCCCTCCCCCCCACACTGATGTTGTAAAGCTCGTTTTGGACATGACAACTTGTACTTCTCATTATTTCTTACAGCATTTGTTTGATTTTTCTGTGTGTGCTGAGCCTGAGCACTGTCTGTGAGCTTTTATGCTCAAAGCTAGTGCTTTACCACTTGAGCCACAGCTCCACTTCCAGGTTTTGGTGGTTAATAGAAGGAAAAAGTCTCATGAAATTTCCTGCATGGGCTAGCTTTGAACAGTGATCCTAGGATTAAAGGCATGAACCACTGGCTTCTGGCATTTTACAGCATTTAAAGGAGACTTCCACCTTCCTTCCTTTGTTCCTTTGTTCCTTTGTTCCTTCCTTCCTTCCTTTGTTCCTTCCTTCCTTCCTTCCTTTTATCTTCCACCCTTCTTTCATTTTCTCTTCCTCCTTCTTTCCCTCTGATTGACTACTCTGTCCTGTTCCCCCTTTTCTCCTTTTGCTCTCTTCTCCTATTCCCAGAATAATTTCATATCATGCAGAGGAACAGCACAGAGAGAACTTTTCTGTGCTACTTTTTAGTATTCAGAATTACTAGACAAAGCCAGTAGGAAAGGAAAGCAAGATAGTCACTTGCCTTGATTCCCCTCCTTTTGCCTGTCTGCCTTTATGTAGGCTCGCTCACTGATCCTCCTCCTTCAGCTCCTCAGAGGACTCTAGGTTTATGTTGACTGAGCAAATGACATAGGCAAGTGCATTAGGTTAGATTTTGTGATTTCATCCGCAGGCCAACAGGAAATACAGAAAACAGGTTGTGAAATCATGAGGAAATTCAACCAGGCTTCATGAATCTTGTCCAAAAGTAACTTCCCAAAGTCATTTTAGAGGTTCATTGTTGCCATAACTATGTATCAAATATGAAAAAATAAAGAACCAAAGGGAAACAGTGACACTCTGGGAGAAAATTGTTATGGAGCATAAGCAGTTTTTAAATGATTCCCTTCCATTTTAAACATCTTTACTTCTAATCTATCCTAAGCCCATTCTTTGTTTTCTTTACTTTTCTTTCCTTTTGTTTTATTTTCTTTTTGCTGCTGCTTCCTCTTTTGTCCTTCTTATTTTTGTTGCTCTTCCTCATGCTTCCTTTTGTTACTGGATGACAAGCAATTGCCACTGTGCCCAGCTATTGTGCTTTCCCCATAGCTTGGGATAACAGGCATGTGCCACCACACCCAGCCATTGTTAAGATGGAGTTTTGTGTACTTTTATGCTTAGGCTGGCCTTGGATTGCAATATTGTAATCCAAGTAGCTAGTATTATAGGCTTGAGCCACTATGTCTGGCTGCCAGAGCCCATGGTGGGTTTCAGCCTCTAGAATTTTAAAGCCTATTTACACATCTAATTTCATTTAATTATTCTAATTTTAAAGTACAGCACTCTGGGCTGTACTTGTTTCTGTCCATGTTTCTAGACACTCTAAATGCCCTGGATCCAGAAAATCATAGTTCAAGGCTAGCCTAGATAGATAAATCCAAAACATTCTAACTCCTGCAAAATCCTGGACATGGTTGCTTAAGTGGTAGAACACTAGTCAAGCAATCAAGCATAGCAAGCATGAAGCCCCCTAAATTCAAATCTTGGTATTTCAAATTAAACAAACAAACATGTAATTATGGGAATTACATTGCACCTCCTTAAAAATTTTATATTTACAGCTTTGATTCTATGACTATTTCTATTCTCTCCAAACTGCTTACTTACATATATCTTTCTTTTTTTTTTTTCTGATTCACACTCAAGCCTATAGTATATGTCCTTGTCTTAGAAGCACCCCAAAGGGAAAGATGGATAAACATTTAATTTCACCAAACTCACTTTAAGCTTACTTATTAACAAGGACTGAGTTTTCATGTATTTAACTTGGGAAAGATAAGGATATTAAAAGTAAACAGTGGAACAACTGGTAGCACCTGTAACGAAATACATTTTCATTTTGTAAGATGTAGGGCTTCAGAAAAATGGCCAAGCTCTTGGCTGAGTCAGGCATGACCTCAAGGAGGATGGCTGGTGATTCACAGCCGGCTATCTTGTACTTGTGTCTGGAACCTCCTACTATAGCAATCATGTGTGTAGAGCAGGGCTGGTTTAAATAAGAGAATATAATAGAACCTCTGAATCCTGTTATAAAGTTGGACCTGTGTCCTGAGTCCTGTCAGAAAATTGAATCTTCTACATTTCAAATTTCTGCCTTCGGCAGCCCTTGAATACTTTAAATTTGGAGCCTGAATGTGTGGTCGATGTTCCAGATCCCAAGTGTCCTATATTTGATGTGTTTCCGTTTCCCATTGTGGCTGGTGTTGCAGGAGTGGCTTGGTTCATTGATGAATTAGAGTCACCAGAGGCTATTAGCCTGGAGATTTTCATGCCAGGTATTATAGGGATAGCACAGGACAAACAGTGTGAGTTGCTTCAAGAGGCCTGCTAAGTGATGATGGCAGGGTTCACTGAAGACATGGGCGTTATCATGGCCATATGTCCTGATTGCATAATGGTGGCACTAGGTGGCTGCATAGGAGGAGCAGTTAGGCCAACAGCTGGTGTTGGTAGGGCTGCTGGATGGCTCAGAGAGAAATTGTTGTCTGATTGTCCATTGTAGACCCCTAATGGGGGGGTGAGGAAAGGCCCATTTACTGGACATATGGCCAGTATTGGGGCTTGGTCCCTAAATGTGGTGGGATTGTAAAAGCTGGTTGTTGGAGTCTTGCATGCTAGAAATAGAGCCACTGCATGGCACATTGCCAGAAGCAGGAGGGGCCTGGTTCAATGCATAGTAGTTGTTTGTTGAGATTGGAGCAGATGGAAAGATTGATGCCTCTGAAGGTGGTGTTGTATCCATTGTATTATCATCAGCCATGATGGTTTAGTTTGTTTGGAGGCACCACTTTCAGGAATGTGGGCAATGGTTGGTCCCATTGGAAAGGACCAAAGGAGTATCACGTGTGAGGACTGAGGCATTGTGCTGCTGCTGTGCCATAGTGATAACATTGGTGGTCCAGGGATTGTTTTGAGGGACCAAGCGTTGAGAAGTATAGCACACCCTGGTGGAGGTAGGTTGGTGGAGACTGACCCCATCCCAAGTTGCCCCTGGTGCATGCTGCAGACAACCTAGGGAAATGGATATGGATGGGGTATAGGTGCACTGCTAGGTATGTGGCCATTCAGAATTTGTCCCTGGTGCAAGCTACAGGGCATCTTGGGAAATGGATGGGGGTAGGGTGCCGGGGGATGGTGGGAACTGGACCCATAGTGACATGACCCCGATTCAGACTGCAGACCACCTGGGGAAATGGGTAGGGTAGGGGCAAAGATGGGATGGTGGGCACTGGCCCATTCGGCGAGTGTCCTGGTTGCAGGCCACAGGGAGCCTGAGGTCCTGAATGTAGGGCAGGTATAGGTGGGCTGATGGGTACTGGCCCATTCAGAAAGTTTCCCTGTTGCAGGCTATTGGGGACCTAGGGAAATGCACAGGAGTCAGTGCTGCAGACTAGGGGAGATACGAAAATGACTGCCTCAGAAGGCGGTGTGGTATCACTACAAACAATATCATCTGTGGCCTGCTGCATGGCCACATGAGAGGATATGCTGAGGGTGAGCATAGCCAAGTCAGTGGTGGTACCATTCACACTGATGGGCAAAGGAACTGGATGACACTTATGGGTGCAGGATTCCTTTGTGCAGGGGAGAGAAGTAGGAGGGGTTGTAGCTCTCAATAAATGAACATTCTTATCATTCAGAGCCCCCAAGTGAAAAGCAGGGGTACAGGAAGGAAGAGAGTCTGCAGGGGGAGCCATCGAAGAACTGGGGATTTTAGGTGGCAGACCCTCGTTAGAGTTTGATGAGGATGCTGGCACAATGTTGGCCCCAGCAGCCTGCTCTTCCACATTAGTGGTGTTGGGAAGAACTGGGATGTTTGAAGTGCAGGTAGGTAGGGACATGGGGATGAGTACCTGCATCAGGTGGAGGAACAGAAGAGGCAGTGTTGGGCTGGGTGCTGGTGACTCACGCTAAGTAGCTAACAAACCTAGCTACTCAGGAGGCTGAGATCTGAGGATCACGGTTCAAAGCCAGTCCAGGAAGGAAATTCCGTGAGACTCTTATCTCCAATAAACCACTAGAAAACCGGACGTGCTGCTGTGGCTCAAGTGGTAGAGCGCTCACCTTGAGCTGAAAAGCAAAGGGACAGCGCCCAAGCCCAGAGTTCAAGCCCCACAACCGACCAAAAAAAAAGAAGAGGCAGTGTTGATGTCAATGCCATCGATCACATCTGATCTCCTCCCTGAACCTACTGGCTTACAGATTTTACTGTTCTCCATGCCCTTGCACGGAAGTTTAGGAGGTGGGGGAAGTTCACCACGACCCCACTGTACTGGTACTGGCCACTAACAGTGGCAAAGGAAGCACCCATGGCAATGTTGCTTTCCTTTTGGATGCTCTGTGAGCTGCCAGATTTATGGTAGCAGGGATTGTGGTGGACTTGTGGGATTTTCACCCTCCACCAGCTTCCAGGACTCCTGGGAGTCTGGTGGTGGATGAGCTTTGGGCTTTTCACTGTCCACCATCTTCTCCGACTTCTGGGAGTCTGGCGGTGGATGAGTGGTTGAGCTTTGCAAGCTGGGAATGTCACGGCCATGAGACTGGGTACCTAGAGGAGACACAAGCACCTTTTCGTTCCTTTCCACCCTGGGAAGAGTTCCCTGCTAGGGAGTAAGGCAGCATTCATTGAGAGTAAGTCTCTCCTGATGGTCACAGGACGGCATGGTGCCGTTGCTGCATTGCTAGGTCGTCCCCTCCCACTGGCCTGTCCCTGATGGTCTCCCTGAATTTTGAACTCACCCTCTTGGCTTTCGAACTCGTCACTGCTTGAGTCGGGAAGAGGGACGTCCCACGGCATCGTGGGCACCACAAGATGATTGCGCGGTCTGGGTGTTGCAATTCGGGCTGTGGACTCGAGCTGACCCGAAGGGGTGATCGGGCTTCTGGGGGTTTCCAACCCCGAGTCTCCAGCTGGCAGCGGATGCGCAGGTCTTTTTGGCGATCGCTCTGGAGACGCCGGAGGGCCCTGCCCCGGGGTGGTGTCCGAGGCCTCCGGCTCAGGGCACCTCCTCTTGGGGGCCCTGGGTGGACCGGCTGGTGGCGGCGCCGGCCTGGGACCCGGCCTGACCTCCCTACAGACGGGGCAGCGTGCAGGCTCGGGTCCTGAGCTGCGAACCCACCTCGGGAAGGTGAGGCTGCGCAGCTCAAGGTACAATTTACTGAGAACGTTTCCCAAGATCAGTAAAGTTAAGGAGAAGCACAACAGCCATCTCTTTCCTCCTCTGGTAGCTGAGGATGCACTGCCCAGCTAGTCTTTGTGATATCACCTGCCACATGCCACAGAAGAGGTGCACGTGCGTGGCAGGTTCAAGTCAAAACACATAGAAAGCCATCCAAGGGCCAGCAGGCCAAAGGCCACCTGCTGGATTTCTAGCTCCTGGGGTCTTCCCTGATGCCCCTGTGTTGGCACCAGTAGGAGAAGAATCTGGTCCTGTGCTTGGCCAATATTTAGCCCTTTCCAGAAACAGGATGGCCTGCAGCTGGTTGCACCTTCTCCAAGGATACCCTGAGGCTACCTGCACCTCTGAGGTTTCTGGTTCTGAGCATAGGACCAGTGCCATAAGCTGACCAGGTGCTACAATCCCTAATATCTCTTCTTCCCAAGCAGATTCTATTCACTTCTTTCCTATGGTAAAGCAACATTTAAGCCCCATATTCCTTTATCTGGCCACACGAGGTGCTAGTAGCCCAGCCAGGCTACTGGGCCCAGTATGAATGGGCCATGCTCTGCACTCATCTGCCTTCTTGTAATGCAAGGATCTGGGTTGCCATCATCATTTCCATAGCACATCCAGGAGCCTCATTCCCTTTTTGATCTATAGTGAGCACAAGTCACCGCCTAAGTTTTCAAAGACCCACTGGGCTCCAGAACCTGAGAAGGGATGGAGCGAGCACCAACTGTCAGTATACCTTCATCCCCCATCTCTCTCAGAGTCTTTTGAGTCTTGCACACTAAGTGTATTTTGTTTAGGTGGGAGAATTCAACTATGGAAAGATCTATTTGGATGTGTGCTGAAAATTCAGTAGCCTATTTATTATTCTGTATAAATATGGAACCAGTTCTCTGGTTTTCATGGAATGTGTCTAAAAATCAAGTAACATTGATTTCTTTGCTAGCAAAGGGTGGGACAGTGTATTGTATTAAGGTAAGATCTACATAATTTGTACATCATGAGCCCATCAGTTGGGCCCACTCTTCAAGAATGTTAGTGTCTCTTTAACAGTAAGTTCAGATCTTCCTTATGCCCAAGAGAAGAGTGCTGTTATTGGAGTTGTGGACAAAGGATATATGCATAGGAGTATCCTAAGAGTTGTACCTTTCAGCAGGATAAGGACAACTGGAAAACATAACCATGGCATTCTCTGGGTTGTATCTTATTGCTCTGGGTTGTATCTTATATCTCTCTCATGAACAATTATTTATGTCACATCCTGCAGAGATTTCAAAATCATGAATGACAGAAAGCTATGGAAGTATTTACATGTGTCTATATATCTTGTGTTTGTGTGTATATATTTATATACATTTTCTAAAAATAATATACATCCATGTGAGTTGTTTTGTTTTGGTTTTGAGACAAGATCTCACTAGGATTCAACTCACAATCATGCCTCAGCCTCCCATGCATCACCATTCCCAATGTATGGTTTTGATATTAAAATCTATTTAAAATAATATTTACTTATTTCCCATATTGAAAACAGTTGATCATAACAACAATCTAATTAGCTTCGGGAATGTAGGAAGCTGATGAGTTTGAGAATTCTCACTAGGATGCACTTGTATTTTTCTAAATGGTGAACTGATATGGCTTTCCGCCCACATCATCCCTACTGTTCTAGGAAACTGTCTAAAAGGCAAGGAAACACAATATAAAGTAACAAATAAATGTGTCTAAAACTCTATAGTATTATCGAATTAGAATCAAAAGACATGATTTAAAATATAATGGTGACATGAGAGCACATCTAAAAATAAAGGTCAAATTAAGGATGAGATGAGTAGTTTTTATATCTTCATCTTTCTGGAAAAAGGGAATAAAAATCATTCTGGTAGGACTTATAGGAATTATTCTCAGGTCACAGACCATAGAAGAACCAGAGTCAAAGTCTGAAACTGTTCCTTCAGACACAAGTGCTCTGCAAAATTGACTACAGAGGGAAGGAAAATGCAGGACAAGCCAGATAGCAGTGGTTCTTGCCTGCCATCCTAGCTATTCAGGAGGATGGGATCTGGAGGATCACAATTCAAAGCCAGCCCAGAGAGAAAAGGCTGCAAATGTTCACCAGCTAAAAGCCAGACTGGAGAACTGGCTCAAGTGGTAGAGCATGAGTTGAAATCCTGGCCCTACAAGACAGATGGAAAATCTGTTTGTGGTGTCACTTTTTCTCCAACCTTTAGTCACCATGGCAATCACATTTCAAACCAATGGGGTGACTAGAAACTGACAGTAGACTAAGTGAAACACAGGGACACTAGATCAATGAGCTAATGCTTAACAATAATAAAAAATGAAAAGTGTCCAGAAAAATCACTGAAATTTAGCAATGATGGTTGGAGGCATATTGTTACTTTCTAAGTTGAAAACTGCAGACTTACCTTTGCCCCAATTCTCCTGAGTTCTGACTTAGAATTCCTTTCTGGGTTTTCTTACTTTTAAAGGGATCCTTATTTCCTTCCTTCCTTCTTCCTTCATTCCACATTTTCTCCATTTCCTCCTCCATCCTCTCCACAATTCTTTCCCATGCCTTTCTTCACCCTTTGCTCCTTTCCATTCTAAACACCCTTACATCTAATGTATTCTAAGCCATTCTTAGTCCTTTATCTCTTTTTTCTTTTCTTTACCTTCCTTTCCTCCTCCTCCTTCTTCTTATTATGCTGTTGCTTCTTCTGTTTTTACTTCTTTTTCTGCTTGTTCTTTTGCTTGCTCTTCTACTTCTTCTCATTCCTCTTTCTTTCTCTGTCTCTGATTCTTTCTCTGTCTCATTCCCCCTACCTCTCCTTTCTAGTATTGGAGATTCAACCCAGGCCTCACATTTGTTAGGCAAGTACCACTTGAACCATGCCTCCTGTACCTTCTAGATGGGTTACAATTTTTGTGTGTGTATGTGCAATTCTGGGGCTTGAACTCAGAGCCAAAGCATTGTCCTTGAACTTTTGTGCTTAAGGCTAGCTCTCTATTACCTGAGCTCTACTTCTGACTGTTTGGAAATTCATTGGAGATAAGAGTCTCATGGACTTTCTTGCCTGGAAAGGTTTTGATCTTCTATGCTCATATCTCAGCCTCCTGAGTAGCTACAATTACAGGCATGAAACACTGCCACCCAGATATTAAAATTTTTGAAAAAAATTCACCCTTCCTCACAACATTCATGAAACCCTTTTGTATTTTCCCCTGTCCTCTGAACATGGTTCCTCTTCCTGGTAGTTATTTTGTTAAACATTTTGTTAGTTTGGATTGGTTAATTTTGAGATAGGGTCTCATTTATGACTGGCCTGGACTGTGATCCTCCTATTTGCGCTTCCTTTTTTCACTAGGATAGCAGGCATGTGCCACCACACTCAGCCATTGTTGAGATGGAGTCTTGTGAACCTTCATGCCCATGTTGGCCTTGAGCCACAATCCTTCAATCTCTGCTTCCATGTCTGGCTGCCTGAGCCCATTCTGTTCTTCAACCTCCAGAATGTAAAACCTATTTGCCCCTCTAATTTAATTTAGCTATTCTAATTTTAAAGTATAACACTCTAGGCCTCCAATGGATTTAGTTTTCTGCCCATGTTTCTAGACATTCAACATTCTGATTTCCTGTAATGCTGCATTCTGTCACTGAGTGATGTCATCTGCAGGTAACTGAGCCCCATGCCTCATATCACAGGGCCTGGGAGCCTGAGGTATCTCTGATGCTCACAGATCTTTGTCAGCAGGAGGGCTTATTAGAGTCACCAAAGAAGTACTTCACGGAATTTGGAGGAAAGAAATAGACCTACTGGGGATCCCATGTTTTTCCAACTCTCCAACTCTACAAAAGCAAGCAGAAAACTGAGCCAATAACAGCCTTTTCTTTAGGGATCCAAAATCCTGAAAGATTTTGTAAATACTTCAATCTTTAGGCTGAATCTTTTATTTCTGTTTGGATAGCATGAAATGTTTCTATTTTTCTTACATTCCCTTTCCCAAGGCAATCTTCAAACCTCAATGATTCTCCTTCCTAAAGCACCCATATTTCCTTGTTCAAGAAGTTATTCTTTAAATACCTCCATTATTTTGCTGCCATTACTTTCTTCTCCTTTAAAATTTGTATCATTTTCTGGTATTTATACCAAAAAAAGTAATTCCTAAAGCATCTAATAGTATACTTGGATGCTCATAGATATAGGGAAGAAATTCCTTCACAACTCCCCAGAAATTAGATTTGAGGAGATTCAGGGATTGTCATAGCTTTGTTGAATGTACTCTCTTGCTTTCACTCTACATTTCTGATTCTACTCCTGTTTTCATTCTCTCCAAACTGCTTATTTATATAGACCCTTCATTATTCTTTTTGATTCACACTTAGACCTATGGTTTATGTATTTGTAGAAGCTCCAATGTTTGAATTATATAATCCCCCAAAGAAGAGATTCACAAATTACTTAATTTTGCCAAAGTCATTTTAACTTTTTTTTCATTTAACTTTTGAGGTAGTACCTAAGTGCATATCACACAATAAGGTCACAATGTAAATTTCTCAGAGGCAGATTTGGCATTTTGCAAAATGTACACATTCATGTATGTCTCTGTACTTTGCCAGTGAGGTTTTTTTCACTTTTTTTTATTGTTATTATAAAGGTGATGTACATCAGAGTTACAGTTTCATAAGTCAAGTAATGAGTATATTTCTTTTTAGACAACTTCGTCCCTTCATTCACTCTCTTTGAGTTTTGCCCTCCAATCCCCACCCACAAATTATATAGTTCATTTTCAGCATAGTCTCTTACCTACATTTTAACAAGGACTGGGGTTTTATGTGTTGAACTGGGGAAAGATACCGATGTTGAAATAAGCAGTTGAATAGCAAGTAGTGTCTTCACGGAAGTATCTTATCATCTTGCCAGATACAGGGCCTCTGAAAACTAACCCAGCTCTTGGCTGAGTCAAGCTGGTCCTTAATCCAGGGAGGGAGGCTGGTGAGTCATACACAGCCCTCATATAGCAATCACGCTGTGTGAAGAGGAGAGCTGGTTTGTTTAAGTAGGAGGAAAAGGAGAAATCATGCTGACAGACCCTCTAAATCTTCTTAGAAAAGTGGATCTTTTACATTTGAAAATTTTGCCTTTGGTGGACATTGTATTTTCCAGATTTAGAACATCATTTGGTGGACATTCAAGACATCAAATCTCCTGCACTGGTAGAACTCCATTTCCCATTATGGCTGATACTGCAGGAATATCTTGGTTCACTGATGAATTAGTGTCACCAGAGCCTGTTAACCCTGAGATTTTCATGCCAAGTGGTATAGGTGTGGCAGTGTGAGTCCTTTCAATAGGCCTGCTGGGGACTACCAGCTGGGTTCACTGCAGATAAGGGCAATGCCATGGCCATATGTCTCAACTGCATTATAGTGGCACTAGATGATTTCATTGGAGGGGCAGTTAGGCCAACAGCTGGTGTTGGTAGGGCTGCTAGATGGATCATAGGAAAATTGTTGTCAGATTGTCCATTGAAGACCCTTAATATAGGGTAAGGAAGGGCTCCTGTACCGAATGTATGGCCATTGCTTGGGCTTGGTCCCTGCATGGACTGGAACTGTAAAAATCAATTGTTGTGGTCCTGCATGGTGGAAACAATACCACTATGAGGCAGTTGTTCAGAAGCAGGAGGCACCTGGTTTAACACAGAATGATTGTTTATCAAGACCAAGAGAGATTGAAAGATTGATGCTGCTGAAGGTGGTGTTGTATCCATAGAACTATCATTGTCCATGGATGATTAGGATGGTAGGAGGCACCACTTCCAGGAATGGGGGCAATAGGTGGGCCTGTGTTGGGAAGGACCAAAGGAACAGCACACAGGGGGATGAAACACTGTGCTGCTGCACAACAGAGGTAACATTGGTGGTCCAAGTACTGTTTTGAGGGGCCAAGGGTTGATTAAAACCTAGGAACCTTGGAGGAGGTGGGTTTGTCGAGGCTGGCCCCAACCCAGGTTGCCCTTGGCACAGGCTATAGGGGTCCTGTGGAAATGGTTAAAAGAAGGGTGTAGGGCCGGGCGCCGTTGGCTCATGCCTGTAATCCTAACTACTCAGGAGGCTGAGATCTCAGGATCACAGTTCAAAGCCAGCCCGGGCAGGAAAGTCCATGAGACTCTTATCTCCAATAAACCACCAGAAAAACAGAAGTGGCTCTGTAGCTCAAGTGGTAGAGTGCAAGCCTTGACCTAAAGAGCTGAGGGACAGCGCCCAGGCCCAGAGTTCAAGCCCCATGACTGACAAAAAAAAGTAGGGTGTAGGGGGTTGGTGGGCCCATCACTAACTTCTCTTGGTACAGTCTACAAACCCCCTGGAGAAATGGATAAGGGTGGAGTATAGGTAGTCTGGCAAGTACTGACCCATTTAGCATTTGTCCCTGTTGAAAGCTACAGGCTACCCGGGAAAACACATAGGGGTCAGCGCTGGAGACTTGGGGAGATCCCAGAATGAGTGCCTCAGAAAATGCTGTGGTCTCCATATCAACATTATCATCTGTGGATGGCTGTATAGGCACATGAAAGCATACCCTGGGGGTAAGACTAACAAATATAACGATAGTGCCAGTGTTCACATTGTTCCTCATCAGTGGAACTACAAGAGGAAAAAGGAAGGAAAGAGGAGGTGGGGAAGGGAAAGAAAGAGGAGGAGAGAAATCTTGACACACAGGAGTGGAGGATTCCTTTGTGCAAGAGATAGGCAAATGTTCAGGGGGAGGAGATTTGGGGAAGAGAAAAGTAGGAGGGGTTGCAGCTCTCAGTAAATGAGTATGGTTTTCATTCTCATCCTGTAGAACTCCCAAATTAGAAGTATGGATACAGGAAGGAAGAGAATCTGCAGGGGGAACCAAAAGGGAACTGGGGATTGTAGGTGTCAGTCCCTCGTTAGTGTTGGATGAGGGTGCTGACAGGAACTCAGCCTCAGCAGCCTGCACGTCCACATTAGTGGTGTTGGGAAGAACTGGAGACTTTGAAGTTCAGATAGACAGGGAGATCAAGCAAAAAGTCCCTGCAACAGGTTGGGGAACAGGATGGGCAATGTTGGTATTACTGCCATGTATCACTGCCTCTGTGCCACACTTCAACCCTCTCTTACAGAGTTTCCTCTCACAAAAGTGTTCTCTAGATGTCCAAGTCATCTGGATGTTGGTGGCTCTGTAATCCTAGCTACTCAGGAGGCTGAGATCTGAGGGTTGCAGGAAAGTTTGTGAGACTCTTTTCTCCAATTAACTACCAGAAGAGTGGAAGTGGCACTGTAGCTCAAAGTGATAAAGCACTAACCTTGAACAGAAAAGCTCAGGGAAAAGGCCCAGGCCCTGAGTTATGCTCCATGACTGAAAACAAAAAACCAAAAAACAGATGTCCAAATCTTTCTGGACTTCCATGCAAGGAAGTTTATCAGGTGGGGGAAGCTCACTGAGACCCAGTGGTACTGGCAGTGCAGCTGTAGTGGCAAGGAAAGCAAGGAATGTGATGATGCTTTCCTTTTGAGGGCACTAAGAGCAGCAGTTTTGGTGTAGTCGGGTTTGATGGTAGACTAGCTGTGGGCTTTTCACCCTCCACTAACATTACTGACTCCTGGGAGTCGTCTAGGCAGCTTGGGAGGTGGTTTTCACCCACATTTCCATGGTGGAGCTTTGTGAGCTGGGGGCGTCATGACCAGTAGAGGGGGTATCTATAGGAGACAAAAGTGCCTCTTCATTCTTTTTAACATTAGGAAGAATTCCCTGCTGGAGACAAGGAATGTATTGGAGTAACTTTTTCATACTCACATCCTGAATGTGTGGGTTTGTTTTGTTTTGTTTTTTGATTCAGAGATCACTGATTGCATAATATCTATATGCAATAAGAGATTTTAAGGAAGGTCTGGATTACATGAGATGACACGTTCTTCACTCGCTCTCCAGCTCAAAAGATTTCTGTTTGCTGGAGGGAGTTTGGAGAGGGATGGAAGTGAAAGGTAGAGGCATTGTAGGGAACAATAAAAAGCAAAAAAGGAGATGCAACCTATTAGAAATAACCCTTCTGCTGGATGGGGAAAATTCTGCTGTAACAGAGAAGAAAATTGGGTTCCCTTACAACAAGTGTCTGATTCTAGGACCCTTGATAATGACAGTGAACCATGTACTTGACTCTAAACTGAGTAATCTCAGTTGGGACCTAGAGAAGGAGGTAAAGTGTTTGTCCAGAACTAGAGAAGCACAATGAATTATTTTCTTCTCCCCTGGAAAAAAATAATCCGGTCTTACTTAAACATTTGAAACAAAGAAAGAAATGTAAAATAAGAAATGCAATACTGAGCCAAGCCCCAGTGGCTCACACCTGTAATCCTAAATTAGGAGGTTGAGATCTGAGAATCACGGCTGGAGGCAGACCTAGGCAGAATAGTCCATGAGACATTTATCGGCAGTTAACCACCTAAAAACCTGAGATGCAGGTGGCTCAAATGGTATAGTACTGGTGGAAAAGCCAAGTGAAAGCATGAGGCCCTAAATTCAAGTTCCTGTACTGGCACAAGAAATTAATAACTGTCCTATGGACTGTTTAGTCCCAACTGAGATTGTGTGTGTGTGTGTGTGTGTGTGTGTGTGTGTGTGTGTGTGTGTGTGTGTGTGTGTGTGTGTGTTTGAGAGACAGAGAGACAGAGAGACAGAGAGACAGAGAGGCAGAGACAGAGACAGAGACAGAGACAGAGACAGAGAATGAATGTACTGGTGCTTGAACTCAGCCTGGGTGCAGTTCCTTAGCTTTTGCTCAAGGATAACACTCTACTTCTTGAGCTACAGCTCCATTTTGAACTTTTGGTGGTTATTGGAGGTAAGAGGCTCATAGACTTTCATGCCCAGGTTGGTTTCAAGCCACGATCCTCAGATCACAGCCTCCTGAGTAGCTAGGATTACCAAGCATAAGATTATTCTTATGGTACAGAGCTCTAGCATCTGTGATCTGTATCTGCAATCATACTACCATATGAATAAAACTAGGAAAATATTGTTAAAAATGTATCTTCCTATGACCATAGTGCATTTCAGATGAGTAGAACTGCCTGGAGAACCTTAGGCAGAGAATGTCAGCTCTGTGCTATTGACTGCTATAAGCAACAACTTAAGGAACACTTAAATGACTTGTTATAGGTGTATTTGGTGGTGAGAGATAGTAAGGCGAGCCAGTAAGATCTAGTTCTAAGAAAACTCTATGGTTCTGAGAACATGGTACTGGGGTGAACAAAAGAAAATGACCGATTCTGTCCAGCAGAAGGGTCCTCATTAATCTTTCCTGGAACCTCATAAGGAAATTTATCTTCCATTCTAGGAAAATGCTGTAATACCACAGATAACAATTACTGGGCTTTTACTGTGTGCCAGGCACTGCTTGATCTAACATTATCATCAAAGCTTTAAAACTGAGCTGGGAGAGATTAAATAATGCCTAAATTCCTTCTGTGACTGGTAAGTGGGAATATGGGTTCTAATCCTGAGCCCACCATTATTCTCTGTGCCCCTCAGATTTTGCCATAAAGTAAGAAAATAAAGTGGAATAGAATAATAATCCTTCAAGTAGTACTAATACAAATCTAACAGAAAGCAAGAAACACAGCAATCTGGAGCTAGAATTTGCCCAGTAGGGATGATCTAGACCCCAAATGTGACTAGAATACAACTACAGGAGCCTTCTTTGCAGGAGTCATTGAGTATTCTAAAGCTTACAGGAGGAATAGAATCCAATGACTATAGATTAGCACCACCAGACCAATAACATCCTGAGTGCTACGGGTCCTCATCTGCTGTTCCATGGCTGGTGCCAGGAACAGGGTGACTTACAATGTGGAAATAGCTGAAACTTAGTAACATGCAGAGGAAATCTTTGCTCTAGTTGTAGGGCATGACCAAAAGTCAGGACCAGGTCTTGGGAACACAGGCTACATTGTGTATCTAAGTATGCAAGTCACAAACATGGGGAACTAAGAGCGTTTATAATCATAGAAACTGGAGAGGAGTTGGGTTAGGAACCATCTATGCAGATGGTTCTCAAGAATGGACTTGAGAGCTGTTTCAAACCTTCGAGCCATACATCTGCCCACACAGCTATCTGTAACTACCTGCAGAGCAACAGGGCCCCATCTCAATTGCCTTTTAAAGTTATTGGCAAGCTCTAATCTGGAACCACACATGCAGATGATTCTGGGAAATACAGGTCTGACCTCATCTTCAATGCAAAGCAGACCTCCTATGGAGCAGGTGGCATCGTCCAGTTCAACCCACTAAGTACACTAGGCCTTCCTATGACCTCCAACCACCCAGCCCATTTGCCCTTAGTTTTCTTGAATAAAGAATAAAACTGGAAACTTTGTGTATGGGAAAGTTTAGGTATAATATGAACCTGAGGTCTATTTAAAAAATGTTCCCTCAAGTTCCCAGTAGTCTCTCACAGTACCATTTCACTCATACCTCAGGGGAAAAAAAAGCAACTGGAAGATTCCTGGTCATTGACTTGCGGGGGAGCGGGGGGGGGGGGGGGGAGAGGTTGACGATCTTCCCCAAAGATTAGCAGCCAGGCTCTTCCTGTGAATGCTCACTTCATTGTTCAGAACAGTTATTTAAGAGCAAGGGTTAAAGATCCTGTGTGTATGTGTGTGATAATGATCAGTGTGGGCAAAGGTACCATGTTCCTGAAAATGTTTCACCATCAGCACCACTGCATGGTGCCAAGAATGATAGCCAGAGTCCCCTGGAGCACTATGTTGGGAGGATGCTGAGTCTCCTTAGGAAGAAGCACTAGGATTTGTGAGTGACATTTGCCATGAAGTGGTCAAGGCAGCATGCATACAACAGATCTGCCTTCCATGCCAGTGCTGTCAACAGCATCATATCTGACTGAGTTTAGGTGCTTATATGATGAAACTCTGTATGTGAAGATAAGTAGCCATTTTGTATCAAGAGAAGCACTAAACTAGATTACAGTTGCATCTGTCAGAATGCTACCCATCATAAGCAACAAAAACCAAACTTAAATTGACTTCAGCAAAATTTGTAAATTAAAGGAGATTAGTCATTTGATTTATGAAGAATTGCCCCATGTAACTGAAATGTCAAAAATAACATCTGATTTCCAGTACAGTTGGAGCAAAGGCAGCTGAAGTAACAAGGTCTTGCTTTACTTTTCTTTTGACAATTCTGTTTTCAGGTCAATTCGCTTCATTTAATGCCCCCTAGAACTCCTAAGGTCAGTTTTGAAAACTCAGTGGAACAAAACCCTCTCAGTTCCTAAAAGTTTCAATTCAAGGTCATGGGTCTGGGTCTCTTGAAATAGTTTATGTAGTACAGTTCCCTAAAGAATGTGGGTGTGGATAAGAGAGGAAGGGCTTTACTGCCCCCGAAAACGTGACATGCATATCCACAGCCAGCTAGAGTTAGAAGAGTTAGAATTAGCCTAGATTGTCTCTTAGTCATTAAGGCAAGTTTGTGAGCTCTGTTTACTGGTCTGAAAGCTAAGTTGTCTGGATTCAGTGGTCCACTCTACCATCCTAGCTCTCTGGCTTGTGCACAGCTACCTATCTATGCCAACTGACTACCCTAGAATCAGGGTTCATTGTAAACATTCACAAGTGGATTAACTAAATTATTCAGCAAAATAGCAAACAGCGGAAGTCTCTTAACATTATTGTTCAAGGTCACAGAGAATTCTAGAACTGCTTTTGATAGTGTATTCTCCACAGAAGTGAACGTGGTCCCTGCTACAGATAGCTCCATCGAGTTGGTTCCTTGATGGAACATTCTGTTTTCCTTCCATTTCCCTGGAAATAAGGCCCCCACTGAGCTCCTAGAGTGGTATGCTCTGGATAGAAGTAGTTATTTTTATGAGGTATTATTTCTGTGTAGTCTACCTGAGGGCCATCTCAAGTAATGTTTTTCTAGCTATTAAAGGCTTTATCAGGCACAGAGTCTCTAGTAGTTTCCTTTAGGGGAAAAGAAAAAGATTCTTCTTGAAGTCTACCACCTCCAAGGGCAATTGGCTGCCCATTTCAGGGCCATGTTAAGTGGTTGGCACCTGAAAAAAGGGCAAAGTCTTTTTCTTTCAAGTGCAGCCGGAAAATGGGAGTCAGCAGTGAAATTGGGAATGGAGGAGAAGTATTTCCATGCCGCTTTTTTTGTTTTGTTGTGAGCTGGCAAACTTCAACATGCTCAAGCAAAGTTTTGTGAAATTTCTTAAATGCTGAATGTGGCACTGGCCCAAATGAATGTAGATGTTATTTTAGTGCTAGGAGAGATTTATTTTAATGTACAGATGCAGCCACTACAAAGGCTCCTTTTAATCTACTGAGGGCTCTGTTCCTTGCTCTTTTCCTCTCTGCTACCCTCCTTCTCATTGCAGGGAGCTAGCGTATGCAGTGCAAATGCAAGGTATTCTTTCCTTCCCGCCTTGTCTCCCAAAGTGCTGACAATAATTATAATTAAGATGCTTTGTGCAAGAAAAAGAGCACTTTTTGAGACTCACTCCATATCCTTTTCTCGCCTATTCACAATCCATAGACAAATCTGCCTGACAGAAGAAAACGCACCCCAGCAGGACAATCCCATAGCTCCCCATTACAGTGTGGCCTCAGAGATGCAGCTCCTTCCCTAGACCTGGCTTCTCTAAGTACAAAACAACCCTCAACTTGACTGCTGGGCTCTGAGATGGGAAATCCATCAGTTGAAGCTGAGCCTCAGATATCAATATCTTGCACCTTGATCAGAGCCAAAACAAACGGGAAGGGAAAAACAGAGGAAGCCATGAAGACATGTAAGGTTTGGCTAAGCCAAATCTTGTATTTCAAGGCAGAAGAAGTAGAACACAGGGAAACTACAGACAGAGGGGAGCCTAGGGGCTGAAAAGGGACAATGCTCACTGGACTCAGTGACAGAGGGGACAGCAAAACTAAAACAGTTCTCATTTCTGTCCTGCCTAAGGCTTTTTTATTCTTAATAGTAATTTGTAATATCTTCTTTACTATCTCAAAATGAAATTCCTGGAAAATATTAACCTATTTCCTAACATACTGCCAAAAAGAAAATCTATACAACATTCCAACTATAATAACAAGACATAAAAGGAGAATAATTCATAAGAGGATAATAGATGTCTTAATATGTAAATATCTTGGGCATAACTTCAAGAGGAGACAGAAGGAAGCAGCTGGAAGCTCACGCTACATTATGCTGTAGGGTCTCTAAAGCAATGATTCCGGAATTTACATCGTACCCACTGACCCAGCTACTTTGATACCAAAGCTGCAGATAAAATGTACTCATTCTCAGTCACACACGGGGCTGTAGTTGCATCTCTAGAGAATTCCATGTGCAAGACTCTTTGTATCTAGATGTGAAGCAGAGTTGGGTTTAAGGGCCAGATTTGTTTCCAAGTACATCAATCCCAGGCAGAGTGTTTGAAGCCACAAGGCACATGGAATCATTTATTGTCAGGGGCCAGCCTGTGAATTGTAGGACATCCAAGTTATTGTGACAATCAGAACATCACTTCAAACTTCCAAAACTGCTCCCTAAGGAGTGATACTGCTCCAGAGAACCACCATGGGAAGGAGAAGAGTCAGGCCTGCAACTCAAAACCCCAGCTCCACCAAGTCCAGCAAGTTCCTCCACTATTGTGGATCTTTTCTTCAAAATCGAGAAAACATCTTCTCCTTAAGAATGACAGAAGGGTTAAAAGGAATAATGCAAGATGCAGTGGGTCCTCCATTAATGCTCTCTGGAATGTCATCAGCTTATAAACTACTTCCGGCACTCATGTGCCGTGAGGCACTTCTGCTGGAACTTGCAATGGACATGTATTCCCTGAAACCCCATGGGTTGTTGAGTCTCCTTTAGGAACTGCTTGCTTTCCCAGGAGTCTTCTTCTGGCTTTTTTCTTTACTTATTTATTTTTATTTAAAAAAAATGTTTTGAGCCAGGCTCAAAAATTTGAATGGCTCACACCTGTATTCCTGAGATCTGAGGATCATGATTCAAAGTCAACCCAGACAGAAAAGTCCACACGTCTCTTGTCACCAATTAACCAACCAAAAGACAGAAGTGAAGATATGGTTCAAGTGGTAGAATGCCCGCCTTGAACAAAAAGCATGTCAGAGCTCAAGGTCCTGAGTTCAAGCCCCAGTACTGGCACACAATTTTTTTTTAATGGTACTGGAGTTTGGACCTAGCTCTTGCTAGTTAGCCACTTTAGCAACTCCCTCTTCTTTTTGTGCTTTTAGGTAATTTTTCATACAGGGCTGTTCTCAGACTATGATCCTACTACTTCTACTTCGCTTGTAGCTGATACTGCAGGTCTATACCACCATATCCAGACCCTGTTTTTTTTTTTTTTTTTTCAAATTGAGGAGGAAAGCATGAAGAGCTTTGGGCATCTTAGGAGCTATTTGGGGCCTCCAGAAAACAGATCAGTTCACAGATGTGGAGAGGAAAATAAAACAAAAGGCAAACTATTGTGAGAAAAATGTAGGCTCACCAGTCTCCTATGAAGCAGATGAGTGTCAGTCTTTTGTATGGGGCTTACATTCATGAAATGTGCATTCTTTTAAAGTAATTTTAGATGACTCCCTCTGGCTCATTCATGTTAGATAGTTGTTTTCTCCTGCTTTGAAGTTAGGAAGGGTTGGTTTCAAATTCTGACATCCTCAGCATCCCTCCCAAACTTCCAGATGGGACATGTCATCTTCTATCCTCCAGCACAGACCCTCAGGACAACTCTTGTGTCCTCAGTTGTAAAACACGGGAGGGTAAGAGGAATGTCTACTTGTGGGGACTGGAGCAGCTCTTTAGCTTTACATTCTCAACAGAGGTGGGATGTTAAGAGCAGTTGAGATGGTAACTGGCTCAGGTCAGTTGTCTTCTACCCATAAGTGAGTGGGACCAAATTATGCTCAGAAAGAACTTGAGGTCCAGGGCAGTTCCTGCAGTGACTCTGGGGTTGCTTATGGTTTGTATCTTAAATGTTCTTCAAGGCTCTGATGTTCTAAGGCTTGGTCCTTAGCTGCTGCTGCTGCTGGAATCTTTAGGAAGTGGAGCCTAGTGAAAGGAAGTTAGCCCCCAGAACACGCCAGTCAATGGGATTTGGGGACCCAGTCCTTTCCCAGTTTCCTTTTTGCTTTCTGGATGCCATAAGGCAAATAGCTTTTCTCACCATTGTGGTGATTTGCCCAACTACATGTCCCAAAGTAATAGAAACAACTGACTGTGACCTGAAACCTTTGAAGCTATGAGCCAAAATAAAACCTTTTCTCCTTGTAAGTTGATTTTCTTAGGTATTTTGTTATAGTGGTGGAAAGCTGGCTAACACGATGCCTCTGGTTAGGGAGACCTCAGCTCTCTGTAAGGTGGATTAGTAAGCAATGGCAGTTTTCTAGGCTTAGAAACTCAGTTAAGAATAGGATATAGGTTTTGAGTTGAATTAAATCAATGTATGGGTTTAATGTACATAGCTATTATTATGTATGCACATGTGTTATCTATTGAATATGTACTATGTGTCTGACACTCTGCTGGGTCCCTGTCATGCATTAACTCATTGAAGGCTCACAACCAACCTATAAGGTACGTACTAGTCCTATTCTCATTGTACAGAGGAAAATCACCTGTGAAGGCACATGGCTTATATAGAAAAGCATGAGGTGGATACCACTAGAACCCAAGCTTCTTTGCCATTTTTCAATCTGGACACAAGTCCAGAAGGTTTACTAAGAAAGTTGTTGGGAAGTTTCTCCCCTGTATCATTGGGACTTCAGAAATCCCCCACCCCTAGGACATTCAAGATTGAGACAAAAATCATGATATAAAAACTGAGGTCCCAGCATACTATGGTTAGATATCCCCATCTGAATATAGAGGGAAACTACTGGTCTTTACAATGGAGACCCGAGAAGACTACATTCTCTTTTAGGTGCTTGCATATGTATGATTCTTTGTGTTTTGAAGACTTGTTCCTGGCCCCAAGTCCAGTTTCCACAAAAGCCGCAGTGGAAGCTGGTAGAGAGGAAGCTATTGGGTCTGTTTTCCCCTTGCCTGTGAACACTGGGTCAGCCACTGGGATCTACCCATCAGAACTTTACAGTCCATTTTAATCACAGTGCAGTGGTAACTTGAATTCAGTGTTTGAGCCCTGGGATCTCTTCCGAGATTGTCCCTAAATGGAGGTGAGAAAAAGCCTAGAGCCTAGTGTCTGTGCCTACTCCCATGATCAACCATCTTAGTTAAGTGCTCCATTGTTTATGATCTTGGGTCATGAACCAGTAATGACCACAGTTTTCAGTCTTCACTTTTCAGTTGTTCAATCAGTGAAGTTGTATTTGACCTAAGCTTCATTTCTAACAGAAGCCTTCACTGTCTAAATTCTTGTGGACTTTGGTGCATTGAATGTCTCTTTTCACTTTCTTCCTAAGGCTTACCTAAAGCTGAAGGGAGTGGGAGACACTTAATCATCCAATCACACAGGCATTTCCTGAGGCACCCAGGCCCATCTGGTCCTCTGTCATCAGTCCATGCACAGGTCAGTGCTATGGCCTCCTCATTCCAATGGAAGGTCACCTTGGAGTCAGTGGGCAGCTCCCAGACCTCATCCTGACATGCTTGCTGGGCAAGGAACTTCCTCCTGCTGGCTTGTGTGCTTGTGGCTTTTGGTAGATTGTCTCCTGTAAAAGCAACAGCATAGCTGGGGGAGGGGAACTCTGGGGTCCTTCAGCCTTCCAGCTCTGGCGGAAGAGTATAGGGTTAGGAATATTGGCCCCTACTCTGGGATCCCTACCTTGAATTCAGGATTCGACCCAGGGTAGGAGGTGGGCACATCATGGCTAGCTCCTGTCTTTACTACAAGCCTTCAGTACCTAGGTTTCTCTGGAAGTCTCTTCCCTAAGTGGTCTCAAAAGGGAAGGAGAAAGAAAAAAAGCAGAGAGAGGGTGGAGGCAACAGAACTGGCTCCAGCAATTCCGGGGTTTTCTTTCCTGCCCAGAGATTCCTGAGGGCCTCAACTTTAGAGACTCAAAAATCCAGCTTTGGCTCCTTTGTTCTCAGAGTTCCTCCTGTCCTCCCTTCCCTGAGGCGGTGAGCCTGGAATGCTTTAGCTGAGCAAATGGAGAGGAGCCAGGGGGTGCCAGGAAACCCTGGGAGGAAGAATGTTGGTTACAACTGTGTTTCAAACTCTTATGCCCCAAAGGAAGCTGGGAGTCGGCTGATTAACTCCCCAGTGTCTGGAATGCAGTGTGTTTGCTCAATTCTTCATTCATTTAGTTTTTATGCAGTGTCTCTTGGGGCTCAGCTGTGCCTGACAGTTCATTGTGGAGCAGAGAAGGGGTCTGAGTTGAGGGACAGTGAGACCAGGCAGCATCCTCACCAGTGAGGCCTCTGACTAAGATCTGGCTCTCAGTGTAGACCCTGCTGAGAAGGGTTTAGGGTTGCCTGCCAAATCAGAAAGGCCCCGCCCTGCATCCCACCCCCAGGAGACTTGACCAGCCAGACTGTTTGGGAACCCAGATGACAGTCTCAGGTGTTGCCAAACATGTGTGTGAGAGCAATCATTTAATGACAGAAGATGGCTTTTCCAGCCTCCACATCTGCCTGATTAAACTGTGAGACAAAACTGGTATCCTTCACTCCAAGGCTGATTCCCAAATATTGCAAGGTTTTGAGATTCCAGAAGGTTGGAGACAACAATGTGCTTGATTACTCCAGAGTGTTCCCTTGCCCCTTTGGTTAATGGGTCCCCATTCCCTCCTCCCTCCCTACTCATAATCGCCTTGTGTACAGCTGTTCTGGAAGAGTCTGCTGCTGCTGGACACATCTGCCACCCAGGTGTTTGACTCTGGAGTGAATATTTGGATGGCCAGAGGGAACCAGGCCTAGTTCATTAAGTACATGTCTTCCCTTGTCTTTTTCAGCTGTAGTCATCCTTTCCATACATGGTAAATGGAACAGAGATTCTGGATAAAGCTAGAAAGTAATGGTCTTGACCCAGCCACCAAGAGGGCAATTTTGCTTGTGACATCTATCTCCAGAATAAGCACCAGCTTTGTTTGCACTTTCTTGTTGAGTCCTGGTCCTTGTAAAAACTTGGGACATTTGCCTTCTTACTTGCGTCAGCCACACAGATGTTCATCAAGCTCTCAGTCCCTAAATGCTTCGCCAGCTTAGCCTAAACTGTTCTTTCCACTCCCCTTCTTCTGGGTCACTGGATCCTCATGAACTCCTACTCATCAGACTTCTTTAGTGAAGTTTCCTGATCCTGCTTCCATATTAGATTTATATTTCACATAGGAATTCTAAAGTAATAGGCAGTCACCCAGGTCAATCAGTTATCTTGTAGAATAAACAGAGGCCCAATGAATATTTAGATAATTGGTGCAAATATTCTTAATTTTCTTACATAGAGAATGATCAAGACTTATCTTGATACCACCAGCCTGAATTTTGTCTGACAGTAAAAACAATGAAACACTGAGAGCATGCTAGAACTCACAGTTTAGGAAACCTCTTGACTACTATAGGAATTGGAATCAAGGATGAAAACACAAATCCTACTAGAAGACTTTCAGCCCATGTCTGCCTTCTGTAATCTGTGGTCCTCTCTGATGTAAAGTGTGGCTGGGAATAATACTCCCCCCCTCCCCCCCAGGCTGTCCTGAGGATTGGCAATACAGTATCAAAAGCCTTTAGCAGATAATGTGGTCTTCACAATTGGTATTAATTACTATTCTTACTGCTACTATTATGTGCAAGCATTTCTATGATCTAACTCATAAAATCATTTTTTATTATGGAATATGTCATATTATTTGGAGACTGGTAATCAGAGAAAGATGTTTCATTAATTGATTTCATTGAAAGTAAAAGCATTTTGGAATTTGCCACACTAAAATGATGAAGCCTTCAGGTTTAGTGTATGTGTTGGGGAGGGTGAGGAGTATATCTGGTCCAAGGGACATGACCATCTGGCAAAACTAGGGGTTCCTGTCTTCACCCCTTCAGGAAGGGTCAGAAACAAGATCATGCCCTTGCATCCTCTCACACCTGCCTAGATGAGTGCTCTTTAGCCTTCTGTGGCTACCCTTCCACAAACCCGATGGCTTACCACCTTCACCTGCCAATTCCAAAGCACAGATCTGTTCACATCTTTCACCTCTCCTGTTAAAAACGTCTTTGTAGCTTTCTATTACCCTTCAGACAGAATCCAAACCACCTGCATGGAAAAACATGGTCTCCCCAGAGAAAAATTGAGAATAATAGACATGGCAGTCAGCACAACCTCCAACCATGCAGTATTCCCCTCAATGTGGCTTTGGAACTGCTGCCTGAGCTGGGTCCTTTATCCAGCCACAGCCCATACAGCAAAGCAGAGAGCCCCTGCCCCCAAGGAGCTTACTTCTCTCTCCCTATGTGGATAGAGATGAAAGAGCAATTGTAGTTAAATGCCAACTCTTGATAAATGCTGTGAAGAATAATGCAGCAGTTTTAACTGTTGACACATACACATTCAACTATTCTGTAAATCAAGCAAAGCCAGACTTTCTCCCTGTTGCAGTGGTGAGGGAGTACACCTCCCTTGAGTCTTGGTAAAGCAATGGTGATTTGGTCAGTTAGTTTCCCTAGTTGAGCTGTTGATTGATCAGTCTGTTATTCAAATGCTAAATTTAAGTAAGCCCCTTATGATACATTTTCACTTATCTATCTGGGTAAGAATTTTCTGGAACAAATATTGACGGTACAAGAGTCATGTTGCCAGGGCTGGGAAGGTGGCTCAGTGGTAGAGTGCTTGCCTTGCATGCCTGAGGCCCTGGGTTCAATTCCTCAGCACCACATAAGCAAAAAGAAAAAAAGCCGGAAGTGGCGCTGTGGCTCAGGTGGTAGAGTGCTAGCCTTGAGCTGAAGAGCTGAGGGACAGCGCCCAGGCCCAGAGTTCAGGCCCCACAACCAGACCCCCCGCCCCCAAAAAAGAGTCATGTTGCCAAAGATGGCTTTGATGCGGGTTCCCCAGTTATGCTGAAGATGCAGACTGTCCCAGGCCTTCCAGAGTTAAGTGTGTAACAGAGGTCACTCTGTGGTATTGCCTGGGGACTGTGCCATGTGACCTTTCCCCAGCCTAGGGTTGCCAGATTGAGCAAATGAAAAATATTCTATTAATCCTACTGCATTTTCAGTGTCTATGGTGGTGTTAGATAATGGGAAGCTGCTAGGCCCTGTAGCTCCCTTTACTCTGGGCATGGAGGGAAGTTGAATTCAGGAGCTTTGCAGTGGTCTTAGGCTCCCTCCAGTGAGCCAGATGTGTATGTGTGGTGTGTGTGTGTGTGTGTGTGTGTGTGTGTGTGTGTGTGTGTGTGTGTGTGTGTACAAGTCCCTTTCCCTCTAGGTGCCCTGAAACATAAGCCTGAGAGTCAGAGGACTCAACGCCATCTCTCTGGCTCTGTGGGATTCCCAGGAGCATATTTTACTAATATAGTGACAGACATCCAGCTCAGGGGTGATGGGCAAATAGAAGTGGCCATTCTATTGTGAATTTGGAATGTTTAGAAATTTGACCCTTCATTTTGTTATAATACCTTTGTAAACATTATTAGGTGGTTCTCTAATAAGAAATTATTAGCTAGAGAGCTATAATTTGAGAGCTTATAATTTTCTTAGTGGATATTGATTTTGCAGCCCTGATTAAAATACAATAAAGCCTGAAGCTTAAATATTTTATTCTGCAAGGCTGAAAAGGATGGAAATTGACTCTAAAATTGTATTGGCTTAAAATCTTTATTGAAATAATATTATTTAAAGAGTTTTGTGAGAATAAAATGACCTGACAAAAAGTATTCAATGCCAGCTCATAGTGGCCTTAGAAAGTTGAGAGAATACAACTATTTTAGATGAATTCTGAAAAAGCACTTCCAGATTACCTCAGGGGTGAAAAGAATATTATTTTATTCCACAGCCATGCTAATCCTTTTCAACAAGTCATTAAAACCCAAATGGAGAAAATATGAATAATTGTCATTTATTATATATATATATTTTTTATGAAAGGAGACTGCTTTCAAAAAGCTGTGTTGAGACGAAGACAATGTGATCATTGAAGAAAGGCATTAGGTCTTCCTATACCTACCTATCACAGTTGCTAGGCTCAGTAAGCAGTCAGGGATGCTTCCAGATTAAAATAGGCCTCCACAGCTATGATTCTTCAAAGGAAATCTTCTGCTATCACCTTGTCAATCTAGGGATAATGCAAGCCCTGTTTCTCTTCCCTCCTCTCACCACAGACATATATCATGTGGCTCTTTGTTATTTAAAAGCATGTACATATAAGAAAGATTACCCCCCACACACACCACAGGGAATACTTCAGGAGAGAAATATGCAATCTGTTCGGGGTAATATTCAAAATATCTTTTTTCCCTTTATCATTCGATTTCTTTTCTTTGCATCAACTAAAATATGAGGTGTGTCTACAGCTATGAGATTTCCTCCCTTACACACTCCTAATTTCTGAAATAATATCATACCTTGGAGATTAATGTTCAAGCTTTGCAGAGATGATAACAAATGAATATTGCTTTGATCCAAACATTTTTCTAGAGGTTATTGCTGCTCATTCTCCTTAGCTTATAATCTTGTAAGAAAGCTTTGGGGCTGGCCGGCCCGATACCTAGGGGATAGGGGAGCAGCTGCCTTTTTTCCCCCACATCTTCATGAGGGTACTCTTGTTCTCAATTTCACCCAAATTAGTCCCAGGATTTCAGTTGTCTTTTTTGTCCAACATTCCATCATGAAATTCATTAAAATCTTCACGTGAAATATTTAACAGATGAGTTATGACATAATTCACATTACAATTTTAAATTGTTATTCATGTGGTAAATCATTTCTCCTGGACATTAGCAGACCACTGGAATGGGCTCACATTTGATGTAAGGAAGGTCAGAGTTCTTTCTTTCAACACTCCCAACACAGTGGCCTGATTCCAAACTTGGGGTTAATCGTGAAATATTCCCAAGGAGTGACATTCAGATTTGTTGTTAGTTCTACTTGCAATTAACTATTTTGAAAACAAACAGAAGAAAACATTTAAACAAAGGCGGCGTGGCGAACAGCTATTATGGTTGACTGTTAACGAAGGCAAATTGGGATCCAAATGTGCCAGCCCTTGTTACCCTCACTGCTAGCAATCTTGTGTACAAAGCAATAAAAATCCAGGGGCACTCTTAAAGGGGGCTAAGATTGGCTGGGAGATATTAACCCAGCCATGTAAAAATAGCCACTACCCTGCTTGAGAAATATAACCAACAAGGGAGCTGATTTTCTGGGGGGGGGGGAACTAGAATGAGCATTAGTTCCTAGACCCTGGGTCTGAGGAAATACATGGACCATCATGAGCAGAGTCTGCTTAACTGTAGATTTTTTACCTATCAACTGTAATCTATTCAAAGAAAAATCTCTTGTTTGGGATGAGGGAGATCTGGGGTCTGACTGTGCCTGTGCTTCAGAAAGAAATGATCGCTATTCATGTGCTGCCAGCATGCCAGGCCATTAAAAAGCTTTGTGACCAAGCATCTGCAGGAGCCGGCTCCACAGTGTCAGGGAAAGTAACATTGTTTAAGTGTGTACCCTGACCTGGTTTTCATATTCTGAGTAGTCATGGGTGATCACAATTCAGAAAAGACAAGCAGCAGACTCTGAATGGTAGAACACACTTGCACTGAGCCTAAAGAGAAATGATGCATTGTAGGAGCTTTTTTAGTTGAGATGATTTTGGAAAAGATTGACTCACCGATATTATCCCCTAAAGAACATTTCTAGCTGTAAACAGTTTGGCTTTATCATGGACAAAATTTCTGCCCAGTCTCTATATGTTGGTATCCCAGGCATATCAGTCCTGAAGTAGAAGAAAAGAACAAAAGTTCTAGAAGCAAATCATAGCATGAATTTTGACAATACTATCAACCTATTTGTGTTCAGATATACTTCATATTACATAATCTTGTTGATCCTTGTTTTAGGGTCATTCCAGGAAATTTTGCTCAGAAAATAGAGCCAATGTGGCTCTCTCTCTGGAGATGGAAGTAAAGTGATGTCCTCTGGGTACACAGAGTGGTTTTAGAGACAATGTTCACCCCCCATTTCCCAGCAAAACATTTCTGGTTGTAATGCACGGGTGGTGGCAGCAGTGCCTTTCTGTCTCCTGGATGAGCTCAGGGTGGAGGTGTATGTGGATATATCTTATAGCTGGGGGTCTGGGCACGTTTGGAAGTTGGGGTGTTTTTGTGAGCTTTCGTGCCAGGCATGGTGAACACTATTTTATAAACCGGATTTGTGCTCCTAAGGGTATGTTGCAAGTTGAAGCCAAGCCCACAGAAAATTATTTCTAAATGAATACAATATGAAAAAGTTATTTTATTTCTAATTTTACATGTAACATTGTTACTTCGTGAGTTTTGGATTACACTTGAATGCATGTCTATTAACGTGATATGAGATGCATGCATGATTTCATCTTGAATGCATTTGAATATAATAGCACTGGAAATGTAATTTGTATTCTCAAATTTATAAAACAAAATAAATAAATCTTGGGGGGTGGTAGCCACATTGAGCATATTGCATTGATTTCTTTGGGGTTCTCTTAAACTAATTACCAACTTCCCATTGCAGATCCAAGTTTTCTCATGCTGGCAGTCCTATCTAATCTAATCCCACCAAACCCGCCCCTCTAACTCAATCTTGTTTCTTTCACCTCTGAGGAGTAGAAACATGGGCAGGTCTGTAGGGAACTCCACCTTTGCTCTGTAAGGAGTGCTGGTAACTAATTCTTCTCTGTGACCCCTCCTAGGGATTACTGCCCACTGATAAAACTGTGCAATGTGGAAATAGTTTAGGTGTGGGCATATTCCAATACAGTGGCCTCTGGTTATGTGTGGCTGTTGAGCTCTTGAAATGTGACTAGGGCAACAAAGGAACGAAAGTATGAACTTTATCATTTTAATAGTCACTGCTTTGGACAGCACAGAATCAGAAGGTGGGAGGTCAGCTGTCTGCCTCTACATTTGAATGAATTGATCACAGACATTCTAAAGGTCAAATGGTCTATGAGTTCTGGTGCTCCATTGATGACCCCTGAAAATGTTGCAGTTCAAATCTTCAGATAATTGAGTGTCCTTCCCAAGCTGCAATCCTTGGCTCTTGTGGTGTGTCTTGATCATGATGCACCTGCCTCCCAGCACATACTATTTCTGACAAACACAGGAAGAAGGAAGAAGAAAGGGGAAAGTAGGTTAGCAAGTTAGAAGACTGGGAAAAGAAGAGGTCTAGATGGAAGACACTCCATGGAAGGCTTATATTCTGTATTCCTAAGCTGAATACTTGTTGCCCAGGCTTTCATTCTGCATGAGATGAGTTTGAGAACATTTTTCATGTGAAGGGGCCTTAACAACAATTTTGTTGTTTTGCTATGCCACCCATCTTGGGAGACTCACTCTATATTGATTAGATAGATAGATAGATAGATAGATAGATAGATAGAAAGAAAGAAAGAAAGAAAGAAAGAAAGAAAGAAAGAAAGAAAGAAAGAAAGAAAGAAAGAAAGAATATATTGGGGGGAGCCTATGGAATAATTTTTCTTGGTACCTCTTCAGCTCCTGTGAGATGAATAAGATTTCAACAAAGCTCAGGGGACAGAAGTTCCTAGTAGGGAGCCCTGTGAGGAGTACCACACACTCCAGGGAAAATATGTTGATAATTTTCTAGACTGTCTAAAAAATTTTAAACCCCAGGAATTGTGTTTTTATTTTCTGCACTCTCCTTGGGACTTGAGTTTCACTAGAGCATTTTCTATCCTTTATTTTTTTCCTTATTAAATTAGCAAGACTGACTTGAAGCAGAATACACTATTATAGCCTGAAATGTTGTTGAAAGAACAAAACAGACGGGCATGACAAATATCTCAGGTTCCATGAAGATTGTAGGGGAAGGGAAAGGAGTAGAGTTGCTGAAGTATAAATGTTTTCTTTGATAAAAGTTGAAAAGGAAAAATGTGGAACAAAACAGGAAAGTAATATTTGTGGTGGGCTTTTGGTCTTTTGTTTTGCTTGTTAGTTTTTTTGTACTTTATTTTCATGTCAAGAAATAATGAGCTCAATGCACCAGTGGCTAATCTATTTCATTTGCCTGTGTCCCACCACCTGGGCTCTCTGCCTAGCCCTTCCTTTGCAAGCTTTCAGAATGGACCTTCTAAAATACAAATCTGTTCCTGTCATTTCTATAAAGATCTTTAATAGCACCCTGAGCAAATGTGAGTCTTTTTTCTGTAAAAGACCAGATCATAAATGTTTTATACTTTGTGAACCATTCTTTCTCTGTTGCAATTCCTTGGCTCTGTCGTCATAATCATAGACAACACCATAAACAAGTGAGTTATTTACAAACAGAGTTGACCCTCCCCTCAGAGTGATCCCTGACCTACAGGATATTTTTAGATGTCACTCAACACCTTTGTTTCATTTAACTTTAGCCTGCATACACAGGTCTCCATGCTTATTCTTTGCCTCAGATCACATGGTGGTTTCTAAACACATGGTGGTTTGCCCAAGTTGCTCCCTCCATTTGGGTCACCATCTTCTCATGCTTCATTCTTTGCTATGAGTTAGATCTCTATGCATTCCCTTACACAAAGCTCTTGAGAACTGCCCTAGAACAGTGCTCTACAGTTCTTTGTTTATGGCTCTAGTGGAGCATTTACCATCCAGCTGCTTTTCAAGTAAGGATGTTGTACTCTTTTTTTCCTATTAATACCTAGCTAAAGTTTAGCATAGAGAAGGCTACAGAACAAACAGTCACAATCTTGATCTAACAATGGGATTGTGAGTCTCAGACTCATAAAGAAATATACGAACTTGCAGATCAGAATACTGAGAGCCCAGATCTGCGATGGGAAGCCCATGTTTCTGGAGGAGGCACAGGGGTCAGGGAGCAGGAACACTCCTGGGTAGAAACCAAGCAGACCAATTGCAATTGCCCTGTGAGCCCTTGGGCTGCAGCTGTATGTCCCAGACAGGGAGTCAGTGAGGAGTGAGGGAAACAGTGTCTAGTTTAGGGCATTGGGACCAAGGAGAGGATGCAGCCCACTGGAGGAAGATCAGAGAAAAGCAGCCCACATGATTAATGGGACAGAGGGACTGACTCATGAGGGAAGATGAAAGCGCCCTGCAGAGCTGGGATATAGGATGGACAGGGGCAGATGATAGCAAGCTCCAAGTATGTGAAATGGATAAACACCCTGAAGGAAAAAGCCAGCTTCATTAGGGAGGTGAAAATGGGGCCCCACCAGACAATGGGATGTGCTCAGAAATGGCATGGGAGGTGCTCAAAAAGGGTACAGGGAGCTGATAGTGAAACTGAGGAGGTGAAGGGAAGGCCAGGGCAGCTGACGGTTGGAAGGAGAAACATCATTAAAACATCCGCCATGGAGCAACTCTCTGCGGCAATGCTCATGTTTTCATCCTGCAGGGCATCCAAAGCTTGCCATGGCTGTTGACTTTGGCCTTGAGACATGAACAATAAAATAATTGTGACTGCTAGGGTGGGGAGGGTGGCTGGAAAACAATACCAAAGAGGCACTACAAAGAGAGACCCACAAAGACAACAGAGACACCAACTTTCCTTTCCTTGAATACCAGTTACTGGCTGGCATGGAAACTTTGAGGCTCTTTTTTTCTGAAGTCAGTTTGCTATCTGCCCCTAATTGTCTTTGGTAAAACCGGAGGTAGCTATGGCAAGCCCTCTTCATGAAGTTTCGGGGCGTCCGCTCTGCTGCCAGTGCAGCAGTCAACCCCAGCTGGATTCTACTGGGCACCCTGCATGCTGAACTACAGAACATTTTGCCAGATGAACTCCATTTGAAATGCTACAAATAACTCTTAGATTCCAAAGTCAGCTTCCTTCAGATAGTCTCTGCAATTTTCTTCAAGTCTAGGAAGAGAAGCTAGAGTTGTAGAGACTGACCAAGTGACCCATTTTCCATATAGTATATCGATAAAAGCTACATTCCCCAAAATCTAAAGAGCAATCATCCTCAACCCTAATTGTATCTTAGAATCACCTAATGCTCTTTCAAAACCACCCATGCCTACCCATCACCCACAGAAATTCTGGTTTAAATGGACGTGGGAGGTCACCCAGACATCATTACTTTTTCTTAAAGTTCCAGAGGTGGTTCTAATGTGTTGAGAAGTATCCACTGAAGAGCCTTTATTGACATGTGATTACACTTCCATCTTTCTCTGTAAAAGCTAACTATTTGTTGAAAAATTTTATTGCTGTTGATGGATTATCTATGTACTCAGTACCTTGTTGGGGGGAGGAGCAGGAACAGGTCCTTTGCTATTGGGCAGTTTAAGTCTCAAAGGCAGAGGACACACTTAGGACTGAACTAGATGAGCACCACTTATTAAAAAGAGTAGTGTGAAGATGAACCCCCATCTGTACACTACAGTGCTGCTTGCTTCTAGTCCCACCTGAGAGCTGAATTTCTAACTCCAAAGGCTGATACCAAGGCTTTCCAAATGTACCTACCCAGTTAACCTTTGCTCTTGGGCCTTGCCTTGTTGAAATAATTTCTTCAGGAAATAGAAAAGCAGTTGATCATGTGAAGGCATTAAGTAAAGACTTCCATAAGTCTTTACAGTTCCTAAAGCCAAGACTGTAGTGATTATCCAAGTAGAAAGTCTCACATGGTATGATGCAAAACTCCAGGAGTAGATAAGGGAGCTTTTCTCTTGTAACTGTCTATCTCCTTTGATGGATGTTAGTACTTAGGTTGAAGTCATTGTAGGGGTTTAAGTAAAAGAAAGAAATACAGAAAGATAAACAGTAGTACTGGTGATAACAGGTTTTTGCTAGACTGTACCAGGATAAATTGCCGCCCCTGATGAGCCAAGTAGTCTCATTCTTTTGAAGTTTTCTAAAATCATCTGAGGAGGTTTCTACCCTGTTTCTCTTTCTGGGTTATATCGAATTGGCTTCATGAAGAGCTTGTTTGTGTTCTAGTTCTAAGTTTCTACTACTTCCCAAAGCTTCATGTCACTTTCTTTTCAGCATCGATTAGTGGAGCCAGTATTCACTGTACATCTGTCATAATCATAACACGGTTCCCAGGGAGAGAAGAACATTGAGCTGTGGACACTAGGGGGCCTGTGAAGCAAAGTCAGAGCAAAGTGGCTGCCTTCTAAACAGCAGTCTCAAAGTGCCTTTCAAGTGTTGTATTTCAAAAACACATTCAGAATATATATTTTAGACACTGAAACTCATATAGTAATAGCTGAAACAGGGACTGAAGAAATACGAATAATTCAAATGTATTTCTTTCATTCTTATTTTTAGCTTCTTTTAGGGAGATAGTGAGATAGTACTGCAAGTATATGGATTTTAGAATCATTGAAGTGATTTATCTCCAAGTTCTGTCTTCCCTGCCTACAGCTTGCTTGATTTCAAGAATTCTATGAGCCCAGATAACCTCAAGAATTCCTTACCAGGAAGTAAAAAAGAAGTCTTCGTTGTATGTTTATCTGTAAACTTTTTTCTGATATGTTTATGTCAGCTTCTCACTGTGATGGATTATTGTCGATGTTAATCTTAAATAATTGTGTAAAGGGATATCTGATGCTTTGTTTTATTTATAATTTGTCCCAGCTGTAGGCATTCAGATGAAACTTGAATTTTTCCAAAGGAAGTTCTGGACCGCCAGCAGACAGGTAAGGTATAATCAGCATCTTGAAGCATTAGCCACACTGTTATTATACAGGTGTTCTCATTTGGGTACCTGGAGACGAAAAGTGCCAGATTTCCTATAAATGTTTGTAAGATGAACTGCTGGCTGCTCAGATTACAGTTCTTTGCACTGAAAAATAAAGGGCTGTCAGCATGTAAGACACCACATGCTGGGGAGAGGAGGGCATTTACACTCAGGAACAATTTGAATTGTAAGGTCAAGATACTTATCTCCAAAAGAAGTTTTTGCTTTAATATTAGAGCCCTTTCTGATTTTATAATGACTTTCTCCTAATCTTGTGGTGCCTGGTCATTTACTTATAAATCTGTTTATTGCAAGGTAGCAGGCTTTTAAATGATAAGAATTATCAAATTTTGTATCTCCTCTTCCCCCTCTATCCTCCTCCTCTCCAAAGGGCTTCTCTGGGCTTTTCCACTTGGAGAATCTAGGGAAATGCTTTCCCTTTGCTGTGCTTTTTGTTCTAAGGGGCATCTGTAGTATCTGTTCAGTAATTCATCAGAAATGACAAGTCATACAACACAGCTTTCATCTGTGTTCTAAGTGTTGGATAAATAATCCAACACTTAGGAAATGAAGTCAGAATACCAAAGGAAATGAAGTCAGAATATCAAAGAGATAGATACTAGATACCTGCATTCCCATGTTTACTGAGCACTGTTCCTAACAGTTAAGATATGGAAGCAACCCAAGGGCCTATCAAGGATGAAAGGGGGAGGTGGGACTGATGTATCATTTCTTAAATTACAATACCTTAGGAAACTGTAAACTGAGAACACAGGAGTTTGTTTTGTGTTTTAGGTCATTGTGAAATAATTTTAAATTAAGTAATTACATAATTATATCTCTTGTTACCAAAAGATGTAAAAATCTTTAAAAGATATCATCAACATTGAATGACAACATAAAATAGATGGAAAAAGGCTGAGTGCCAGTGGCTCACACCTGTAATCTAGCTACTCAGGAGGCTGAGATTTGAGGCCTTTTAATTCAAAACCAGCCTAGGCAGAAACAATCTGTGAGAGTCTTACCTCCAGTTAAGCACCAAAAAGCCAGAAGTGGAAGTGTTGCTCAAGTGGTAGATCACCAGTTTTGAGTGAAAAAGCTAAGACACAGTGCCCAGGCCCTGAGTTCAGTCCTCAATACTGGCGTGCGCGCGCGCGCACACACACACACACACACACACACACACACACACACACACACGATGGAAAAGAGCCAGTCCTCCCCAAGTATTGTCTATGTCTTTCATATTACTGTTTAGAGTTGACACAAATTCTAGATCGTGCAGCCAAATCCCATCTTGAAACATTCTATTTAGATGAAATTTGGTATTTTGCAGCACAGGCCATGACTGTAGTAGTTAAGTAGCAGCCACAGCAGATGCTTGGATGTCCCAGTAACAACGTTTCCCTTGCTTCTCCCCCACTCTCCGCAGTGTGCCTCTCTGGATGGCAAGTGCTCCATCAGCTGTGATGATGAGGTAAGATGGCTGAGGGGAGGTGACAGCTAGTGCTGTGAAGAGAGCCAGATCTGACACACCACTCTGGGTCAGCCTCGACACACACACACACACACACACACACACACACACACACACACACAAAACAAAGAAACAAAGAAAAGGACATGTGCTTCTTTTCCTTTTTGTTTTCTTACTCCTCCCCTCTAATAAGATAGTTTGGTTATAAAAGCTGGAGAAATGTGTTTAAAGACCTCATGGATAGCACTATTGGAATGGGGAAATTTTGTTTATAGGCAGCAATAGACATTATTATCATTTGAAAGTCATGCAATTCTTAAAGCTTTACCTTCATGACTTAGGCATCTTTCCAGTCTTATAACCATCCAGTGAAACTTGTAGGAATTGTTGGCCTATCTAGTAGATAAGAAAATAGAAGATGAGAGAAATTAACTGGCTTAGTTAATTTCATTTAATAAATATTCAGAAAATCTAGAGTTGAAAGTTCTGAAACTCAAGAATTTTTCATTCTATCCTAATGCTTTTCTTTTAGAACTCTTCTTTCTCTCCTTTTCCTTCTCCGTCTAAGGGGTTAAACATCATCAGCAGAAGAAAAATTATGGGCCCTAAGTCTGTCTATCAGACTTAGGATTTTATAACATTAAGTCCAGTGTCCCTTCTACTTAAGTACAAGTAGAAGAAACATGGTGGACTTTTCACTTCAGTTTAAGTAGCCTTTTTCTGTGTCTTATTTAAAAACCAGTGTGTTCCCAAACTAAACTTTATAAATAATCACATACTAACAGTTTTCTGTTACATCAAGTTTTAAGAAACCCTAACCAAATTTAAACAGATTAGAAGTTGATTTCAAAATAAAGCATGCAAAAGAGAAATAATCTCATAACTATGAAAGGATGACGTTAAAACAGAAAAATGAGGGGGGGGGTCAGGCCCCAACTGTTTAGGGGTCAGCTTAAAATAAAATTTGTAATTTTAATTATGATCAATGTAAGAGTTACACTATCTAAACAATAAAAGCCAGTCAATCAGATTTTTAGTGAAAACCCAACTTTTTCTGATCATCAGATCAAAAATAATTTTCTTTTTGGAAAGAGCATCCTGTGAAATTTTATGACCAACATGCTTTGGTAAGTTCAGGGGCAACTTTTCTAGGATATCCAAGTGGGTCTCAGTTCCCTCTGGCTTTATGACCTGTGATGTCTTATTGCAATGATCAGCACAAGAACTCAGGGAAGAGTGCAATTAGTCAGTGTTATGTGGCCCTGTGTTAAACTCTTCACTTTGCACAGAGGATATAATTACTAACCCAAATTCATAATAACAAAATCAAGGTTGTTAGTTTGTTGGTGGGATAGCTGGTAGTTTGGATAGCTGGTTGGTTGGTTAGTTGATTCATTGGTTGTTAGGGTAAGTGGGTGGTTAATAGGCTAGATGGATAGTTGGTTGAACAATCTGATGATTAAAACTAGCCTCAGCACATCTACATACAGAAGAAGTGGAAATGGGTCTCCAATCTGGAAACATACAGAGCATCTTTTGTTCAGAGACTGGTATTACAGGTTATATAGGACAATGCATAGTTACAAGTCATAGAATTAGACTGATGAGCCTCCAGCTGTGACTCTGACAATAAATAATCTTTGTGAACTTGGACAGTTCTCTGAGCCTCTTAATGACTCAATTTCCTCCACTACATAGTCATAGAGATTGAAATACACATGTCACAGAGTAATGGTGAATAATGGGGGGGGGGTGAGGTAATAAAAATTGCTTAGCAGAGCAAAAGGCAAGCACTGAATGTTAATTCTAAGCCTAACAAGTCTGAGTCATGATTCACCTGTATCTGAAGGCTCAGACAATAATGGCACACATACTGTGGCACTGTAAGTACAGGCTGTGATATTCTATTTACCACTAACGATCTCTTTTTGGCAGCCATTGAGAGAAACCCAGGCAACTGTCTTTTAAAGATTCACGTACTTTGAAAATTAAGCTTGATATGCTGGTGTGTGCCTGTAATCCCAGCTATTTGGAAGACAGAGATGGGAGAATTGAAGCTCAAAACCAGAATTGGTAAGGAAGGCTGCAAGACTATCACAAAAAAACAGGCTAGGCTGAAGGTGCAAGCCTATGATGCCAGGTACATGGAGGCAGAGGTAAAAGAATCAAAGTCCAGGCTGGACCTATGCAAAAGTATGAGACCATATCTGAAAAATCACTAAAGCAAAAAGTGCTGAGGGCTGACTCAAGTGGTAGAGCATTTAACAACCATAAGGCAAGGAAGGAAGGAAGGAGAGAAGGAAGGGAGGGAGGGAGGGAAGATGGGAGGGAGGGAAGATGGGAGGGAGGGAAAAATTAAGCCCTGAATTTTTATGATTTTTTTAACTTGATCTGATGCTCAAATGTCCTCAGTGTGCACTTTGAAACTATCTTCTATTTTCCTCTTTGAGCCTTAAAATTTGGCTCCAGGAAACTGTCATTGTTTTATTGGACATTTCAACCTTCCTTCCCACCCAGACCAAATTCCATTTTCCCAGGACACTTTTTCCAAGGATTATTCTCTTTTCATTATTACCTAATTAGGCCTATGAGACCAGCCTTTCCAATCCCCAGCTTCCCTCATGTAATCAAAGGCCCATTGAACAGCTGCAAGAATTCACAAATTCATATGGCTTGTCCACTGCACTGAAGACCTACCTCACTCGCCCAGACTGATCAGACATGCTTTGCCTGCCTTAGGTTTCCTCCAGCCCCAATGTCTCCCCATCGGCAGTCTCCTTGGACCTCAGCAGGAGTGCGTGAGGCTTGTGGGAGAGTGTGCATCTTTAGTTGTCCAGTCAGAGCCTGAGCCATGTGTCTTGGAGGATCTGGCCATAGTGCTGACTGAAATCTTAAAAAGACTTTGCATGGGGCAAATGTTATATTCAGAGCTTATTAGGGGCAATTTCAAATACTCTTTCAAACATGTTATTCGGCCCTTCTTAGGGACCAAGGTCTGTCTGACCATGAAAGATACAGTGGAAAACTGATTTAGAAATGGCTTCTGCCTCCTGCAAATTACTGGGTATCAGGGAAGGCAAGCACATCTAATCACTAACTGGGATAAGTGGGATGGAGTGGCCAACACTCACTGGTAACAGAGGCTACTCTGAAGTGGTGACATTTAAGTCCCTGGCAGATTGGGAAGGAAAGGACTTTGATGATGGTGTACAATGCATGAGAAGAACTTCATAGGTAGAGAATACTCCTGCAAGGCGTGGAGGTGGCAGAGCAAACGTGGTAGAGCTAGGATGTAGCATACTAGTCAGGCACTAGCCCATCATGTACAAGGTCCTGGGTTCCATCTGCAGCATTGCCAGTAAGCAAAGCCAACCTGGTTGGCATTCAGGATACAAAGGAAGGAGGAATGCCATGTTTACTTCCCATTTCAGCCTGACCCAGCCGGTATTTCCTCACTGCAGCCACTCTCTTTTCTCATTTACGTATCGTCAACCTCCATCTCCTGGTCAGAGAAGCAATACTTTGCAAAGACAGTGGAAACTGAGAAGGTTGACCTCTAACAAGGCATCTGGAGGAGGTGGAGGGGGCCAAAAACCTCATAATCAATTCTGTTCCACTCTCTCTTGTTCCAGAGAATTAGAGATCAATAGTATCTACCAATCGCTAAGACGTTGAGTGTCCGCAGGAATGCCTCTGTTAAATAGGAGATGCCTTGGCTTGTTACAGGCCTAGAAGCAGAGCTACATCCATACAGCTGGGATCTCCATGTCTGGAGCAACCCCAGCTGGCCAGGGAGTTGGTGGGAGGGTCATTTGAGGGAGGGACACAGGTCACTGCTACCAAAGTGACTACTTTGCAATAAAATTATTTCAAACAGATGGGATTTTGATATTATAGTTGGCCTATAATGTAATGATAGAGCAAGTGGTAAGAATGAAGGGTCAAGTTATCCTACAACTGACATATTAGAGATTAGGTTAGGAGACCTGGAGAAGAGTAGTACGCAGTGGCACATTTTCTTTTGAGATCAGACATATTGACTGTAGCTTCAACTTCAGGTGAAAGAACCAAATCTCCCTTCCCACCCCCCACATGCCTCAAAATAAACAAAGGCATCTCCCTGCAGCAAGACAAAAAAATCACCAAACTAAGCCAACCAGTGGTACTGGGATCTGAACTCAGGACCTTGAGCTTTTTCACTCAAGTGTAGTATGCTGCCGCATGAGCCACATCTCTACTTCTGGCTTTAATTGGAGAAAATAACATCACTGACTTTTCTGCTTCAGCTGGTTTTGAACCTTGATCCTCAGATCTTAGTCTCCTCGGTAGGTATGATTATAGGCCCGAGCCACCAGTGCCCAGCAAGGACCTCTTGTTTTGAGTGTAACCACTTCACTCCCTGAGAAATGTTGGAATTGTAGAATTAGGACATGTGATAAGTGGCCAATAGCCATTGGCTGAGGGGATGAAAACACATGTTCTTGAAGTTTTTTAACTGTTCCCAGCACTACCCATGTACCTCCCACTGCATCTTCTCAACCACCCAGTGGGAAAGTACTTGCTATCTACTATTTTTTTTTCCAAAAAGAAAATCGAGACTTCCAGGGTTCAAAGACTTTGCTCACAGTCACATCAATACCAACTGTCAGAGCTTCTGGTCTTAGTCTCAGCTGATATTGTCTTCCAGTTAACACCCGAGTCAGCCCTATGGATTTTCATTCCCCAGTATCTTTTGCCTCCCAGTCTGTGACTGCATAGTTCCCATACAGGGATTTAGGCTGTAGGTTTTAGTGTCTGGTATCTGCTTTTATGAACCCAAATCAGTCTTCTCTGAGTAATGTTGATTTTTTCTTTACTTCTTCCTTTCCTTTCCTTTCCTTTCCTTTCTTTTCCTTTCTTTCCTTTCCTTTTCTTTCCTTTTCTTTCCTTTCCTTTCCTTTCCCTTTCTTTCTCTCTTTCTTTCTCTCTTTCTCTCTCTCTTTCTTGCTCTCTTTCTCTCTCTCTCTCCTTCCTTCCTTCCTTTCTTCCCTCCTTCCTTCCTTCCTTCCTTCCTTCCTTCCTTCCTTTCCTTCCTTCCTTCCCTCCCTCCCTTCTTCACATTCTCTCATGCCAAATCTAGGGCTTAAACTCAGGGCATGCTTTAGCTCAATTTGTCACTAAAGGCTGGTGCTCTACCAGTTGAGCCACACCTCCACTTCAAGCTTTTTGCTGGATAATTGGATATACAAGTCTCTTTGTTTGGGAAGTTCTCATTTCTCCCTTAGTGGTCCTTTGGGATTCAGTGATGGACAGGCACCTTATAACAAGGAGCTGGGGTTGAAGATGTGGGGTTAAGGTAGAATAGACTAATGAAGGAAAGTTGAAGAAATATCTCCTGTATTTCCTGTTATTGGAGGGGGAGTACAGGGAAGGCAATTAAATAGTTTTCATAAAGTGACTATAGAGAAACCTTGAACAGACAGGCTAATTTTGTCCTGACTGAGCTGTTCACCTAGCATTCTGCCCTCTAGCTCTGTGGGCTGACTCCACTCACCATACTGCTCAGTAATAATTTAATCCTAGTGGTTGTTGACAGGAGATCTGTTTAAGCAGTCATCTAGTCACTTAATTTATATCTTTGTGTTTATAGGTAGACAACAGAGTGTTGCCTGTAATGATACCTTTCAGATTAGAGGCCCAGATCAGTGACTCAGCACCCAGATTTTGACATGTGACTTGTCAGTTAGCAGTTCTTGCTTTTGCTTAATAAGTTGACCAAATCTTTTTAAATTCAGCATTGTTCAGTTGAAATAAAAACATTTCCATAATGCTCAGCAACTTCCACTTCTTGTCCTGAAATTCTAATGGAAGTATATGGGGAATTCTATTTTAAGAATGTTAACTAGAAACATAGTCCAAAGAAGAAATGCCAGTGTTCTCATGCATTTCTACAAGTATAGGAGAAACAAAGGCTCTTCCCTGCCTGTGCCCAGCAGTGCATGACTACCTGCTGGGCACAAGTAGGGCACCTTTGGAAGAAGTGGCTAGAGCACGGTGTCCTTATAGGCCAGGACAAGACTTTCTTTGCTCCTTTGTCCATGACCATCTAGTAGAATATAAGCTAAGCTGACTGACTACATGGGTGACATTTAGGCTATAGCCTATCCTGTGCTTGTTTTCTTCCATAGATCCTTCTTTAACAAGTGGTTAGATATATGCAGAGCCCTGCTAAATTATATCTGACAGAGTCTTTTGGCTTCAGATATTAGCTTAAGAATTGCTGTGCTGAGGGAACTCAGGAACATGTAATTGTGGTCACAACCACCTGAGCAAACTAACCTAAACACAGTCACTTGTGTTGTTTTTCTTGCATTCAGCCATAAAAGTAGCACCCCAAGCACTTGGTGCAGGCATTATTCTGGCTGACTTTTCTGCCACCTGTTGTAGTGTCTTATGATAAGCAGCAGCAGACAAGATCTGTCCTTAGCTAGCTGTAGGTTAAGGGATTGCTCTTTCCAAATAAAGCTTTCTCTAAGAAGGTAGGCCCCTGAGCTCCTAGTACATCCTGTAGTCTGGAAGATAGAGGAGACAGCATGGGCTTTGAGGTCATGTGGCCTTGTGCTTAGCTGTGTGACCTTAGAGAAGATATATCTGTGGCCTGTCTTTTCCCCTGTTCAACAGGATAATCACCTACTTGACTTCTGAAAAGTAAGGCTTGCTTGGGCCAATGCTTCCTATAATTGCTCTTTCTTCTCCTCCCCAGCATTGCCCTCTTCCTCTTCAGCCCCTCTTCATGACAATGAAGTCTTATGAACAATGTCTTTGTGTGATAGTTGTCATCTGGTGATTTCCCAGGCTTGCCACCCATCCATTTTCATAGCTTGCTCTTCCAGGCTTTGTGTTGAAACAGGCTTCACACTCTGTTCTTTCCATTGAAGAAGAGAGGAGAAAACCAGGTCTGACTTCCCTTCCACTCAGTGCTGGCCACTATCAGAAGGCTCCTCACATCCAAGAAACAAGATCTGAGAGAGAACCAGATGTTCACAACTACTAATGAAAAGTTTCATTGAAGATTGTTTTAAAGTAGGAATTGTGAAAATATGTTTATTTTAACCAGTTCAGTTTATAGCTGTAATTGTACTGTATTTCTCCAAAAGGGGGGAGAGGCATTCATGGAGTCAGACATTTAATGTTTCTAATAAAATTATTAAATGGCCCACTATACAGACTCTGACACCTAATTTTCCCAGAGTGACCACAAAGAGGGTCAAATACAGTAAAAGACCTGATCTGATGAGCCTTCCCTGGGGCTTCCTTGTTACTTGCTTTTGAAATCATTGTCTTTGGAAGCACTTCTCCTGTCTTGTGAATTTTTCTAATTACCGATTAGTCCTAATGTGTCAATAGCATCCTTAAGGACAAAAGATGTTCTCATATTCATGGACTTTGTGTGACATCTTGCGTCTTTCTTAAGATTTGTGGTGTTTGTGATCATCAGTTTGCCAGAGAGATAGTGATCAAGGATATAGATGTTAATACATTATTATTAATCAATTACAGATGTTTGGGTAAGAACTTATTTTATAACTAGGAATTTGGGGAGAGAGCTGATATCTTGTGATATTCTGTGAAACTGTGAGGAATACCTACTTTTGTATTCAGTATGCATTTATTGGGTGTTTTGCTGCTATTTGTATCCCCAAAGTAAACATCATGGCATTCAAGTCAACAAGCATATGGATTTATGAAACATAATCCAATGTAGCCTGGGGTAACACATTTTCAGCTCCTAGTATAATCAAAGATATTGCTGTCTTGGATAACATAATTACTTTGTACAAATACTGACATCTAAAAGTGTAGTGACTAGCAGGGTTAGATGTCGAATATCTGAAATACGAGTCATCCTAGGTTCAAGAATGGGCATTTTAGTTGTTTCTAATTTTAATTAAATTAACATTAAAATTAAATGTAAATCTATGTAAAGATCATAACACCCCTATTAGAAGCACGGTTCTGTGGATGCTTCCATAATGCTGTCTCGAGAATAAAGATAGTTTATCAAGACTCTCTCCAGGACCAAAGTAGTGTCCCTGAAGCCAAGAGCTTTTGCAAACCGCCAGAGTGTGACCAGGTTACTCAAGTCATTCATCTGACCCTGTTTTATAAACAAGTCAAGCTCTGTTTTTAAAGCAGCTGGATCTTCTATATAAAGGTGCTAGAAAGGCTTTTAATTTTCTGGCCATTCAACATAGTTACTATCTAGAAATAAAGGTCAAACCTTTCCAACCTACTCACTACTGTCCTTTTGTCCTCCACTCAAGACAACCCTGTGCATAGGCCAATGTTCCAGAAAACCCCAACCCTGTGGTAGCCTGGAGCTAGCAGGAATTTAGCTCAGGGTAAAGATATGTTACAAATTAAATGTTGCAGTAGGTATGTAAAGCTGCAATAAATAGAAACTGAGTTACATCAAGGACAGAATTAAGCTTTAAGTTTAAACTCTACAGCACTATAATTAAAATTTAGCCTGTAGCAAGCCATTCACTTAGATTAAAGGAGTATGGGGGAAGTGGAGGTTCAGGCTTACCTTGCTTTCCACAATTTATAAGTCTAAGTTACCAAAGCTAATAGTCCTGCCCCCAAGTCCAGCTCCAATTAAAAACACAGTTTGAAAAACCTTAGAGGCCTGAGGGGCCCCTTTTTGCAGAAGGCTAACCCTTCCCCCTGACTCAGTGTATGAACAAATTAAAAAATACTACCTGGTCCCCTGATGGTCCTGCAAGCTGACAAGGTGTTTTCATTAATACATCATTAGAATAATGGCATTGTGCTGGCGATTTACTTACTAAGCCACCAAAAGGTACAGGTCCAGGGGCTTCTAGATACTTTGCTCCTAGGAAATAGACAAACTATAATTTGTCATTTTTAATGCATATTCATTTTATCCCATTCTGGGTTGTTTAAGTCTTGTTTGGCATCCCGTCTTGGTTAGTCTTGCAGAGTCAACTCTAGGGTTAGCTTAGCCATGGCTTGAATATACAGAGCCAGCAAGCCTTTTCAGTCTCCTCAATTCAATTTCCCTACCATCCCCCTAAATGGGCTTCTCTGAGGCTGGAAGTACGTCATTGCATGTAAAAGCAGTCTGAGGACCTGAAGTTGAAACTGTGGTTTTTGTTTTCTAGACTGTGAACTGTTACCTCATAGACAATAATGGGTTTATTCTGGTGTCTGAAGACTACATGCAGGTGAGTGGAAAATCCCTCAACTCTAAGTAAGGTTGCTTGGAATGAGTTCAGATCAGGTAGTGCAAATTATGGTATTGAAGACAACCTGGAGACAATGAGCTAAAGGGAAGAAGCAGGAGGCTGATTATTAGCCTTATTTCCATCCCTCCAGGACTGTCACAGCCAACTTCTCAGCAGGCCCCAAAGAGTGTTTACTTCCCAGAAAGGTACGGGGGAGGGGGGAGGCCCCAGGGCCCATGGTCTGTTCTCATACCCGTAAAATGCTCATTTTATAGAACCTTGTTTTAGAGTTGCCTGTGCTACATGAGGAACATTTGCCTGAAAGGTGCCTTAGAGTTTGAACAACTTTAAAGAGCTTTTTCTCCTTCTGATATTTAACTGTCACATACACACATACATACACACACACAAACCCACACACATACACACACTCCTACTGAATTACTGTTTTCAGTTTTCTTTGTAGTTTTTCCTGTTTAAAAATCAGTCATCTAAGTTGAAGGATTAACCTGGGCCCACAGCACTGAGGGACTAGTGTCAAGGAGAAGAGAGGAATTTTCTCCATTTGCTTGGACCATGTACAGTGAGCACATAGTCTGCACATAGGAATCTCACTATTCCAAAGTCAAAATGAGAAACTCAACAGCCTTCAAATGTCTTCAATTAGAAATTCAACAGGCATATTAAAATAAGAAAAAGTATGAATTTCATAGTTCATCATAAAATAATATTAGCAGGAGGGGCATATGTTTTCTGTCTGACCCTCAGGATAAACTTTATAAAACAAGGATAGTTGACTATGGGTGGTTTCTAATAACTCTAACATTTGAGAATACTACAGTTCTATATAATGAATGTTCTTTGAAATGTTTTTCAATTTCTCAAAAGTCAACACTATGATAGTGATGCTTAATAAGTTAATTAATTGTCTTTATGGGGGATCTTTCAGATCTGAGCTCAGTGATTTGTTGATTTAAAACAGTGACTTTGAGAAGCAAGATCGACAGGAAATGTACTCGTTACTCATGTAACTATAACTCCTGTGTACAGTATCTTTACAATAAACAAATAAAAAAAAGAAGCAAGATCTGTGCTTCTATTTCTCCTCTTATCCTTGGAAATATGGTAGGATCGGATGTAAATTTGCCTTCAAGACTCAAAATGTCCATGCAGTCACCTACAATACTGAACATCACTGGGCATTGTTCAGTTGGTGGATGTGAGGAAGGATGAAATCAAAGCCCATCAGCCTGTGATCACATGTGCATTTGGCTGAGAGGAAGAACACTGAGAAATGAAGAAGTCTGTGCAACAAGACCCCTAATGCATCACCTGGGAAGAGTTCTGTCCTTCTGCCAAAGTCACTGAGGGCTGAGATAGGGCCTGGGCCTGGGACACAGGAGTTGGAGTTGATCTTCCTGTGCTGAGCCTTGGACCAGCCAACAGACCATGGAAATAGGAAATACTCATTCTATCAAAGCCATGGCTGCCACACTCACTCTGCTCCTGCCCCCCACCTCCCTCTCTCTTCTGCTAGAGGCATTAGGCAAGAGATCTGCCAGCCTGCTCAGCCTGGACTTGTTTAATGTTTGGCTCCCTGCCCCCCAATTAGGATAATTCTTCTTCCTCTAACAACCAGTTCCATTGACACTGGCATACATACCCACACAAAATACAAATGTCCTTCTTGCTCTTAGCATCAGTACACACCCACAGCTTGCCAATGTTTCTCTCCTGTCACACAGGAAGTGTCTGATATTCAAAGAAATGTTTCCTCCTTCTTCTTTCTTCTTGACTTTGATGAAATCTGTTAATTTGCCTCACTGCCTAGACATTTTTGTTAGTGTGATTGAGGCCATTCATTAAATTATTATCAATGAAATAGTAATACAATGTCTTATATATATTAGACATTACATATTGTCACACCTTCCCGTACTCACATACATGTTATGAGTGCTCACAGCTGTCTACTCAAGAGTAGAAATAGGTTCCTTTTTGCTCTGCACAGCCTCAGGATGCTGGCAGAAGGTTATTACTATGAACTGTGCTCCTCAGTTCATGAGGACGCCCCATCACAGTGGTCCAGGCTATCTGGAGAACATTCAAGGTTTTCAAATTCTATCCAGCAGCAAAAAGTAGACTCATGAAGCCTTCAGCTTGGCAATGAACTGATGACAGCCCGGATGCAGGAGTAGGCCATTGAAATTCCAATCAGCCATGTTGCCTCCCTGGATAGTCTCATTCTTAGTCAAAATATTAACAACCTATGAGCACTTCTATTGGAGAAAGTGATTTTGAGAAAGGACGGGTTCTCAACTGCTGGAAATTTATAGGGCTGGGGAAGTGCATTGTTATATTTTCCTAAACAGGTCATCCAGGAATTATAAACAATTGTTTTTATTACTGCTTAGGAAGCCCTTTCACAGCCTTATTCTGACTGTTTGGAGTAGCATTTTAATCACAAGGGATTAAGTTCAGCTTAGTGCTGACTCCTTCCAAAGATAATGGTGTGTGTGTGTGTGTGTGTGTGTGTGTGTGTGTGTGTGTGTGTGTGTGTGTGTGTGTGTTTCAATTTCAGTATTCTGCCATATGTGTTTTGGGGACAGTCCCATCTGTTCAATAGTTTTTTCTGTTACTCCTAGGCTTCTCTTGACCATTAGTACCCTTGTAATTTTTTATAACAGAAAATCAGAAACTCCAGCTCCAGGACCCAGACTATTTATGTTTCTTCCCTGCTATTTGGGTGCATCATCATTTATCTATACTTCTTCATCAATCTTATCTTCTTCCCCATAGACTGGAGACTTTTTTGGTGAGGTGGAAGGAGCGGTGATGAACAAATTGTTAACTATGGGCTCCTTTAAAAGGTAAGAATTTCATGGCCCCTGAGTCCATCTAAAAGTTGACCTAAATAATGTGAAACAAACCAAGGTTAAATAAAAGCAAGCCCAGATTTGAACCCATGGGTGGTTCCTACTCTGTTCAAACTCCAGAAAAATCTCACTGAAATCTGATGCCTTACACATGAGTCTTAGAAACTAAACTCACAATGAGCTTCCCTGTTCCCCTAACATTGAGTTTTTTGGAGGCCAGCATTACGTGGGTGTGGCCACTGAGTGAGAGGTTCTAGCAGGTTTGGGTGACCGTGAAGGAGTAAAAAAAGTTTTAACTGGTCAGTAAGGAGGAGTGAATTTTTGTCAACCTGAAAAAAACAGTCAAACTTCCTAGGAATTTGGAACTCGAGGATGGCAGATGAAATTTAGAAAGTCACTGATATATCTTCAGAAAACCAAGGAAAACCTAAAACCCTCTCCCACGAGACTATAAATTGACGTCCACTGCTAGAGGAAAACCCAGAGGAGGCCCAGTTTTCTAGGCAGTTGTAAGAACTCTTAGTAAACTTGAGCAGAGATTAGGTAGCTCCCCTTCTGCCCCCTCTCCCTCCAGGCAAGGCCAGTCTTGCTCTTAGGAACACCAAAGCTTATTGGAAAATCATCATTTCTTAAGCTCCGAGTATCAGAAGATCTGGGAGCTCAGTGCCATCCTCTGACAAGACCTCCAGGGAAGAACTGCTATCTTTGAAGTGGAGCTTTAATAGTTATATTAATGTTGCTATTTAAATATATAATGATAGGCAATGCAAGGATGGTCCTCCAGCTCGATCATGAGATTCATTATGTAACTGCTGCCAGGAAGACAGGCACGCTGGGTTCATTACTCCCTTAAAACTGACTGGCTAAGAAATGTTCACTCAGGAAATCAGACTTTTAAGCCAGTCAACAAGACTAACTGAGCTTCGTGCTGAAAGCAGGGAATTAAAAATATGATGACCCAGTTTTTAAAAATCCAGAACTTGTTTATGCCAGAAGGGAGGGAGAAAAGAAATGATATAAAAATCTGGCAGGAGGCCAGCACTTCTGCAATGTCTGACATACTTGTTCTCAGGCCTGCCTGTAGCAGATATTCACTCCCTTTCCAACTCCTCAGCAATTCAAGTCCAGACTTCCTCTCCAGGAGTCATTATACTCAGATTTGACAACTCTGCTTGGACCTGACCTTGGGCGGCTGTTAGCAAGTTTTCCATGACTTCTTCAAGCTTTGCACAGCAGTTCCTAGATTGCCACCATCCAAGACTTCCCTGGTTTGTCCTATCTTTCTGTGGATGTGTATATTTGTATCATGTCAATTTGTTTTTAGCTCCATCAAGGAGAGGAGACAAAAGATGAAAAATAATAGTACATATGTTTCTCATTTGAAAGTATGTGTTTCAACTGTTTAACAAACTCATTTCCCTCTTCCTTCTTGGATGTTTGGTTCAAACTGTTTGGAGGAAGAAAGACAAAGGTTGTAATCGAATTTTAAATTTCTGATCTCCTTAATGTGGGTGAATCTAGAACTTGCTTTCACTGTAAAACTAACCAATTTGGGAAAAAGGCAGAACTGGGAGTTGTGACATTAATTGTTGACATCAAAAGCTAGTTGAACCTTGTGGACTCCTTGGAACAAAGTGAGCAACTTAAGTTTGAGTTTTAGAATCAGAGAGTCAAATCCAGACTCTAATATTTAGTAGCTGCAAGACTTAGAGCAAGTCAAATTACCTCTCCAAGCATTGGTTCTTGTGTGGACAATGGAGGTGTGATGATGATGATGATGATGAAGAAGAAGAAAAGAATCATTTTTCAGGGTTACTGTCAGAGTTAAGGAAATAATATAAGCATTAGCTTCTTAGCATAGTAGCTGGCATATATTAAGGGCTCAATAATTGCCAGCTGCCACCATGATTTTTGTTGTTGATCTTGGCTCAGTCGTGGCTTTGCTTCCTGTGGGCACTGTGTGTGTTCACAGACCCATGACACCTGGTGAGGAAACTATGACACGGGAGCACTACAGTCCTTGAAATCAGACTCAAGCGCCCTGGCTCATTCCCACATGAAGTGCTGTGGAGAGTGTAGGCTGACAGTCCTTTATTCAGAGAAGATGTACATTTCAGAAACGTTGAAACAAGGTACCTGTGAAAGTAACTGCCGGCCTCTGGGGACTGAAGTCATGTACCATATTAAGCTGTCAGCCCAAGACACAGGGCCCCTAGGGGCTAGGCTGCTTTGGAGATATGATCAACCCAGGTAAATTGGATCCCTTCATGAAATGACCTCTCAGCACCTTGGAGGGTGCTGGCTGACAAGGCTTCTTGATTTCATCAGCTTATGTATGTTGTGCAAAGGAAGTGATCTTACACAAGAACCTTAGAAACCATCTAAAACGAAGAGCTCCACAGGAGATCCCCATCTCCTTCCCTCAGGGAGCCAGCCTCCTTTTGGTCTCTCTTCTCATCCATTCTCGCCACCCCTCTCTCTCTGATGAAGTGGCAGCTATGTTTGCCCAGGCATCAATGTTCTGATGACTCACTGGGTGACTCAATAACTCCTCCACCTGGCAGTGCCAGTGAGCAAAATGTGCAGATCTGGATCAGCAATACCACAAGGGAGGAAAACGACTCATTCCTGTGAACAAATGAACAACTCTAGAGATCTCTAAAAAAAAAAAATCTGTGGCAATGTGTTAATCTACGGAAGCCAGCATTGATCACTCTTGGTCACTTTAATTGAATCTGTTCCCTTTTGCTGACCTATGACCCACAGGCCAGATATCAGAGCTGAACCTTTAGCATTGTGGAAATAATAGTATGCATTTTTCCCTAAGCACCTGCCACAAGCCAAGCTGGGTGGCATGGTAGATCAGACCTCTACCAACTCTGTGGGACAGGCAGAAATCAGGGCCAATTTCACAATAGCAGGCCCAGTGCAAACTGGGAATAGAGGGTACTTGTTTACAAGTCTCAAGGACTTTTAGACATTGAAGGCAAACCATTAGACCAGACATGAGGCTTTTCAAGTTCAGGGCTGTATGTTGATACAGGTCCTAGGCCTGTGAAACCAGCCTTTGGTATAAACATATCCCATTCTCATCTTATGGATGGAAATTGTAAGGTTAGGAATGATTAAGAGCTGCCCCTGTCTCTGTGTAGCCAAGCTAGATTCCATTATCCTGCAGTGTGAATGAACACAGGGAATTTGCTACCTCTGCCCTGTACCTGCTCATGCTGTACACAGAGCTTCCCCAGTCCTGTTGAGAGATGACAGGCAGCTGAGGTAGGTGTTAGCTCAGCAGTGTCTTATCTGGATGATGAAACTCCCAGTGGGAAGCCAGCTGAGCAATAAGATGGGCCAAATTTCTGGTAGTTATGTTGACAGAGATCATGCTGTGTCCCCAGGTTGTCCTTCTTTTCTCATAGGATAGCAGGAGTCTAGTTGCCGTTTTGGTTTCCAAACACAGAACTTCAAATCCTTCTTTGTTCTTATCACTGAAAGTAAGTTCCCTAAGTAGTGACTCATTTGACTTTCTTGGTCTAGCTGTTTATCTTTTTCATTAATATTTGTGTCTAGTGAAAGCGTTACACCTGTAGTTCTCAGAATTGGATTCTATGGTTTTCTCTCATTGGCCATGACACTGTCCCTACTTAGAAATATAAGCTGGGCACCAGTGGCTCACGCCTATAATCCTAGCTACTTTAGGATGCTGAGATCTGAGGATCATGGTTCAAAGCCAATCTGGGCAGGAAAGTCCGTGAGACTCTTATCTCCAATAAACTGTGGCTCAAGCTGAAGAGTGCAAGGACAGCGCCCAAGCCCAGAGTTCAAGCCCCACGAACAATGAGAGAGAGAGAAAGAGAGAGAGAGAGAGAGAGAGAGAGAGAGAGAGAGAGAGAGAGAGAGAGAGAAATATTATCTTCCCTCTTTGCCATCTTACTCTTGGTGATACAAATTCAGTTGTCAAATATCTAGCAAGAAGTGGGAAAAAGTAGTCAGTCATAGGAAAGAGTTTGAGCGTCTGTGACACTGGCTTTGAAATAAGTCTTCGACTAGAGCATCAAGTTTGCAACTGCATGTTCTGGAATATTTTCTCAGCTTCTCTGAGCCTACCTATCACCACGAGGGGGGACCTTGCTGGATTTTCCTGAGAATTAGCTAAAATATGTGAAAACAATTTTCAAACTGCAGTGGTATTGCTATGCAGTCAGATTAAACTTTGAGTGAGAGTTCAGATGCCTGAGATCCTTTTCATTACTTTTCTCTTGTTGTGTAATCAATGATCAACTCCTCTCCCCCAAAGATGCCTACTGTGCAGATGTTCCCTATGGAGAGCACTAGGCTTGGCTGTTCAATAGCATCTTCTTGTGGGGCTATTTAAGATATACCTCATACCTATGCCCCAGTTGTACCCCAAGAGATTTATAGTAAATCAGGGAAGCAAGCCCAGGCATTGGTGCTCTTAAATGCTTTCATGTGGTTCTCCTGGGCAGACAGGGTCAAGAAATACCAACTTAACAGCACCTGGGTACCAGGCTAGCTGCCACTTGCCTTGGAGTTGCCTGAGTTTTGGCAGTTTTCATTCACTAAATTTTAGTGTTTCTCAGCAGCAAAACAGGACTGAAGAAAGTGCTTATAAGCCTGAAAGTAAGGAGTAACTGGCATAATGCGTGAGTAACTGCGGAGTTACTATTTTGTACATGTTATAGCCTGTCCTTCTGAGTGTGTGTTGGTCTCCTGCTTGGACCTCTCCAGTGGTGACAGCAGGAGGGAATCCCCACGGGGCACAATCAGCTGGTGTATGGATCATATCACAAGAATGGTTGCTTGTGCTGGGCAACTCCCTGAACCATACTTTGCCTCCTTCCATTTCCTCTGTCCCTCCTCCTCTTCTCAGACTTGCATCCAAACACACATAGATGTCTGAATGGATCCCTTCCTAGACAGAAGAGCCCCACACCCATCTTTCTGGGTCTCTTTCTTGGACTGTCTTCCAGTACCTGTATCACTTCTCTCAGGCTGTGTTGGGAGGAGATAGACCTCCTCTGCTTCTGGTGATGTACTCTCCTCTAGTTCTCAGGGAGACGGTCTCCCACCCAGCCATACTGAAGGGACCACTGAGTACAGAGACAGCAAGACCAAGCATCAGACTTCACCTCAGGAAGGGCAGCCTACTATGGCTAAACCCTGACAGTGGACCTTCCCCCTCTTCCCATCTCATCCCCTTCCCCACTCCCTCATGCCTATGAGTGATGGCACCTCCAGTGGTTAGACAAGGGGGACAAACAGGACATTTTTATAACTTTTGAGCCAGGGAGAAGGAAGGTAATAATGTTAACATTCAACACTGAAAAGAGCTCAATATGGAGCCAGATAAATGCACAATATCCAGCAAAAACAGATTAAAAGCCAGATGCTGATGGGTAATACCTGTAATCCCAGCTACTTGGGATACTGAGATTAGGATTGTAGTTTGAGGCCAGCCTAAACAAAGAAGTTTGTGAGAGCCCTTTTCAATCTGTAGTGGTATATGCCTGTCATACCATCCTGGGTCAGATGCTGAAGAGGACCTCAGTTCTGCTAGCTAGGGCAGAAACATCCATGAGATTCCATCTCCACAGGGGGAACATGGATGGGATGGCACCTGCCTGTAATCGCAGTAAAGGTGGAAAACCCAAAACTGGTGAATTCTGTGTTGGGCATATACCTAGGCAAAAAGAAAGCCTCTACCTCAAGAATAAGCACTGAAAAGTGAACTGGAGACATAGATCAAGTGAGAGAATACCACCTCAATAAGTACAAGGCCCTGAGTTCAAATCCTAATGCTAAAAACAAAAACAGAAAATGAGGTAAATCCTCACTGAAGGCTTAAAGAGAGCTGTTGCTTGTGTGTGTGTGTGTATGTGTGTGTGTGTGTGTGTGTGTGTGTGTGTGTGTGTGTGTGTGTGTGTGTGTGTGTGTGTGTCTTGGGGCTTAAACTTGGGGCCTGGGCGTTGTTCCTGAGCAATTTTGCTCAAGACTAGTGTTCAACCACTTTGATCTACAGTTCCTCTACTTTGGTTTTTGAGTGTTTAATTGGAGATGAGCTTCTCATGAGGACTTCTCTGCCTGGGCTCAAACTGCCATCCTCAGATCTCAGCTAGGTTACAGGCATGAACCACTAGTGCCTGGCCAAGCTATAGCTTTTTATCAAATACACACCACAGGAGTGTTTTCTCTGTGCATTTTGCTCTTACCAAAAATATTTTTGTGGTTTCTTGGGAGGTCAAAGGGTCTTTTGTTTTTATTTTTTTGTTATCCTGGGGTTTGAAATAAAGGTCTCATGCTTGCTAGAACAGGCAGTCTTCTGCTTGAGACAAACTCCCAATCTTTTTGGTACCTAAGTTATTTTTCAACAAGCACTTAGTTTAGGCTTAGCTGAAATCCTCCTAGTTACACACCCTGCAGAGTTGCCATTACAAGCATGGTTAAGCTGAGATCTCACAAACTGTGCCAGGGCTGACTTCAAACTGCAATCCTTTCCATCTCTGCCTCCCAAGTAGCTGGTATTACAGGTATGAATTGCTAAGCCTAGCCTTCCTTTTGTTGCTGTATATCTAATTATGATTCAGGACAGAAAGGTCAATGGAGTACATGTGGCTTGCAGGGAAATAGATGGCTAATGAGTTGGTTTTGGCTTAGAGTTACCAACAGTAGTTACCATTCTCCGCCATTGTCTTCCCCATTTCTCTTTCATTGTTGTTTGTGCCAATGTGCTTGTGTGTGTGTGTGTGAGTGTGTGTGTGTGTGTGTGTGTGTGTGTGTGTGTGTGGCTTTTCTGGTTTAGTTTGGTTTTATGCTGTGCCTAGTGCAATATCCCTGGGCTTTCCTCTGTCTAGGGTCACTGGTATTTTTCCCATAGAGCCTGGCAAATGTACTCATCACCTCACCCACACACTGATTAGTGTGGTTTCTTTGTGTGGAATTCCTGTGGCAGATCCTCTTCTGTTGAAATCACCTTTCTAAAAAATGGTATCTCCAGGTAGAAGTCAATACGTGGACCCGCTCTACTCTGCCTGTATAGTGGAGCTGGGAGTCCCCTCAACCACACACACACACACCTTTGGTAATCACATTACATTTTAGCAAATGCCCTGGCCTTGGAGTCTAGAGTGTGAAAGGAAAAGTCTGTTATGTTTGGATAGCTGCTCTCCTTTAATACTGACTGCCCTACTGAAGTCTAATACTCAACAACTCCTGTAATGAATGTAATGGCTTCTTGGCTTCCTGTGGGCCTTACCATTTCCACAGAAGTATGCTTTGTCAGAGGTGGCGTTGAAGGGAACAAGGAGAAAAAGGAGACAGATTGGTCTGGACAAGTGTGTTTCTGGGCCAAGCATTCTGGAATGCAGAGGCAAGGAGATTGCACTGAACCACTCTGTAAAATCCTGAAGCTACTGCTAGAGAGACAATCCCAATTAGAGTAACCATAATGCTGCTGTCATCTTCACCCTGATGGTACCCTTGCTATTGTTTTTCAACATAATGACTTGTACATCTCATTGTTGCAATGTGTCTACCTGTATCCCTATTTAAACGATTTATTTTTTCCCTTCCCCTCCACAAATTATACCAACATCAAATACAATGAAAGCAGGGGTTATACCCTGGGGGAGGGATATACAAAGCAACAAAGAGATAATCTTATAAATGTGTTAGAAACAATCGCAAGAAATAAAAACCATTTGAATACTTATCTTGGGGTTCATTTCATCTAACATCAACTTATCTGACCTTTCCTGCTTGTCTCAGACATGTGCTAGTTATTGCAAAAAAGAGAAACCGTGGGACCTATGTTTTTTTGGGCCTGGCTTACTTCACTTAATATAATTTTTTCCAAGTCTTTCCATTTTCTAACAAATGGGGCAATGTCATTCTTTCTGATGGAGGCATAGAATTCCATTGTATATGTATATATGTGTATAATATATATATATATATATATATATATATATATATATATATATATATATATATATATATCACTTTCTTGATCCATTCATCTCCTGAGGGGCATCTGGGTTGGTTCCATATTTTAGCTATGGTAAATAAGGCTGCAATAAACATAGTTGTGCTGGTAGCTTTAGTATGGTCTTGTTTGTGATCATTTGGGTAAATGCCCAAAAGTCAGATTGCTGGGTCATAGGGGAGCTCTATATGAATTCTTTTGAGGAACCTCCATACTTTCAATAGAAAATTTTTTCATTTATGCTTTGTAAATTAATAACTTGGATGCTTCATGTTTGTTACCATAGACCCAACACTAACAACTTCTTTGTTTGTTTTGTTTTTTGAGGTATTTCAGCTTTGATCTCAGGGCTTATACTTGTTAGGCAAGTGCGCTGTCACTTAAGCCACACTCCCAGCCCTTTTTGCTTTAAGTTATTTTTCAGATAGTCTTTTATGTATAGGCTTGATCTCAGACCACAATGTCTCCTGAATGGGAATGACAAGCTTGTTTAGTAAGATGAGGTATCACTAACTTTTTGCCAGACTAGCCTCAAACTGTGATTTTCTCTCCCTGCTTGGAGTACTTGAAATTATAAGCATGAACTACTATTCCCAAGTATTTTTTAAATACCTCCCTACAAGTTCATTTTTAAACTCAAGGTTAATGACATAAAATAGTTGCTGAGTTCCAGGTATCATAGCTGTACTCCAGGATGGCAGAAGGATTCACAAAGATCCAAAATGTCAATTTTTTTTTACCAATTTAACAAAATTCTTTACAAAATTCAGTTTAAGAAATTTATAAACATGTTAGGTAGCCTCCAAATTGCCTGGCCTCATTTTCCTAATGAAATACTATTTTTATTATTATTACTATTTCTATCTATAAATATTATACCATTGATGAAATACTACTAAAACATAGTATGAAAAAGTACATACAAAAAGTTAGAGCCAGGTGCAGTGGCTCATGCCTGTAAAGCTACCTACTTGGAAGGCTGAGACAGGAAGATTGTGGTTCAAGGCCAAACCCGAAACAAAAGTTTATGAGATCCCTTCTCTAACCCATACCCAAGAGGCGGAGATCACATGATCTCAGTGCTAGGCCAGCCCTGGCAGAAATTTCATAAGTCTCAGTCTCCATGGAAAGAAGCCAAACACAGTGGCATGAATCTATGAACCCAAAGATGACAGGAAACCTAAAAGAAGGTGGATTGTGGGATTGAAGCCTGGGTGCGGACAGCAAAATCAGGCTAGAGATTGAAAAACAAGCTAGAGATGTTGCTTGTTTATTCTTCTGCAGCCTGGCAAATAAGAGGCCTTAGTTCAATTCCCTAATACTGAAGGAAGAAAAAGTCAGGTTTTTGCTTGTCAGAAGAGAAAAATAGCTATGAGAAGACTACTAGAAGTCTCTACCACTTTCAACATACCACAATGTGCTTTCAACAGTGAAGATCCTCTGACTATTGACCATGGTTTCCTTTATTATCCATTTCAGCAACACAAGAACCGGGCTGTGTTCCCAACTCCTGGCATCCCCAACATGCCATGTGCCAAGCCATCTGAGTACAAATGGCCATGGAAGATCTAGCCATTGGGCTGTGTGCCTGCCTGGTGCCAGACAAGGAATGTATAAGAACTCTCTAACAGCTGCTGGGTTTTACCACTACTACTAATGTCATCAGCAACCTCAGCAGGTCTGCATGGCCTGTGCTCAGCACATCACAGGCATTATTATGATGCAGTTACTCGGAACTGTAGACATAGCCTCTAATCTTGGCAGAGCTCAAGGATGCTTCTCCAGCCTACAGTTTCTCTACTCAAGGGGATTTTCTCTTAACTTATTCCCAAGCAGAATTCAGATGTTTTCCTTCTGTTACCCAATGAAAGAAACAGGCAAAGGAAATTTCAAATGTGACATTAATTGCTTTTAATTAACATTTTGCCAGGCTGACCTCGAAATGTGATCCTCTCCATCTCTGCTGAGGGAATAGGTGATGATATTAAAGGTTCAACTCAAGCTTGCTTTTGCAGGCAGACATTCTACCCCTTAAATCAAGGAAAGGTAACTTGTGTGGATGGGCCAGTGAATGAGCAAACAAGCAAATAGCTAGGTATCCCTTACTCAGTTTCATGAATTTGATCCTCAGTGAAGTAGATGTGGCCAGCAGAGCAACACTCTTGCTGTGAGTGGAGGCAAACACTTGTAATACTGGGAGGTGGCTGGACTCTTAGGACCCCATTCCTTCAGAAGACCTTCTTTTGGTCTTATTTGTCAAACCAAGGCTTCTCTCAAGGAGGCAAAGGATAATAGGAAGTTATTTTTGTTCCCTTGATGGATTCACTATCTACGGATTTGTTTTTGTGCTGGAGCTGGGGCTTGGCCTCATGCTTCTCACTGTCACTTGACTTTTTTGCTCAAAGCAGTTACTCTGCCACTCAGCCATACCTCTGCTTCCCACTTTTTACTGGTTACTTGGAGATAAGAGCCTCATAATTTTTCTGCCCCTGTTGGTTTCAAACCTGGATCCTCAGACTTCAGCCTCCTAAGTAACTGGGACCTTAGGTTTGAATCAACAGTGCCCAGAAGATTCAAAATTTGAATAGACTTTTGGGAGGTGGTAGACTCTGACAAGTGGAGCCTCCTTGAGTAAGGGGCTGAGCCCTTCCTGCTACTCCTCTCTGCTTTCCAGCTACAACTGGGTGAATGGCTTTTCTTATTGTACTTCCATATGATATTTCTGCCTTGACAGGGACCTAAAAGCAATAGAACCCGCTAATCATGGACTACAACCTCTTACACTAAGAGCCAAAATAACTTGTTCCCTCTTTAATTCTTTCTCTCAGGTATTTGTTACAGTGACCAGAATCCGAGTAACTCATAAAGTAATATCCTAAAGTATGATTTGGCCATTATGAGCCTTAGTTTCCTATCCTATTACCTGTAACAGTAATAACTGGTTACTTTCTAACAGAAAACAATCAATTATTAGTTTTCGCTCTTATTACCTAGACCACGTACTGATGTGAGAAGCATCTACAGCTTTGTTTCCTTTCTTTTTTTAAATATATACATTATTAACACCTGACTAGAAAAGGTGTTGATTAGCTGTTGACAGAACCCTCTGCCTAATCTAGCAAAACAGAGAGGCCTCATGGTCCTCCTTTAGGTGCTCTACCATGGCTTCCATGTTCTGGGCTTCTGGCCAGTACAGCCATGTGAAAGCCAATTTTCTGCTGGTGATCAGTTCTCATCATCTATACTTATTCTTGGTGATTTCTGGCTAAAGCCAGGGTGGTATAAGCTCACTGCCATTGACAGTGTGAGAGGTGTTGCACTGTGCTGGCAAGGTGCTATGGGTTGAGGTAGAGGGGCCTTTTTATAGTGGAGCTTTCCTTCTTTCCCCAGTCTAGCTTTTCTGCATGTAAGCGTGAGATGTGACTTCCCACTGTGACAGTCCCTTTGTTAAGGAGCTCCCGAGTTTCTGCTTCATGCCCTTACACATTAATAGCGCCCCCAGAGTTCAGAAAGGAGCCCATATTTTTCCATGCCACTTCAGTGATTCATTTTGCATTCAGACTTTGATCCTGAGTTGCTTAATTATGTCCTATGATGGGTTTTTATGTCAAATGTCTCCCTGTTCCTGCTTCTAGGGCTGTATTTACAAATATTAAGATGTTTACATAGTGGTTAGTAATGTTGATCTCCACGGTTACTAACCAGCCTATGAGCTCAGCTTATACCTTTATAAATTTAAATTGTAAGTAATTTTAAACGTAATCTTTTCTAGTTCTTAGCAAAATATTTTTAAATGTTTGTCTGGCTGGAAAAGAAAAGTGCTAGTGAAATGATTGTAGAGAAGTCTCCATGTCCCGGGCAGCATAGGGCTGTCCATGCTTTGTTTGCCTTACTTTGAGCTGCTACTTCAGAGACTGTGCTTGCCTGTATCAACGTTTCATGGAAGTACAGAGCTGCTGGTAGTATGGCCTCAAGCTTCTGGCTTTGGACCAAGCATGGTTGAAGTGGCTAGGAGTGATGCCATGAGGATTGAGGCATGTTATCTGTAATGAGAATAAATTCCTGCAGCTGAGGGCCACTGAGCTCTACACCACTCCTGGGCTGGGCATGATTCTTGGTGCCTATTTTAGAGCCCAATGAAAGTAGGCAATTATCATGTTCTCTATAATCAGCTGAACAGGATACAGGTAGCCACAAAACGGAGTTATTTAAAACAGTAACAAAATCACTTCAAAAAGGGTAATAATCTGGAAGTTTTTCTTTCTGCAACATCTAGTTAAGGGTGTCTACATGTAGAGAAGACCAGGAAGGTTCATTTTGTAACCTCCTTGGCAGCAGAGGTATCACAAAGCCCCCGTTTTGCAATGAAAGACAGAAGCCCTGGCCTGGGAGCTGCCTGGAGCAATTTAATTTGGCCTCAGCTTATAAGTAAGAGCCTTTGGGAAATGAAAATCCTGAGCTCTCTGCCAGCTGTGCAGCTGGGTGGTTACCATGGCAAAAGCCCCTCACAAGCCTAACCAGCTGGTTTTGCCAGCCAGCTGGCTCTGCCTGGCTGGGGACTTTCCCCACAGTCTTTTCATCTTGAGTTGTGAGTTGATTCTGGCTATGAGACCTCATCTTGAACAACATTGTTTTTGACCTTCCAGTAAGACAATGGAATGGGCCATAGGTCTTACTTCAAAGCATCTCTGAGAATCTTATCCTAATTCTGAGCAGAAAGCAGGCCAAAGTGGATCCAGCTTGGCCCCCAACTTGTCAACTTGTTCTGGCTCCTCCATTGGTTTGCTAGGGGAACTTAGGCATAATATTTGCACTGGATGTGACTTGGTTTGCCTCTCTGGAAAACTGAGATGATCAGAATCTATCTTGTTAGAATGTATTTAGAAGAATGCTTTGCTTAAGGTTACTCCATGAAGTTCAACAGGCATCAGCTATTGTCATTATGATCCTTGGCTAAAATGCCCGTGTATAAAAGTTGCAGAAGTGTCTCATAGTTACCTCTCACTCTAGAGAGCACCTGGGACTACCATAGCAAAGCGTAAGTCTTACTCTATAGTGCACATTCCAATGAGCTGAGGAAGCATGCTTGTCTATCCTCCAGCCATCTGGGTAAAACCTGAGTTTCTTCCAACTGCTCTAAACACCATCCCATTAATTAATAGTGATGATGAAAACATCCTAACATCCTAATAGCAGCAGGTGCAGCTTTGCCTTCTGCTGAATGTCTCCTATGACCAAGTACTATACTAAATTCAACACAGACTACCTTCTTTAGCCCTGAGGAGCACCTTTCAAAGGAGTAATTGTTTTCACCATTTCACAATATGAAACTGAGGTGTCAAAAGATTAAATGGATGAGTTAGAGTTTTATATCTGGTGTCAATCCAGTTTCAACGAGAATGTCACACTGCTGTTCCTTGGGCCTTTGGGAACAATATAGAGTTAAGAGCCTAAGCATGGTGTCGACTGTACACTACTGGTTATTTGGTTGTCAGAGCATCTCTGTAAGTCATTTGACATGTGAAAAAATGAAATATGAAACTGGGTGCTGAAATCCTAGGTACTCAGGAGGCTGAGATCTGAGGATTGTGGTTCAAAGTCAACCCAAGCAGAAAAATCCATGAGACTTATCTCCAGTAACCTAACAAAAAGCTCTAAAAGGAGCTGCTGTTGCTCAAATAGTTGAGTGCTGGCTTTGAGCAAGAAAGCTAAGGGATAGTATCCAGGCCCTTAGCACCAGGACCAGCACACACACACACACACACACACACACACACACACACACACATACACACACACACACACAAAGAGGCATGGCAATATGATAAGCAATTTAAGATCAAACTTTGTATATATTATGTAAAAGCACCAACTTTCTAAATCAGGCACAGCTTGCATTAATATCCACCATCCTCTAGCCACAGGCAGTACGCTCAACCCTGTGCTCTCTCACCTGACTCTGGCATAAGAGATAAGCAGAAGGAAACACAGAGGTCAATGCAAATTCTTGCCAAGAAATTGCCCTGTATAGAGAGACCTGTAGGACAAGGTTGGGGACAGAGGCACAATGGGCCAGTGAGGAACCGGTTAGAATTGTCCACTGTTTCCTAGAGCTTGAGAAAGTTAAAGATCCTGTTATTTCTTAGCCCAGGGTCTCCTTCCCAGGGATCATCCACCATGGAGATCAGAGCCCATGTCCAGTTCAGAACTCATCTTCCCTCTGGAGTATCTTGGTTCCTGCAAATCTACCTTACTTCAGACCAAAATGGCTATCAAGTTGGCAGGCTTTCTCATCTCACTCTACCTTTCCCAAGAACATCCTCCCAAGTGCTAGAGGGTCACACGAGTCTTCCTTGTTCCTTGTTCCCCAGGGTACACTGCATTTGTGACTGGTATACTCCGTGCTGACAACAGCCCTCCAGGCTGATACACAGCCCCATTTAGGTCCTGTGTTTTCTCAATTTGTGAAGCTCCTTTCCCTTCTTTGCTCTAGAATTACCCTGTATGACTATCAAGCTATGTGCAGAGCCAACAAGGAAAGCAGTGACAGTGCCCATGGACTCCTGGATGTAAGTACAGTGCTGGCACCCTGCTGTGCCTTGGTCTTTCCCTTTGTGAGACCATATCTCCCTCTTTCAACTACTCAGGTTTTCAAGACCATGAGTGTTTAAAAATATTTCCTGGCTTTATTTATTAAGAAAAAACTGCTTCTTTTTTTTAACCCCAACCTGAAGGCTTTGATTGATTAATGCAATAACCCACTTTTCATGGAGGAGCAAAGAGGACATTTTTGCCAAATTTCTTTAAGAATTTTTGCTTTTGTTCAGCAGAAATCATCCCTTTTGGTTTATAATAGAACTGTTAGCCCACAAATGAATTCTTATTTTGATGACAGACATTATTCCCTGATCAAGTTATACTTCTTGGAGCTGCGTTTGTTGATGATGTTATGATTTCTAATCAAACAACAAAGTACTGTAACTTTAGAAACTGCCAGAAGTTAACGGTTACAGTTTACTCCCAGGTTTTAAATTGTCATTTACAAAGTGCTAACATTGTCACTTTAACCACCAGTTACCTAAAACACAGAAAGAAAAAAAAAGATATGCTTTTATATAATCCACATGTATGTCTAAATATAACCCCTGCAGGGTTAAGATTTTATAAATGCCAAAACTTAGCCTAAAATTTGGTTTAAAAACAAGATTTTAAAAGTCATTTTTGGTTTCCAAATATATACACCTTTTATCTTCTGAGAGGCCTTACAAGGAGATGCTTTAAAAAGCAAGTATTTAATTTGATTTTACTATTATGGGAGAGCAAGAGAGGTTCAGAGCTGGAAATTTTCTGAGGCAAAAAAGAGCCGGATGTTTTGAAAAAATACCAGTTTTTACTGTGATGGTGTCTTTCTCTAATCTTAGCAGGAATGTTTCCAGACTTTAAAATGTTCCCAAGATAAATTTTCACTATTTGGCTTAAAAGCTCAATGGCTTTATTCTTCTGAGTGACAATGTGAATATAAATTTTTAATCTCATATCTCATATTTACATAATCTCTCTTTATTTAGCATATATTGAGAAGGCATGGGGGGGGGGAGCATCTTTTCCCCTGGCCTCAGGATGAACTGCCTCTATGCCAAGCCTCTAAAGCTTCTTGACTTCTTTATTCATCTTTTAATCCTCTTAGCTCTGCCTCAGGCTATGTACCTAAGGGACACGGTCCTGTGGTATGATCACCTGGGTGTTCTTGAAAGAAAATAAGATTTTTTGAAGTTAAAATGACAAAACCATGATTCTGCAATAATGCATTTGTTTAAAAAAATAGTTGGAAGTTCACATGCTTATTTGGCCCTAATCCTCGGGGCCCAAGAGCCCTCTGATTCAGAGAAAGATGTTGAAATAGTTCAATCAGAGCGAGAGATATTAGAAGTCAGAAATCTGTGTGGGCTAATGGGTACTCTAACCCCCCGATATTTTTTTGTTGTTGTTTTTGTTGTTCCTGCTCATTTACTTTCTGGCCCCAAATAGAATGGCTAAGGGAATCTAGGTTTGTCCTTGTGTTATTTACAACTGGATGAATTCCCCCTTCCCAGTTCTAGTTCTTACAATTAAAATGTTCATGGAGTAGGACTAAGTAGCATTGCCTCAGAAACCAGAGTTTGGCAGGCTTTTCAAGTCTGTGACACCTAAACACAGCCACAAAAGGTTCTGAGATTTTTCTGGACCTGACATCTGGAGCCCAGAGTTTGCCAGTGTCTTTGCCTGTTCCCCCCAGTCCACCTACTACTTACATATCTGGCATACCTAGGTACAAAGAGCCAACTGAGGGGGAGAGCTGGTATTTTCCAGAATTCAGGAAATTGAATTATCCACATAGGAAATATCACAGAGTAAACAATCTGACTTCTCTTTTTTTAATTAAAATATTCTGAAATAAAGATTAAGCTGTCAATGCCTTCTTTTATAGATTTCTGCAAGGAGAAAAAAATCACATGTTTATATGGTTATCATTTTTTTTAAGTCCAGTATGTAAGTGTAAGAAAAACTAGCTCAAATCCTACATAATTCATGGGAGGCATTAAAAATCAAGTATATGGCATTTGTGCTTATTCCTATGAATGACACACAGTGATAGAGAACACAGAATCACCTTTCCAAAAAGGAGCTCTGTGAATTATCATTTGAAATTAGTTATTTGATTCCAGCCCCTGAGCATTAGGCTGTGAAATATTAGCCCCTAGAGGCTAAAGGTTTAAGCATTGTTTGTTGAACTTCCTTCTTCCTCCCAGTGATAACCCTTGTATTAGAGCATGTTTATTTTACTAGTAAATCACATCTCACTACAGGAGAGTTCAAAGTTTTAAAATGTTAGTTTTGGGATACAGTATCCAACCATTTTCTTCCTTTAGCTAGAGAGTCTCTGTTTTTTAACCTGATATCAATCTCTCTAGAAGAATAACATTGTCTTAATGTAAAGCCTTAAGTCAGACTGCAAAGTTTTTGTGTGATACATTGTTTGTAATGGATTGAATTCTTCCCTCCAGCCTTATAATGCCTTCCTTTCTGCAGTGAAGTGGATAATGACAGAACTTGTCTTGTAAGTACAGTCCTCTGGGTTTTTATTTTTATGTAGTATTGTTTTTCTTTTTGTATTCTGATGTGAATTGGGCGATTGGTTCCATGCATTCAATAACCATTACATTTTATAATACTCTGAGGTAAACTCACTGAACATCTCAAAATAATGAAGGCCAAAAAAAAAATATATCTTTTGTTGTTATTCAGGATCACTCCTATGCCCTTATGTCACTGTTTAGCAGACTAACAGCTTGCAATATACAATCCGAATTTATTTATTGTGGTTACTGTTAAATTTAACATGGATGTCTGGATGTTTTTAATGCAGCTTGGGTGGGCTGTGGTCAGAACACACTGCCATGCTGTCCACAGCTACTTGGGGTGTCTCAGCTCAGTGCAGGGGCGGGGGAGGGGGCTTGCTCACAAGGGAGCCAGAGAAGGCTGGGGACTTTTCCCAGGTGCGATTTAATTGTTTACCTTGTCAAATTCTGGTCCTCCTTGGAAGATGTTGGATGCTTCTGTGACTTATGTCAGACTTGAAGTGTCACAAAGATGAAAGGCTTGACTTCCAGAGCAGATACTGGACACGTTACAGCAAAACTGGGTTACAGGAAAGCAGATATTTCCAATGGACAAGCATGTGGACCAGATTGATTAGTTGCACAAAACTCTCTCTTCCCCTCCAAGACTCCAATTCTTTGAATTAAGGGCAGATTCTTGCCATTTAATGGAACCTATATTAGTTTAACCAAGTTGACCTGGACCTGAAAAATGAATGAATAAATTTGGGCCTATGTCTATGTCATTTGAAGGATGTTTTATATTATTTTATGTCTTTTAGTAGCAAATTAGTAAATTTTGATTTTTCTGAAATCAGACTGGGTTACCATTTCATAAAAAGAAATTTGTCTCCCATTCCTCTTACACACAAGGCTTTATCAAGTTGAACTTGCAGCATGCATTTTATAAGCATCCTTTGTTACTATAGACTGTGGTCTAGGAAGAGAAGAACATTCCATTTGTATTTCTGAGCTGAGGCAGGACGAATCCCTTTAGAAATGTCCTTGTTTATTGTAAAATCATACTAGATGGTATTAAGAGCAAATGACAAGTTAATAACAACTAGAAAATGATTTCTGCACAAACCACAGGATATTTCTCAACGAGGAGTCCTTGAGTCTAGGTGAGCTTGACTTGGGGTTTAGCCCAGCATTGACGGTAAAACAGCCTTTTACTCAGTAAGATAACGTCTGGTGGAAACTCAGTGGGAACACAACGAGCCGTGTTGAGGTCTCCAAAGTGTGATGTTATTTTTGCAAATGAGGTGAGCAGCACCAGACAACACAGAATGTCACTGTTCTAGCTAGGAGGTGGATGACCAAGTAACGCTGGGCTTTTGCACCATCTGTTTAGGTTCCTGGTGGAATTTAACCTCTGCAGTTGGTGGCACTCTGATATGACAGCTAAAGGTAAGCAGTAACTGGTGTCTTTTCCCCCAGAGTGATAAACCCAGGGTTCACTGCCTATTTTTCATCAGGGATGTGCTGGCTTGCAGAAAACTATGCAGGACAACTTGATGACTTTCCAGCTCTGTCAGCAAAAAGCTGTCTGTTGTGCTGAGTGTTATGCCATCCAGTCTGAAACAAAATTCCACCAGCTTTATTCTGCCCTATTGAGTGTACACTTTGACCTGATTTTCTTAACTAAGTTTTTGGGGCCCTATGGGGCCCAGATAAATTCTTCAGAAAGCTGGGAAGCAATCCTGAATGAATAAATAACAACTTTTCCTGTTCTCACAATACTCATGAAAATATAAATCAAAAGCTTCCAGTGATTTGAGCAGTAGTTAATAGAGACTTCTTATATCCACAAGTAATGGAATTAGGTCAGTATGTATTTGAGTCTGGCTTAGAGGCTAGACTTTCACAATATCTTACCTCAGCTTAGTTTCTTCATGATGAGAAGAAGTATATCCCTTAGAGAGTATAGGTGTGGGCAATGAGAGAATACATTGTGTTATAGGCTCACCAGAAACTGGCACATTAGATGTCAACTCTAGTTAATTCCTGATAATGGTGATGACAGTGATAACCCTGACAATGATGATTACCTTTGAAACTAACACACTCCTAATAAGCACTGTCTCCCAGTGGTCTTTCCCACACTTGCTCAGTCAACTACTATTTTTTTTTCAAATACACTCAGTTTCTTTCTTTTCTTTGTGTGTATACTCATTTGCGTTCATTTTGTTAACCTGGAATGCTTGAGATTTGCAGTTTAGTAGCATATCATTTTTTAAAATGAGATCAATAAGTAATGTATCAGCATTCACCCAGGAGCAAGGTATATTTTATCCTGGAATTTCCTTTCCTCCTTTTGATACCAAGTTACAAGAATTCTAACAGTAACTCAGGAAACATACAATGCTTCCTAGTTGCTCTTCCTTCCATCTTTTCACCCATGGTCCCAGATGTTTCTTAACATTATAGTGGCTGATTGTTTACTTGTTTTACATGAAACTGGAATTTCACTATACAGAATGTTACAGCACTTAATTTGGCTTTCTGCATATAGGGACTTAATCTCTGTTTCTTAAATATGCATACAAGTCATTCTTGGGCAACACATGACCATTATTGTCTCTAGCCCCTCCTTGCTGGGTCAGTATCAATTTTGAATGACAGTAAGTACCCAGAGTCCCACTTTTAGAAATTTAGCCTAAGGGAATTAGCTGAGATGAGATCAAAACTGGGTATGGGTATGATAATTATCATTAGGGAATTTATGATTGCAAATAATGACAATTCTAAGTGTCGACCAATAGGAAATCTTAAAATTACAACCCATCTATAGAATGTAAAGTATGTTATTTCTGCAAGGGATTTTATGTTTTTGTTTGTTTTAGACAAGATCATGCTGTTTACCCCAGGCTGACCTAGAACACTACCCCAGTGTGGTTTTGAACTCTTCATCCTCCTGCCTCCGTATCTGGATTATAAGTGTGCACTACTCCCCTGTCTCTGCAGACTTTTTAATGACATTGAAAAATATTCTCATGTGGCTGGCTGGAGTATTATCTATCTGTAGTCACAGCTAACTGGAAGGCTGAATCAGAAGCCAGGTGTTGAGTGCTATCACCCCCTCAAAAAATCCCCCACAAAATCAAGTAATAAAACCTAAAATATAAAATTATACAATGTACCAAAAAAATCTCTCTAATGGGAGGAGGGGGAAGGAAAATGTGGAGCTAAGTAAGATTCTCAATTAGTTAGGTAAACAGAGGGCCAGGAGACAGAGATCAAAGGAAGAATTAGGGAAAAACTATCATGAAAAGAAATTTTACTGTAGTATAAATCTACTTTGATTCAAAATTGCGCATAGTTTGCAAACGAAATGAGAAGGAATCTATTACATAGGTAATTGTTATTTTTTCATTTTTATAGGACTAACTTTTCCAATATTTTACATAAACAGGCTAAATTTAAAAAGGCAAATGAGATTACAAGGAAGAAATGCATTAATAGTGGTCAAAGGAATGGTTATGACAGCTCTCTATATTACCATTGACAAATCCCCACATATTCCAAATAACACTATGATCACTCAGAAGCCAGGGTAGCTGTTCTGCCTGTGAATGATTGTTCTGGATTTGAACACCCCTCTTCCACCTTTGGCTAACTGGGAAGTCCTGAGCATGATCACTTGTCTCTCTGGACTTTGTTTTCCTCATTTATCAGTGGTGGTAACAATAGACATAATGTGCTTGTGAAAGATAAAATGTGCAAGTCCTCTGGTTATGAAGGTGAGTACAGAGGTAGGGCTCATCAGGAGAAAATGGTTCACTGTGGGGTTTCTTCGGGACTGTACTTTGTCTCTGGCCTTTCCTGTTCCTCTGTTGTAAGATGAACAGTCTCCTCCCACACATGTTCTTGCTACCATGCTGTCCTCACTTTAGCTCCAATGTAATGGAGCCAACTAACTATGGAATAAAACCTCTGAATGTGAACCAAGTAAATCATTCCTTCTTTTAAATTGTTTCTCTCAAATACTGGGTCACCATGACAAAAAGACTGACCAGCACAGCACTGAAGACAACTAGCTTATTGTTCCTCAGCCCTGAGTACACTAAGAAATAGCCAGGTGTCTTAGTCAAAAATTATCATCTCTGAAAATTTCCATCACTTCCAAAAGTAGTGCCACCAGTCTGGCTGCAAGCATTTAACACATGAACTTGTGGCAGACATTTCATATTCAAATTATAACTTTCAGCCAGATACTTGGAGTTTATGCTTATAATCTTAACTACTCAGGAGACTGAGATCTGAGGATTGAAGTTCAAAGACAGCCCAGGCAGAGAAATCCAAGAGACACCTATCTCTAAAGAGTGAAATGTCAGAAGTGTGGCTCAAGAGGTAGCACATCAGTTCCATTCAAGGTCTAGTACTCTCTGTCACACACACACGCACACACACACACACACACACACACACACACACACACACACACGCACACACGCACACACGCACACACACACAATCCCCTCCTCTCCCAATTTTCCACTCCTGGTTCATCACCTTTAAATCTAGCCTCCATCAAAGTTTAGGGTGTGGACAAAATACTCACCTTGAACTGTTTTATTTGAGGTGTTTTTTTTTTTGCAGGGGGGGCACCTTAGACATCATCTCATACTCTTTGTTTTGATCTTAGATTCAATGCTTATTTTTTTAGTTTTGTGGGATTTAAGTCATTGTGATCTTTGCCTAAGTCAGTGATTTTCAACAGGGAGCCATCAATTCTGCCTTCCAAGAATCTCTGCAATATCTGGAAACATTTTTTTGTTTTATAACTTGCTACTGGCAAGTGAGTAGAGGCTAGAGATTCTGTTAAATATACTGCAATCCACAAAACAGACCCCAAAACAAAATATCAGTAATGCTACTGCTGAGAAGTCATTGTATGGACTAGCAGGGCAGAGGGTGAGGAATAAGAAGGATATAGTCTTTGTATGAATTCTAGATGCATTTTGGATGATTCTCACCCCACCATAGCTAGTCCAACATTTGTCTAAATTTTAGTTGTTGAAAAGGAGTATTGAGATGCTTTAATTCTGTTTTCTATCACAAGGGTCTTAGTAGCTTCCTAATGGATAATTCCAAAGGCCACCTCACTCTACTGCCATACTGTGAGAATTTCTTCCTAAAGAATATAAAATGCCCTTGTCCAATAACTACATTGCTGCCATGTGGTATCTCAATATAGAATGGTTTGGCATTTCCCGAAAACTGGTAATCCTGTTGAAATTATTATCAAACCCTTCAACATACCAGAAAAGTGGACATTGATAGGCACTTCAGAGAAAGCTAGTCATAAATTATAAGCTATACAGATAGGTGGATGCTTAGATTCATAGATGATAGCTATCTGGTATGTGTAGTGGATGGATAATGACTCAGACCTAAACCAAAATATGCCTTCCACCAGGATATTGATTTCCTTTTTTTGTACCTAGATGTTGAGCTGGATGCTATACTAGGACTATCATTCAGACCTGTAGTCATCTACTGAGCAGGAATAGGATAGATGAATAGGATACATGGAGGCAAGTTAACTTATCCACTGATGTCTTATTTAAAGGAAACATAAATCATAAACCAGTGTAAGATGGAAAAAGTTTCAACACCATATTCATTTGCAAGATCTCTTCATCTTAAGTCTACCATTCCCTCGCTAGATAAAAACCCTGAACGGAGACATACATCTTTGTTTCAGCTAAAAATGGAATCCATAATTACACTGTTTATCTGCTTTGTTTCCTTAATGAAGGGGACTGTGGAAGCCCATTTCTGCTTGATTATCACAAAGGTATCATTTTGTGAAGTTGCACAAAGGGAATGGGAGCTTGCTGGCACCCAGTCATGAATGGAAATGCATTCACAGAGACAAAAAAAAAAGAGGAAGGCTTTTCAAATGGCAAATCTATTCACTCCCAATTGTCTGCACATAATTGCAGTGAACCCAAGTCAGTAATTCTCATTAGGGACATTTGTTGCTAAGGGAAAATTAAAGAAATTCAATTGTGTGGATGCTCTATTGGATGCTTCACAGTGAGTAGCAGGTCATGGTGACCTCAGCTTTAGATATCCACTATCACCAGGGAAGGAAGCAGAGTGGTGTGACAGTAAAGACTGTTCACATCTGGACTGTACCACTCACAGCAGTGTGACTTTGGGCAAAGCATCTTAAGTTCACTGAGATTTTGTTTCTTTATATGTAACAAGGAATAGCAGAGCCTCACTCACCATGTACTGATGAGGATTCATTCATACAAATGACCTGGTACTGTGTTCAGTATGTAGCAAGTGCTTAGAGAGCATTGGCTACAAAGGTTTTGGTTGTTTGTTGCCTAAATAATAATGGTGGTGGACTGAAGGCATAGCTTACTGGTAGAACACATATCGCATGAAAAAGATCTCAGGTTCAATTCCCAGCACTGGAAAAACAAAAGAAAAGTACATGATGTATCACTCCCTATGAGACATAGGGCAATCTGATGTTTAACTTTCAGTTCTTTTTGGAAACAGAAGGAACTGCCCTAGCAGAGCACCATATTATATGTCTGTACTTTTGTACGACTATGAGTTTTCAATGCCCAGAATTAAATAACCCCAACAGACTGGTGTCAAATTTGGCTATTGGTTTGAAGTTCCACAGATAACAGTAGTGCCTGGAAAATATGTAGGGTGTTTTCTGTAGCACTGTAGATAAAGAAAGGTCCATGTTATTTAGATCCAATGTGGCCATGGTTTTATATAATTTGTACATTTCCCCAAAAGCACATCAAATAACTTCCAGCCAATCTGTAGTCATGCTGCAAATAGACTCAACGTTTATCACCACATCAACCAGGGAACCATACAATTGTCAAAGGAAAAGCATTTCATTTCCAGAAAGTATCATGGCCAAATGAGTTTTGCCATAGGAAGGGTTGGACTCATTCCACTGAAGCTGGGCCCAGGCAATTAGAATTAGAGATGGTGAAATTATTGGGCTTATTTAAATCATGTGTATGTGAGTGTGTGTGTGTGTGTGTGTGTGTGTGTGTGTGTGTGTGTGTGTGTGTGTGTGTGTGTGTGTGTGTGTGTGTGTGTGTGTGTGTGTGTGTGTGTGTGTGTGTGTGTGTGTGTGTGTGTGTGTGTGTACTGCCTCACTGTTTGCCCCAAAGACATTTTCTTTCTTCCTTTCATTGGCTCAACTCCACAAAGCAGAGAAACATATGTGCTACAGACAAATAGCTCCAGTTTAAATTTTCTCTTTGCCTCCCTGGGTAAATTGTTTATTCCCATCCTCTTGCCTCCACTGAACTGTCTGCAGGCAGAGATCAAAATTGTTCCTACCTCAGTTTATTTTTTAATCTCATATTTTATTATTGCATAAGTTAATACATGTAAAGCACAACAGCATCTGGCACAGAGAAATTCCATAACATAGCTTCTTCCATGTATAGATTTTATATGCTATTTGCATATGGCATATATACTAATAATCTATGACTTTGTGTGGTTAACCTTTATTTCACTTTAACTCATTTTTTTGAAATTCAAAGTTCTTTAAAGATAAAAGGGAACTTTTTTTATAATTTGTTTTTTGTCGTTTGTAGACCTTGAACTCTGAGCCTGGGCCCTGTCCCTTCAGCTCAAGGCTAGAGCTCTACCACTTGAGCCACAACACCACTTCCAGTTTTCTGAGTGGTTTATTGGAGATAAGAATCTCACAGTCTTTCCTGCCCGGGCTGACTTTGAACTGTGATCCTCATATCTCAGCCTCCTGAGTAGCTAGGATTACAGGCATGAGCTACTGTCACCTAGCTAAAAGGGAACTTCTTAAATTCAAAATCAGAATTGTTCTCCATAAAAAGAGATTAAAAGAATAACAACTGGACAGCGCCCAGGCCCAGAGTTCAAGCCCCACAACCGCCAAAAAGAAAAAAAATTAAAAGAATAACAACTGAGAAAATGTTATCAAATTGTAGCCAGATCCAATGAGGTTTTAATTTCATCTCCTCAAGATAAAAAGACAGAAAAGCAAATAAAAGAAATTGAGGTACCCAACAGATTAATGGGTTTTAAAAAGCATGGTGTATACCATGGAATATTAACACAGCCATAATGAGAAATACAGTTATGCCATTTACACAAAAATAGATGGAACTAGACTTTATGTGGAACAAGATATAACAAGCTCAAAAAGTCAAGTATCACAGGGTCTTGCTCAAATGTGGAATCAAAATAATGAAGGTGATGCTAGTCATGAGACTTAAATGTAGAAGGACTGCTGGGGGGAATCAGCTGGAAGGGAGAAAGGAAAGGAAAGGGTATTGAGGAGTGAAGAGGATCAAAGTGCATACATAAATATGAAAACAGCATAATGAAATCCACCAAACAACTTTAAAAAGGAAGGAAGGATGGCAGCTAAGGAACACAATGGAGGGAGCAAACTCGTTCATAGTACACTGTACCCATCTAGGGAATTAGTACAGTGAAACCCTCTTGCATTGATGTATACTCATTCAAAAAGCAAAATAATAATAATAATATTTAAAGGCTTTGTGTTGACAACTTAACAAATGGCTCAGTAATTCTGAACTCTTTCAGAATTTCATGAATCTAAAAATTACATGAGATTTTCCATGACTTTGAGATCACTTCAAAGTAAAAGTCATCTTTAATATATAAAAATAAGTGGTAAAAATTTCCTCCTCACAACACAGAGACATAGAGTAAGAGCTGGGAAAATGAGATTCCCACTAGATGTTCCTCTGGGTTGTGACATGGGTCTGGGAGGTGATGTTACCTGTCACCTGAGGGGAAGGTAACTTGCCATGCCACTGAGGATCCTTATTCTATGTCCACTCACTTGTAAAGCACCATTTGGGAGCATCATTAGCTGGGTGGCCCTTCCCAGGAATAGTACTGCCAGGTACTGGGGATTGGACAGTACTGATTGCTAAGTCCTTATAACCAGTGGAATCAGAGAGACAGCCATCTGCTTGAAATTACTACCCAAAAAGAAATGGCTAGGAAAAGGCCAGAGGAGGAAAGAGAAAAGTCATGGAGCAGCAACAGCCTACATTTAAATAGGACTCACAGTGTGCCCATGACTTCCAAATGGTTCTCATGCAACCACATGAACTGGGTGGAAAGGAGGACACTAATAAGTAGAAAGGCTAACAACTCAGCTGAAGTCACACAGCAGTAGCAGAATGCATACTGGTGGTTACTACTTAGCCCTGTATCTGGCATTTTATGCAGTCTGTATATGTGTGCATGGCATGTGTGTAGATGTTATGTGTCACTCTGTTAGGAGATGCACATGCTTTCATCCATTTATGCCATTCCATTTGAGGTGATGATAGGCATCTCGTCTTAATATAACTGACCCATTCTTGAAGACTCATGCTCTGGCTACACTAAGCAAAACTGTATTATATTTCAACCCCAAAATATTTTCTCCAGGTAAAAAGAACTCAGTGAAAGAGCCTTTCCATAAGAAACAATCATGTTCGTATATAAATGCTTTAGTGATCATCCAACAATTACCTAATTGCTAGCCAACAGTCAGTCACACTGATGGCACTCTCAAAGCCACAGTATTCCAGGATGGGCAGCTTACCATGCATGGTTCTGACATTCAACTAGAGATATCTGGAATGTAACTTCGGAAGTTGCAATTACACGATGCTTTCTTACAGCTCTCCTGTTTGGGAATTACAAACATAAATCATATGTTTCTATATAGACAGTGTCCATAAACTTTATACAAAGTTGGTATGTTGGAAACCTACAAGCATTCTATTGGGAAAATATTAGTGAGCAGGCTTCCTGTAAAGTGTACCTGTTACCACTAACATGCCCATTTTACAGGTAAGAAAACTGAGGACTAGCAAGACGAAGCAGAGCGGGATTTTTTTCCAACTTGTCTTAAGCCTTAACCACTGTGCTGTAGGAGCCATCATCATTATGGTCATGATGGCAGTGTTCTACTGCTTATGCTGTTTCTGTCATGGATCTCATTATTATTTAGCATTTCAGGTACTAGACCAAATTCCTAAAATATATTGTTTCACTCACTTCTCACGTCAATTTCTGAGAGAAGACCTCTTAATCTTATAGTCTACAAATAAGAAAACTGAGACTTTTTTGGATCATATTCACGGGACATAAACTGTTTAAAATAATTTAATTGACTACCAAGTCTTTATAGTGTGCCTACTATGTGCTCCTCCATGTACCAGGATTATTTAGTGCTTTGAAATTGACATGATATTATTGGACATGGAACTTCATAAATAGTAGGATTTGGTTTAGATCTGTGCTTCAAAGACATTATGTATTTTACTATTATACATTTCAGTGTTCTTTGTACAATAAAACCATGCAATTGTATCATGAACTTTGTCTCACCTTAAATAATACGCCATAGCTTTTGTACATTTCTTCAGATGTACATATGTGTGGCTGCTAAACCTAAGTGAATCTGAGGCCAGAGAAATAGAAAATAGAATTCTTATGATGCATAAATGATAGCTGATCAAGCCAACACAACTGCTTCAGGAATTATAGCTTATAGAGTTGCTTGGCAGACGAAATCACTTGACTAATTAGAAAATAATGCATTATGCTGTGCCTAGAAAAATCTCAGAGCAGCAGAAGCAGAACTGCATTCTGAGTTGCTGTGGGCTGTTGGGCACAACACCGAGCCTGTGAATTGCATCCTTCATCCCTTTCCTTTTGTTGTTGTTGTTCCTCCAGCCCAGAAACTGAAACAGACCCTGGAGCCTTGTGATACTGAATATCCTGCCTTTGTCTCTGAGCGCACCATCAAGGAGACCACTGGGAACATTGCTTGTGAAGACTGCACCAAGTAAGCCATCTCAGCTCAATTTCCTCTTCCCTGCCACATACCCCTTTCTGCTTAGTATAAAACTGTCTAGACAGGACACACAGTTAACACTGAGAGGGCAAAAGGCACAGCTGCCCTCTTGCATGAAGGTGTATTTCTAGCAACTTGGAAGAAGCATCATTCAGTCTTGTTATGTGTGTCCAGGGTTGGTTCAGAAGCATTCAAAGCATGTGATAAACATCTTAGCACATAGATTGCTGCTGTTGTTGATATTTGAAGAAAGCCTTAACTGGCATTTTCCTAAGTGATACTTGGCAATTTCAGCCCTGAGTTCAAAGAATGTCTTTAGGTCTCTTTATTTCAGGTACCAAGGTTTCAGATTCAGCCAAGTCCCTTGTGGAAATGGTTTCCTCAATGGTTCAATGTGCTTTTCCCTTTTTACTAGTATGATAAAGTGTCTTCTATTAGTTTTATTGGTCATCTTGGAGTTTCTGATCTCCTCATTCCCATTGGGCAGTTCTCTGTTGGGGTAATTTGATCTATTCTTACTAATTTGGGTATTTTGTATTTTCGATACTATTTCTTTATAATTATCCTCACTGTATTGTTTATGTGTTTTCCTATTCCTAGGTTTATCTCTTCATTTTTATGTATGTTTTTGATGCATTTAAGTTTTTTTAAATATAGTATTATTTATTCTTTGGTTTGTGAATTTTGTTTCTTGGTTTAAGAAACTATTCTCTGCTCTAATAGCATAATGATACAGTCTTATACTTAAAAAAGCATCTTTAAATAGCTGTATAAAGGGGTTGCCATTTAACAAAGCAGTTTATGAATACAATATATCGTAGTCAGTGTCATTCCTTTTATTCTAAGTACTTTAATATGTTGCCATCATATTTAGAACTATAATCTCAATGGATTTAGCTTTTATGTGTGGGTAAGTGGTATGAGATAGGATTCTGATGTGGTCCTTTTTTAAATAATTGGCTTGTGCTTTCTTTTTTTTGAAGAGGGAAAGTGTTTGGGATCAAACCTAAGGCCTTGTATATTTTAGACAAGCATTCTTATTAATCTGTACTTTTTATTGAATAGTTTTAATTTCTAGTCATTTTATAATGACATCTATAGCCCATCTCTATGCAGATTTGTTTCCTGATTTTATGGTTTGTTAATTCTTACACCAATATCATGTCAGAGATCATTAGTAGTTAAAGTTTTGTAATATGACGATATGAGGCCATATATCCTTACCATAGTTTTTGTTCATCTAAGTTGTGTTGATACTCTTTAGCTCTTTATTATTTCCTATTTTGGTTTTCATTAGTTACAGACTAATTTGAAGATAATTGTTATTTTTTAATAATGCTTGACCTTCCCATTCATAAACTAAGTAGATATCCTTATTTATATGTACATTTCTATGTCTCTTACTCACCTTATAAATTTATTTATATTACAAAAAGTTTACACTTTTTGAATAAGAGAGTAAATTTAAATGTAGTTTTCTAATGTGTTACACTAATATGTGAGAATATCACTTTTCTATCTGTATTAAATATCTTCTAGCCAACAAATGGATAAATGCTTTAGATCTACTAGTTTAGATCTAATTCTTTGACTTCTTGCATAAGCAGTTATGGCATATGTGAACATTTTCCTTTCTAATCTCCATACTTAATTATTGTTTTGTGGTTTTTTGCATTAGGCATGATACCTTACTGAATAGATGCAATAAGTGTAGTCAACCATGACTGATTCTTAATTTAAATAATTGTTCCAATAATATCATGTTATGTGTGCATTTTCTTTAATTGTAGCAAAATATAAATAATGCAAAATTTACTTCAGCCATTATAAGTGTGCAATGCAGTCAGATTTGTGCAGCTATTTTTATTATTTCTTTCTAGAATTGCAATGGAATTTTGTTACTTAAGCATTCATTCAAGAAAAACTTCCATGAGAATTTATGTTGCTCTGGTTATTATTTGAAGCCTGGATTGATGTTAAATTTTATGAAAAAAAATATTTGTATATTTTAAAATAATTTCTTTTAAATTATAATATGTTTTTACATTGATTAAATGTACACATTTTATGATGAAGTATGTACATTTCCCAATTTAAAATAGATGGTACATTCAGATATATATACAATCATGCATTGCACAATCACATTTTGGAAAGTGATGGATCACACATATGGTTATGGCTATATTAGATTATATTGCCTAGTGATGATGTAACTATCTTAATTCAGTGATGCTCAGTGATGAAATCACCAAATGACAACATCTCAGAATGTCACTAAGAAATACATGACTTAAGATCTTAAGGATCTTAAGTATTGGACAAGTGAAACATACTTGATTTTCCACATTAAAACTTTTCATAAAAGAAAGGAAGAGCATATTGGTAAATTAAGTTTGGTCATATTATGTCATACATTTTTAAATCTATGGTCAAAATTGAAAGTTTCCTGTCTTATACTATCACTTGTCTTTTTTATTAAAATACTTTTTAATTGTGAAAAAATCACATGGAGACTTTCATTCTGTAATATTTGAAGCATTTATTTTAAGGTAGACTATATATTTCTTGTAGGTATGGTAGAAACCATACACATCTCAATGGCTGAGAGTTGTGAGTTGTGTAACTTACCACTATTGAGCCAATTTCTTTTGTGGTTAGGTATCTCTAACCTTTCTTTTTAAAATGATTTTAGTGATTGTATTTCTTGGAATATTGATGATTTCATCTCACTTTCCAGGTTTATTGGCTACATTTAAAAATAGCATTCCTTTTTGATTGAAATGGTACCATATCTGTGATTTTGCTTCTTTTAAAAGAATTTTACTGATATATAAAAATTGTACATATTTATAGGGTGATATATTATGATGCTTTAATATTGATATAAACTGTGAAATATTCAAACTAGGATTAACGCATCTATCTCCCTAACATTTGTAATTTCTTTATGGTGAAAACATTAAAATTCTTTCTTCTAATTTGTTTGAGAAAATATATATTACATTGCCCCCTTTCAGACTTGTGAGCTTTTAGATCCTCCTTGTCTCTGTCTTCCTGCCTCTCTCCTGCCAGTTTTCTCCTTTCCTTTCCAGACTGCCAGCAATATGTTTGTTTGGTTTTCTATGTTTTGAGTTTACTGTTTTCATTTTTGAACATTTCTGTGTTTCATGTTCAGCTTGGCTGTGTATTTCCTACCTGTGTGTTTCTGCATCTCCCTCAACCTAATATATGTTTTCATTATTAACCAGTTCTAACCATTTTCTAACTTAAATTTTTTATCTGTAAATGTTTAAATAGTGTTTTCAGTTTCCTAATGCACTAGTTATCTTTTTTATGATTGATGTCTGCATGCTTTTAACTATGTGTGGAAAGTTGCTTTGTATTATAATACTTGTCCACATGGTTTTGAAAGCAAGTTGTGCTCTCAAGTAGTGGGGTACAGGGATCAATATTTATTTATTGGACCAATTGTCCTGATTCAGCTCAAACTTTCCTTTCTCTTTTTTCTTTTCTTTTCTTTTTTTTTTTGTGGTGGTGGTGGTAGAAGGGGTTTCTAGTTTAGATGTCAATCTTTTACCCAAGCTATGAAATTTTTCCCCCTGAGATTAACTTCTGCTTGCTTTCTATATTTTGTACTTGTATTACCATGTTCATCCCTGTTAAGAGTAGTAATCTTCCTAATAATTACTTTCATCCCTATGTTAATTACCCTCTTTACACACAAAGTACTCCATTCCTTAACATCTGTTCAGTTTGCTAATTGCACAGATAAAATAGTTCTTCCTCAGGAAATATTTCCTAGGTATATTTTCCCTTTTCCTCTCTTTTATTGTTTATACATTAGGGTTTTACTGGATATAGCTGGCTTTGCATTTTGATTGTCTCTATTATATGCTAGTTTTAATCTTTTAAAATTTGCTGTACTTACTGATAAGTTTGGATTTTTGCCATCAGTTTATATCCTTTTTGTTTCCCTTTTTTTCCTTTGCTCATTCTTCTTTTTCTCTATTTTTTGACTTTTTGTGTGTTTTGTTTTGCCTGCTATCTGAATTTGTAGTGTTTTCTCTATTCTTTTTACTTGTTTTATGCACAGAATCACGTGTCCCCTTAGTAGCTACCCTCCTACCTTTATAAAGCTTAACATTTAATACCTATTGATAGAGCCCCTTCCCTCCTACAAAGCAAGCAAAAACTTAGAATCCTTTAACTTGGGATTGATTTCCATTGAGCTCAGATATTTAAGCATTTAGTTTTAGTCCAAAAATATTTCATTGCTCTTACTGCTGAATATGGAAAATTACATGTTTACCTCTGTTGCCACTTTTGTTTACTCACTTTGTTTGCTTAAAAATGATTTTTTAAACAGTACTTTAGAAGTTTCATCAGGAATTATTTGGGAGTGGTCAACTTTCTCCTTCCCTAGCTAAAATTCCTTATTTAATTTCACATGTACTCTGCGATGATTATCTCACTGGCCAGAATTTAAACTGGAATATTTTGAAGGTATTCCTTCCTTGTCTACTGACTTTAAACTTTGTACCTTTGTAAGTAGCTTGACTTTCCCCTTCTCTGATGGAGTTATACTGTACATTTTTGTAATCTGCCATTTTAACTGAAGTGATTCTAGATTCAAATTTATCTGTTTGTTTATGCTCTTTATTCTGTGTAATGTGTTTAAACTCAGATTGAAATTCACACTAGTTTCCTTTTGGTCTGCTGCTTAAAATATCTGATTACTCTCCAGTATAGATGACTTCCTAAATGTTTTATTTGCTTCATTTGAAAATAGGCATTTCTCTTACCCAGTTGTTTTAGACCTCTGCATTAAATTATGACAGCCTGTTTTGATGGTTCAAGTACTCTAAGTTTAAGGATAATGATCTTTGCTTTCTGTCTACTTACTGTTATGGTAGATTGTTTGCTCACATAAGTTTTTGCTTTTTTACTAGAATGTGATCTTTACTATTAATTATTATTTCTGTGAAAACAGCATAGAGCTTGAATTTCTTTTTACAGTAATTTGCTTTTGGACTTCTGTAGTGCATCCTATTAGCAGTGACTTTGTGGGAATAACTATTATATAAGTTTTTTTTTATTTAGGAGTGTCTGCACCATTTAATTACAGTAAATATTTTCCCTAAGCAGGCTAGAAGTCTGATTTCACATGGGCAGTATTGCTTTTCCTTTTCAGAGCCTTTGACAGGGCCAGATTATCAACTTTTTTACACTTAACTGTGAATGTGCAAGTTGGCTTTCCGTAGTTTTTTCTCCTTGTAAGTTCTCTTGTATTTAAACATGTTTGCTTGGGTTTCCTGTGCTATCCAGTGCGTCTGTGCCTTCACAGTGCATGGCTTGCATATTTGCTCAGTCTGCCATGTCATAGTTTACTCTTCCCACTGGGGATCTGCTAGAGCCCCACAGGAAAGCACTGAGCGATAGTGACTCAGCCCAGGGGCTGCAAAGATGAGAGTGTGAGTCCTGACTCATTAATTACTGTATGACCTTAGCAAGAAAAGTTTTAATTCTGTAAAACTCAGCTCCTCCCTTTAATTGCAGAAATAATAGTTAGTAAGTGTATCTTGGGCTTATCACAGAATGAAAAGAGAAAAGTGGTGTGTGATTTTAGACTGATGGGAACAAAGTAAAAACTTAATGGCCACATGTACTGCAATGCATAATTCAGTGTGCTGAATAGTTGTATGTGTGTGAATGTCCACTAAATTACAGTCATAGTCTAATCTTCAGTATGCTAGTGTAAATAGCAAGCCCTTTACAGAACATTGACTAACAATACAAATGGGATTGGGACTTTTATATTTTGTGCTTTTTCTCAATTCTTTTCTTTTTTGTGGTAGTGAGATTTAAATTTAGGACCTTGTGATTGGTAGACAGGTGCTCCAGCTCATTTCATGTTGTGGTAGCTGTTCTTCTTTCTCCTCTTCCCTTCTGACATCTTCTCTCCTCCCTTTTCCTTCTCTTCCTCTTCCTTTTCTTCCATTGCCCTCCTCTTCCCTCCTCTCTCCTCCTGTATCATCTTCCTTCTCCTCCTTCTCCTCCTTCCTCTTCTTCTCACTCCCTCTTTTCCTTTTCCTTTACTTCCCTCTTCCCCTTCCCTCATTCTCCTCTAGATGCTGGAGTGAAACTCAGACTCTCTCTTAGCTTTTCCCACTTAAAGCTAGAGCTCTACCACTTGGGCCACACCTCCACTTCTGGGATTAGGACTTCTACAGGAGAAAACTGAGTGAGCAGGTCTGTTTGTGTCTTCTTCCTTGTCAGGATAGTGCTGCGGGGAGCAATCATTAAAACAGAGAGGGAGCTCTCACCAGACACTGAGTCTGCTGTGCCCTGGTCTTAAAACTGCCTTGCCTCCAGAACTATGAACAATTCAATTCTATTGTCAACAGATTACTCCATCTAACATATTTTGTTAGGGATTCTAATTGAACTGAGATATGTGCCATATATACATACTTCTAACACATTCTATTGAAATATGAATTTTCCTTTTTATAGTCTACTAATATTTAACTAGTATTTCCCATAGAAAAGGGAAAACTGTGTGAAGTAAATACCACCAATTTCATAACTGTTAAACATCTTTTGGATCACACTCGAGCTGGAGTCATCACAACTGCAAACTAACCAGGTAACCAGTATCTCTTAGCAATGATAGGCAATCATATGTGGAAGAGCGATTTAGGATTCTTATTCTATCATGAGGTTCCTAAGGCAAAAGTATTATTCCTTATTAGCTCGTATTTAGAAACCAGTTTGATTAAATATTTTAAGCCAAACAAATACTTGCTTTTCATTCAGTCAACAGAGGTCACTTCATTCTAGCTTTGGTCCAGCAATTCTGCTGGGCCTCAAGTGGATGAGATGGGTAACTAGTTGAAGCTGGTTTAGGGTGATGAAGCCCTGCTGGGTTGGAGACTCAGGAAATAACAGGGCAATGGGCTGAGTGAGGTCATCAAGGTTTGTTATCATGAGGAAAATCACCACAACCTATAGAAAAAAATGTTTTTCCAAGAAAAATTTCTTGTTCTGTTATTGTTTTTGATTCAGTATTTCACTGTGTAACCTAGAATAGCCTGGAATTCATGATTCTCCTGTTTCAACTTCTCTAGTGCTAGGATTTTAGGCATGTACTTTGCATGAGGCTTCAAGAGAACCATCCCACATTTCCATTATATGCTACAGAAGTCAATAAAGACCTGGGCCTGGATATCAGAAGAATAGCGACTTGTGCTTTTCCTTCCCTTTTTAGTACACTTTGAGGGGGGAAGCATAAAGATTTGAACTTGGGATCTTGGAACAAATAGCTCCTATGCAAGAGCACTGGGGACAGAGGAGGAAACGTGTGTGTGCATCCAGGCAGAGGAAAGACCACATATTGTGGGAAGGTCAGGAAAGCTGTGGAGCAATGAGAGAGAAGATAAGGGAAGAAGAGGGCCAAATGGTTTCATCCTGTTGATCTTCTTAAGAAGAACTAGTCTTTAAAGATTTCAGATCTTTTCTTCACATTGACATGGAACAACCAAAAGGCTTGAAGGTGAGAACAAATGATCATATTCTAGCTAATGGGAGAGAATACAGCTACCACAGTGACAAAGTGGGTCCCCAAAACAGAAATCATTCAATTTGACAGCCATTTGTCACATATCTGTTCCCCACAGTCACAGTGTGCACCCAGGTGGGTTAAATGATGGCGTAATAGATAATAGGATATAAAATTAGACTAATACACCATAGGCTCTTCGGGTGTTTTTGAAGAGGCTGATCCCTCTTAGACCTGTCTTTGCCTATCCTTTTATATCTTCCACTGCTCCCTTGTATAATTTACTGGGATATACATCTGTGCCAATGAAGGTATCACTTAACATTTTGTGTAAGCTTTGCATTCTTGGAATGCAGTATGCTAAGGAGGAAAAGGCTATTATTTGATTTTTATCTCTGATGGCCCAATTCAGAACAATAGCCAAGACAATTGGTGGCAATCAAAAACCCAATCTGCATATGTGCTTTGTGGGAATCTGTCCACTTTTTCTCCAAAAGGAATGAGATTTTTCAGGTCTAATTTTTTTAAGACATTTACTAATTGACCAGTTTTGTAGGTAACTTCAGGTCAGGAGTAATGGCATTCAAAAATAACACAGTGCTATAACATTTGGCTAGTAGTGAACTGGAAACTGAGTTTGGTGAAAATTATAGTATTTTAGAAATTATGCACTAAGATCTTTTTCATGGAAAAACATCTTGCCTTCCGCAATGGAACATAAAACACTGTGTCCATTACAAATGAGTCTCAAGGCAGTGATTACTTTCTTCCACAAGGAATGGTAAGTCATAGAGCAATAGTCCCCCAAAACTATGCCCCTCCCTTAGGGACATGCTTCAGCTGCCATTGGTGCTTTGATGCCTAGCCTCAATCTGCCCATCTCTTAGGAGAGGTTGGGCCAAACCTAGTGTCTCAACATTCTGCTTGATCTCAGGACACCAGGGCTGATGGTACTAGGCATACAGAGGTCATTTTGGTCTTCATCAAAGCCTGCCTTATTCCTGACCCTATCACTGTGTATAGTTTCCAGCATCATTAGATTTTTTTTTCTTTTTTATGGAAAATCTGTAGACAAGTGGCTCAGTTGCTCTAAATAGAAACCTTCAAGTTGGCAACTCCCAAAATGGACATTTATCTGTGTATAGTGCAGACAGATATATATTATAGTATGGATGGATACGATGTAATGTTTAAAAACAGATTTTCAAAAGTATAGGGTTTATTAAGAATGCAGGAGCCTAAAAGAAAATAAGAATTTACATAAGAATGTCATTAGGGTTGGTGGTTTGGCTGCCTTAACCAATAATTTTTGTCATTCACTACCCCACTGATTATTAAATTAATCTGTTATTCAAACAGCAATCGAAAACAACTCAGCCCATATTTTCTGGGCATTTGTGACTGTCAACAAGTTTACAGAAGTGGATGTCTAAGAAGAATGTAATGTTTTATGATTCTCTAGTATGTTATTTTACCTCTTGATAACCTCAGTCCCTTACCCCACCCCCCAGCACACACACTTTCAGATAAAAGGGATCCACAAAGGTTTCCTGGGTGAAAGAATCCATAGCAAAATTTAATACCTTTAGCCAGTTCAAAGTAACTAATCAAAAACAAAACTTTAAATGCACATGACCTTTCTTAGCCTAATGCTTTAAAAGACTTGTCACATTTCAGTGTTGGCAAGATGTTCATATCTAAAACCAATTCATTTTTGTTTCATTTTGTTCTTGTTTATAGTGTGGACTTTGCTTTTTGGTAATATCACTCATCACTTTTCATAAAAATTACATTGTTTCCCATTTCTCTTCAGGATACATACACAGCTCCGCTACTTTTCCTGAAAGTCCCAAATTGCTGGGTACACTCTCTTCTCTTCACATACCTTTCATTTGTCCAGTAGGCTGAACAAAGCAATTGTTCACGTAGCGTGTTAGCACCTTTCCTGGGTTACAGTTCTGAGACCCGTAGTTCAGGCATTATACTTTCTTATAAAGGACTCTGATTTCATGTGGAGGTCTCATGCTTTGGTGGGTGCTTTAGTACAAGCCTTCAACCTGGTCTCAGTGAGCACCCTGCAAGTGTTTCTTCAAGGTGAGTATTCTAGAGACTACCTGTAAAATAGATGCATCCCAAAACAGGGACAGCCTGGGCCACCACACTAACCAATTATTTAAATGTTCAGGGAGGGTGTCAGTTTGCTTATCTCTATAATGGACATAATAATGACTTAAGGTTTGTGCATAGGCTAAAAACAAGATGTACAACCCCCATACTTAGCACAGTAGAATTGCTTTATAAATGGAAAAGATTTGTTACAGCACAAAGTCCACCAACCCCTCTGTGCTGGAATTCAGGAAAACCACAGAACTTCAGGCAAGTTCCTATCCTAGATTTCTTAGTCCCGGGGCAAAACTCATTTTCGTTCAGGAAAAGGAGATGGTGAGGATCTGGCTTCAGCAAGACTGACCTAGATTAAGTATCTCTTAAATTTTTGCCCCTTCCTTGTACTACTTGAGCTTTTAGTTCAGAAAAATGTTAGAATCCCAAATTCTAAGTCATACCTATTCATTAGTGATCAGATACTTTGTTACCCAATTTAGATACAGACTTTTCCATGGGAGAACATCAGTGCCATGATTAATATAATTTTGAAATGTTAATGTATGATTGCTTGCTGGGCATAGTGGTTCACACCTTTATCCCATCACTCTAGGGGCTAAGGCAGGAGGATGGTAAGTTTCAGACCAGCTTGGGCTTTATAGTAAGACATTGTCTTAAAAATAAAAGGAAAATAACAGTTTTTAAATACTTAATCTGCAAGCATTGGTTGAAATCTCTTTGCACCTCCCGCTGTATAGATTTCCTCCTAACATACTTTCCTTGCTCTTGTCTAAATGAGAAGTAAATGTGGCTCAGTTTCCATATATTACCAGTGGCCTTTTCAAATGGATCAAATGTCAAATGGATCAAACTGTCAACTTTCTGTTCCAAGGGGAGAAAAGCACAGAAGGTTAGATTCTTCCCTCCAGAGACAGAGGGCCATATCTCTGCCTTTCCCCCCCTGGTTGTCTCAGTATCATTTCACCCTTCTGCCTTGCCATGTGATAATGGGCAATACTGTGGGTACCCAAGTCAAGTTTGTTCCTTGCTGAATTTTCCTGTCTTGCTCATGTGGCATTGGAAGAACAGAAGCTTCCTCCTGCAGCTTTTCCCTGGTATTCTTCCTGTTCCACATCTCAAAAACTTGACAGGAGTGACTTCTAGATAGAAACATGTCTTTCTAGCATAAGAGATGTTTTAAAAAGACTCCAGCAAATGCAGACTTTTTCAATAGTTTGTCAAATAATACTGAGGCTGGACCACTCAGCTCAGAATAAAAGGCTGCCTTTTTTATTTCTAAGATGGGATTGGGGCCAAGATTGAGTAAGTCTAGCACTAGATCTTACAATGCAACCTAATTAGTGCTGTATGTTTGTGGTTACTAGCAAAAAAAAAAAAAGTCTTGGCTTTAAACTTTCAAAAAAAAGAGGAGGAACATGCTTATCTTAGGAACTTTATTTTGAATTGCTGAAGTATTGCCATAAAGTAGAAATGTAGTCCAAACTTACACTGCAACCTAGGATTCAAACTTCTGGTCAAGGATTACATGGATCCTTTTTAAACTCAGCTCAGAGAAGCACTGTGCTTGGGCTAGATCTTCACTGATGCTCCTCAGATGTTCAAAGAGCTAAAAACCAGTGCCCCGTTTCCAGATGATCACAATACTGAGATTGTGATAGTGTTCATGTTGTGTAGGTGTTGCTATCTTGTTCTTTGATAAGCAGTGTTTGGAGAGGTTTTAGTACAGGAAATGTAAATTACTGTTTTCCCTCCCTAGTCCGTGATGGAAAATAAAAGGGGCACATGTATAGAATGATTGGGCAGGTCTCTACCTGACATGAATTAGTCTCACAAACAATTTCCCATTTGTCCATTTCTTCATGTGTGGGAAAAAAGGGTGGGAGTGTGTGGACGTTTGGCTGAGCTTACAACGTGGGGTGGCTTTCCTCTTCCATGCCGGAGGGTTAGGATACCAGGAGAGCCCAGGCATATTTTTAGAATGTTTATTTGCATGGGGACTGGAGGAGCACAGAGCTGTATCCACACCATTGATGCTTGGAGGCTGTATTTATGCGGTGCATTGTCTCCCTCCCAGTGGTGGTTTGTGCTGTGACCCCCACCATCCCTATGTCAAAGAGCAATCTGTGCTCCCTGTCTTGCTCTGCCCAGTACTGTACCTGAAGAGGCTTAGCAAATAACCAAGCCCCTATAGATATATGTTTATTACTTCTCCAGCTTGTCCTCTGTGGGTTTTTTTTTTTTTTTTAGTTTGGAAAGAGTTATACACCCCTGTGGGTATTGAGCCTTATCTGAAGTACTAAAGGAGATGCAGGGATCAAAGCAGCAATGCTGCCTGAAATGCAGCCCATTGGATATAGACACATAATTTCTAGATACAACCCAGTTTTTCAAGGGACATTTTATACACTCAAGGAAAGAATCATGTGTGCCAGTCCTGGGTCTTGAACTCAGGGCCTGGGTGCTGTCTCTTAACTCTTGCCCTAAAGTCTAGTGCTCTATCACGTGAGCCAGAGCTCCACTTCAGACTCTGCTGGTTAACTTGAGATAACACTCTCCAGGACTCCTGTGCATAGACTAGCTTTGAATTATGATTCTCAAATGTAGTAACTAGTATCACAGGCATGAGCCATTGTTGTTTGGCTAACAATCCATTTTTTCAATGGTCAATTTTTCTAGGGAGATGTAAGTTTCCTTTGATTTTTTTTTTAAATTATCTTTAGTTGTACAATGGAGTTGCCATTTAACAAATCACAGTTTATGAATGCAATGCATCTTGGTCAATGTCACTCCTTTCAACATTCTCATGAGGTATCCATTCAATACATTTTCATGCCTGGAAAGATGAAGTCAAGACTTTAATGAACACAACAGCCAACTGGCCATTGATTAAGTTTTTGTGGAAAGGAAAAATGGGTGAGCATCAGACCGAAGCATGATTCAGAATCATAAGAGGGGTGCATAATCATAGTTGTGGGGGAGGGGCTACTGGGGTACAATCACTATTTAAGATGCTTCTCACACAAAACACTGCTACATTGACATCTAGATGATAGAGTCTGTATTCTTGAATGGTCCCCTTTCTGTTGAAGCATGTTGCATTAGGAGATCTCATCCTCTGTGAGAATTCATATATAGTTGTTGTTTCCTCAATGCCTGTTTTTCTGCCAAAAGGTTTGTGTCCTTCTCCACATTTACTTTTTCCTTCCATTTTCTCTATTTCATTTACCAAGTAGAGAGCTGAAGCTCAGAAGAACTTTTTTAAGTGCCGGAGGTTAATTATGTTCACAGTGTGCAGTGAGTCCAGGCTGGGAGAGCATACCTGTTGGCATCTACTGAATGTCATGGTAATGTCATATATGTAGATATCGATCAGACTGAGTTGTTCATCTCAACATCAGAGTTTTGCCTGGACACTAAGCATGTTGTGATGGACAGAAGTCTACAGATATCCCTGGCAAGAACCACACCCTTCTGAATGCCAGAATTATGGAAATCTCCATAATTTATCATCACCTACAAACCCAAGGGAGATTTTATGGAGTATGGGGGAAAACATTAGCACTGATAGCATGAAGACCTAGGTAAGTTAGGATCGTCAGTGCCATCACTTCCTAATTGGGTGGCCTTTGTCAACAAGTAAGTAGCTTTCTTCCTTCAGTGCCTTTTACACATCTGTAAAATTGACATGTGTAAGAAGGTAGATGCAGCTAGGATAGGGGATACTTATAGAAAAGTCTGCCTGTAGCCTGGCACCTAGTATTTAATAGCTGGGAGATCTTATACTGAGTTACTGGAGATAGGGGCATTCCTTTATGCCTAGCACTTGGCATAGGACCTCATGTAAAAAGTAGAAAACTCTCAGTCAAGGTTAAGATTTTCCATAAGAATAACTTTATGAAGTGTGCGCAACCGGGAGTGGAGATGGGGTAGAATGGGGTAGAATAAAATTCTTGTAGCTTGGGAACTGGCTATTTTATGTAATATTTAAAGACACTTGTCTATTTTGAAAACAAGTAGAAGCTCAGATTCCTGAGAGCTGACAGGGAGCTTTTTGTGGTTTTCTTTAGGAATAGAGAAGCGTGGTCCAGAGAAGGGAGGGGAAGAAAAGGCTCTAAGTGAAAAGGCCTACTTTGCAGCCCATCCTTTGGGAGTCTCTTCACTCTATTACTGCTTCTGCATAGCTGGCGAGATTAAAGTAACTAGTAACTAACTGAAATCATACAAAGTAGGAAACACAAAAAAGGTAAATAATTGAAGTTGTACATAAGGGATGAACAATGAAATCCTCTCCTGCCCACAATCCATGTGCCCTCTCTCCTCATCTATTCCTTCCAGGCCCTAGAGGGCCCCTCCAGGGTCGCCCGTACAAGTGCTGGCCACTTTGGGTATTTTTTTTTTTAACGTGAATAACACATACAGTATAGACTGTCCATTTGTCTTTGATTTTATAGATCTGAAACTATCAGCACATCATTATATAGATTTGTTTGTTTCTTTGAAGACTTCCTAGAATTTCATTTAGGGGCCATTTTCATTTATCCCCAATTGTACTTTGTGGTTGCTCCAAAACACTGGCTGCTTGCAACAAGGAGAAACAATATCTTTGAATAATACCTAATTTGTCTCTATGATAAACTACTAGAAGAATGGATAGGTCAGAAGGTACACATAGTTGTAATTTTAATAGATCCAAAAAAGTACACTCCAGAGACATTCAATCGATTTGCACTTCTACCAGCTTATGAGACTATATGTTACTTATCCTGTTAATGACACTGTGTGTTTTCAAAATGTTTTGTCCTTTGCCAATCTGATCGGTGAAAAATGGAGTACCATGTTAGCTTTTCTTTTGAGGAGCAAAGATGAATACATGCCATTAGTTTTCAATTCATTTATACGTCCCTTTCCATGTTCATTCTAATGATATCTTTATCTCTCCTTTTCTCTTGTTAGTCTTATCTCATTAGTTTTTGAAGTGTTAGACTCTTATTGAGCTTATATAGTAAGAAAGTTAACAATATTCCTGTGTGTTGCTTCAAAAACACAGCAATCACAATTACTTTCTCATTACACAAACCCTGGGAATGGAAGGGCATTATCTAAAGTTTCATCATCCAGAAATATAACTACTGATAGCATTTTGTTGCATTAGTTTCCATTTGTGCCTTTTTTTTTTCAGAAAGTAAAACACTGTAAAAACCATTTAAGAACATGCCTTAGAAAGCCCAACTCATGCATACATTTCCTTGCCTTCATGTGTTTCTCTTAATAACTAAACAACATGCACATTTACATGGTTTCTTTAGCAGGGTATTAGTGGCTAGCACCTATAATCCTAACTACTTAGGCAGCTAAGATCTGAGACTATTGGTTCAAAGCTAGCCTGGGCAGAAAAGCCCATGGGACTCACATTTCCAATTAACCAGCAAAAAGCTGGAAGTGGAGATGTGGCTCAAGTGGTAGAGTTCTTGCCTTGAGTGAAAAAGCCAAGGGAGGTTGCATAAGACTCCAAGTTCAAGCCCCAGTAGTGTAATGCACGTGCGTGTACACACATATACAAGGTTTCTTTAGGCAACACCATTTAGGCTGTTTTTAATATTTTCCTAAACAGCAATGCCACCATAGATGAATATCTTTACATGTATCTATTTGATTCCTTCTAGCATCATTTTTTTGGGGGGGAGGTCCGGTCGTGAGGCCTGAACTCTAGGCCTGGCGCTGTCCCTCAGCTTTTCAGCTCAAGGTTAGTGCTCTACCACTTAAGCCACAGCGAAACTTCCGGCTTTTTTCTTTTTGCTTATGTGGTGCTGAGGAATGGAACCCAGGGCCTCATGCATGCAAGGTAAGCGCTCTACCACTGAGCCACCTTCCCAGCCCTCTAGCATCATTTTTTAAGAGAAATAATTTATAACCCTTTTTTTTTATTGTGAAAATACTGTGCAGAGGGGTTACAATTACATGGGCAAGATAGTGAGTACATTTCTTATCAAGCATTGTAGCCTCCTCGTTTGTTTACCCTTTCCATCCCTTCCCATCCTCCCTCCCCTCCACCCAATCCTCCCCACCCCAAGTTGTAAAGTTCGTTTTTGACATGACAACTTGTACTTCTCATTGTTGCAACGGGTCCACCTGTATCCTTATTTAAACAACTTGTTTTTCCCCTTCCCCTCCACATATTATACCGACATCAAATACAGTGAAAGCGGGGGGGGGGGGGGGGTGTTATACTGTGGGGGAGGGACCTGGGCACTGTCCCTCAGCTCTTCAGCTCAAGGTGAGCGTTTTACCACTTGAGCCACAATGCCACTTCCAGCTTTTTCTGTTAATGTGGTGCTAAACAATCGAACCTAGGGCAAGGAAAGCACTTTACCACTGAGCCACCTTCCCAGCCCCTTTAGAACCATTCTTTAAGATAAATCTCCATAAGAATTACGTAGTACAAACACAAACATCTTTTCTTTTGATCCTGGCCATTGTGGAGAATTAGACATAACTTGTAGAAAGATCAAATTATTTGGTTGAAATTGTTGTCCAAAGCTTGACTGCCCACTCAAAGTACAGCCTGAGTGACGTAGGCTCTTAGTTCTCATACCTGGTGAGAGGCAAAGCCTGTTTGTAATTTCTCCTTAGACATTAAGCAAAACAGCAAATACAGTAGTGACAGGTTGACACGTTTAATGCTTTCATGGATAATTATTTATAAACCTCCTTATGTGATTTTTTAAAGTCCACTGCTAACGAAAGGTCTTGACTTCTAGCAGGGTGCCAAGTTAATTATATCAACCCAATAATAAGCAACACTGAAATGACATTATATAGGCATTTGCAGGGGTCCCAGAAAAATGAACTTCAGAAACATTTTTGAATATATGAGTGTAGCTGTAAGTACAGCTAATCAGGAAAATTAAAGCAAGATGAAAAATTGTTGAGATTAATGAACCCTGATTAAAACAGGATAAAGTGCCCAGGGTATACAAAGTAGCATAGTTCTGAGCAAGCCTGTGTTCCAGAATGTTCATTTCACTTAGCAGTAAATCTCTGACATGAATTCTGCTAATACTCTGATCCAGCCATTTCTGGACTGGCCCATTCATCTCTTCTTTATTTCTCTATAATAAAGGACATAGGATTCTTTTGTATGCCAATGGAACCCTTACAAATTGAATTGCTTTCTAAGAAAGGAAGACAAATAATATACAAACTTGTTTACTCATTTTTGTGTGGCCTTGTTATTATCTTCTGGTTATGAGTATTTTCTTTTTACTTTGGGGTTGAACTGGGGGCCAGTTGTTAGGTTGAATTGATACCACTAATCCACACTTCCAGCCCTGATTTTCACTAGGTATTTTTAGGTTAGAGTGTCATCTCCTGCCAAGGCCAGTACTTGGCCAGTGATCCACCTACTTTTAGGCTTCCTAGCACTGCTGAGACCACAGATACACACTACTTCATCATTCATCTTTTCTTTCTGGAGACATGGTATTATAGACTTCTTCTTTGGTTGATAGAACCAAGATCCTCTCATCTCAGCCTCTTACATAGCTTAGAATGACAGGCATGTGCCCAACTATCTAGGCACAAATATTTTCTAATCTGCCTTGTAATTTCCTTTTAATTTATTCATTATTTTGAAGCATATTGCCTAATTTCCCCACTATTTGAAGAGTGTCTGTTTTGTGCCTATTTTAAATCCTTTGTGGCTATAGACCACAAGGTTTTACATTCCATGATTTGATTCCTTTTAAATAAATCTACATTATTGTGTTCTTTTCTGTCCTGTGCACTTCAAAAGCATGTGTATTTGGCAGTTGCTTGGGTGTTCCCTGGAAGTCAATTAGGTCAAGGTGTTGATTATGTTCTTAAAATCTTCTAAATCCTTGCTGACTTGTGGACTAATTGTGCTTTGTTTTTATCAGTTAGTGTTTTTGATGATTGCTGGTTTGTATAACACTGTCTCTTTTTAGTTTATAAATTTTTATTTCCTAATTTTGAGATTACATTATTAGATGCATACAAATTTAGTATTTTATGAGTTTTTAATTAGGTGTGGTATATTTACTATTACATTATGGTCTCAGAGTATGTTCCCTGTCTTTGGTATGAACACAGCCAAATCAGCTTTATTCTGCCCCATATTTAATGTGACCTTACTTCTCTTGGAAACATTTGATCTTGTCCTTTTGTTGTGTTATTGTTGAGTATATTTCACTGCACTTTAAAATTGTACTATATTTATACATACTTTTAATTTCCTTGTGATAAAGTGTGCTTCTCTTGATGTGGACCTCTGTGAGTTCTGACAAATATTTACAGTTGTACATCCATTACCATACTCAAGATACTGGCTTAGAAAATCCTCTGGAAGTACTCTTTTGTTGTCTACCCTATCCCTAAATATAGCTTCTATGAAACACTAATATATTTTCTGTCCCTACAACTTGGCCTTATCTAGATTTTTTGATTAGTATGAATGATAATTTGCTTTATTACACAATAATATATAATCCAGTCACCATGGATGTTACATTTTACCTATCTCTCCACATGTGACCAATCAATTTATTTTTTTATTAATAAGTTTTTTATTGTGAAAATACCATACAGAGGGGTTACAATTATATTTCCTATCAAGCATTGTTGCCTCCTCCTTTGTTTTCCCCCTCCCATCCCTGCCCTCCCATCACAACCTGTTCCCCGCCCCCCACAAAAAGCTGCTTTTGGGCATAATGTCTTGTACTTCTCATTGTTGCAATGGGTCCACCTATATCCCCATTTAAACAACTTGTTTTTTCCCTTCCCCTCCACAAAGTATACCAACATCAAATACAGTGAAAACAAGGGTTATACCAGGGGAGAGGGACATACAAAGCAACAAAGAAATCATCTTAGAAATATGTTAGAAACAATAGCAAGAAAGAAAAACAATTTGAGTCCCTATCTTGGGGTTCATTTCGCCTAATATCAACTTGTCTGACCGTTTCTGCTTGTCTCAGATATATACTAGTTATTGCAAATTAGGGAAACCAAGGAACCTATGTTTCTTTGGGCCTGGATTTTTTCACTTAATAAAATTTTCTCCAAGTCTTTCTATTTCCTAACAAATGGGGCAATGTCATTCTTTCTGATGGAGGCATAGAATTCCATTGTGTATATATACCACATTTTCTTGATCCAGTCATCTACTGAGCGGCATCTGGGTTGGTTCCATATCTTAGCTATGGTAAATAATGCTGCAATAAACATAATTGTGCTGGTGGCTTTAGTATGGTCTTGTTTGTGATCATTCAGGTAAATGCCCAAAAGGGATTGCTGGGTCTGAAGCTCTATGTGTAGTCTTTTGAGGAATGGAATCATTCAGAATATAGCCTTTAGAACTTAGCTGCTTTTATTTGGCATAATACATTTGAGACTTTATTTATGTTACTAGTTATGCCTTTTATTATTGAGTAATACCCCATTTTATAGATGTATATCCAGGCTGTAGCTGAGAGTCTCTTGGGGAATTTAAAATTTGGGTGAATATTAGTAATCTTATAAACATTCACATGCAGGTGCTTGTATCATCTTAAGTTTTCATTTCATTTGGATAAACACCTGAAAGTAGGGCTATTTAATTGTACAGTAGAGTGTGTTTAACTGTATGAGCAACTCCAAACTACTATAGAGTAGCTGTAACATTTCCCTTCTTAGCAACAACCACAGAGATTTCCAGTTGCTTCTCACCCCCACCCATTATTATTTTTCCTATTTATATTTACCTATTTCTATTTTAACCATTCTGAGAGTAGATTAGTAGTATCTCATTATAGTTTACATTCTGGCAATCAACAATGATTTTAGGTTTGTCTTTATGTGTTTGTTTGCCATCTACAATCTTTTTTTTTGGGGGGGGGTCCGGTCATGGGGCCTGAACTCTGGGCCTGGGCGCTGTCCCTCAGCTCTTCAGCTCAAGGATAGCACTCTACCACTTGAGCCACAGCACCACTTCTGGCTTTTTTCTTTTTGCTTATGTGGTGCTGAGGAATGGAACCCAGGGCCTCATGCATGCAAGGCAAGTGCTCTACCACTGAGCCACCTTCCTAGCCCCTCCATCTGCAGTGAAATTCAAATATTTGGTCAATTTTTAAGAACTAGGCAGTTTGCAGAGCATTACAGAATACTCCATAAACATGTATAATGTTTATGTATAAGTTATTTTTTTCTTTTGATCGTACTGGGGTTTGAGCTTGGCCTTACGCTTGCTACTTAGGCATTCTATCACCCTTATGTGTCGGTTATTTTAACATAGGTTTTTTTTCTTTATCCACAGGTTGTCTTAGACTGTGATCCTCCTATTTATGCTTCCCCACATCACTGAGATGAGATGATAGGCTTATGCTACTGCTCACAGCCATTGTTCTCTCCACACGGTTTAGGATGACAGGCTCAAGCCACTATGCCTGGCCATCGGTCAAGAGATAATCTCACAAACTATTTTTGTGCTTGGGCTAGCCTTGAAACTTAATCCCTCAATCCTTCCACAGTAGCTTGAGTCGATAAGTTAAAATTTTAAATGAAAATTTAATAGCTTATTTTTATGATTTAGATACATGAGACTGTTGCTTACTTTTAAGTGCAAGTGTTTTACAAAAAATATGTGACTTGAGAATATTTTATTCTTTTCATTCTCTTAACAGTGTCTTCTGTTTAAGAGGCACTGTTATATTTTATGGAAATCATATTAATTGGCTATTTTTTGGTGGAACTGGGGTTTGAATTCAGGGTATTGCACATGCCAGAAGGGTGCTCTACCATTTTGTACATATCCAATGATTTTCACTGATTTTTTTCACAAGGTTTCACTTTTATTCTAGGGCTGACCTGAACCACAAATCTATTTATGATCCCACATAATTGAGATGACAGATACTCACCACTGTACTGAGCTTTTTATTGGTTGAGATGGGTCTCATGGATGTTTTACAGAGGCCAGCCTTAATCCACAATCCTCCAGATATTTCCATGTTACCCTCTCCACATCGGTGACTAGTATTACAGCTGTGAGCCACCTCACTCACTTTTGATTGACTTAAACAATTATATTGCAATTTTTGATACTGAAATCCCAGCTGGGATTCCATTTGAAATTGGTGTGATTATGCAGCTATATTTGAGGAGAGTTGACATTTTAATAGTACTGAGTTTTCAATCCATAAATATAGTATATTTTTCCATTTATGTAGGTTCTTTGGTTTTCTTCATCAGTGATTTGCAGTCTTCAATATACAGCTGTTTCAAACACTTTGCTGTCCCTATGTATTTCCTATTCCTTTGGTGCTATTATCAATAATACTTTTTATTCCAAGTAAGGACTGTTCATAGCAGTATGGTAGATTATTCACATTGATATCCCATCCTGATACTTTGTTAGCTTAACTTATTAGTTCTACTTGCCATTTTGTAGCTTCTAAGGATTATCTGTAGACAAATGATGTCTTTTGTGCTTCAAGGTAGTTACACACCTTTTCACTGCTTTTCTGCTTTGATTTAAGACCTCCAAGGTGAAGGTGAAGAGTAAAACGGTCCAAGCAGAAATGAACAGAATGTTCCTGGTCACTGGGAAAAGCTTTTGAAGAGTTTTAACATTATGTTTACAATCAGCTGTTTTCAGATGTCCTTTATTAGGATTAGAAAGTTCTACTTCTAAGTTCTTGAACTTTAATTTTATTATATTATAAAAGGAGGAGAGTTGTAAAAAAAACATGATGTTCTTCTGATCTCATAGTTTTCTCACTTAAGTTTGTATATGGTAACTTACATGCATTTCTGAATGTTGGACAAGTCTTGGATTCCTGGAGTAAACTTTAGTTAGCTATGACATTTTCATCTTTTTTATATTGTTGATGTTTCTCCTGTGCCTTAAATGCATCCAATGAATTTCATGTTTCAGATATTCCTTCTGGCATAAGATTTGCATTTGATTTTTTTCATATAGTTTTTATAATTCTGATAAAAATTTTCCCATCTCTTAGCCCCATATGCCCATGTTTTAAAGTCTTATTAAAATATACAGTATGAAAGTTAAAATCTTTTTAGCTACTAATTCTAATATTTGGACATTTGTTGGTCTACTTTTTTTGAGAGGCACAGGATTGTAACTTGTAGGCCTCATCCTCTGGTTAGCTTTCATACTGCTGGTGTTGTATTACTTGAGGAACCATTCCAGTCCAGCATTTTGCTGGTTAACTGGAGATGGACTCTCACTGACTTTTCTGCCAGACTGGCTTTAAACCAAGATCCTCTAGTCTCAGCCTCCTGAGTAGTGTCCAGCTATTTATCTAGTTTTATTGATGATTTTTGTCTTAATTGCTTTGTCACATTGTACTTTTTCTTCATATGAATAGTCAATTTTGTATATTGAATGTTGTGTCTAGTACATTGTACTTGCCCTGGATTTTGTTGTTTCCTCTAGAGAACATTAACTTTTATTGTAGTATGCATTTAAATTATCAGAGGATTACTTTATTCTTTGGAAGGCTGGTTTTAGGCTTAAGAAGGCAAATCTGTTTCAGATTTTCCCCTAACCCTGGGATAAACTATTTACTCTTGAAAACTTTTCTCCTTGATCATGTATAGAGTTACTTTGTACCAGCTAGACATGGCATATAAGTATTTCTGTAAGATGACTGTTTTAACATTCATGTGTTTTTGAACTTTAATTTTCAAAACTGAAACAATTCTCACATAGAAGACAAATGCTGGTTAAAAAGGGCTGGCAATGAGTTGATGAAGGAGAGATAAAGAAAGGGTGAGGTTGATGGGGAGACATTGCACACATGTATGGAAATGGCATAATGAAACCCTACTTTTGCAAATACTGTGTGCTACTTGATAAAGAGGGTTGATATGAAAGGAACTGAAAGAGAAAAGAAGACATTGTAACAAATGGTCTGTTATCAGAACAAAAGGAGATATTTGATATTTTGGGGGAAAGATGGAAGCAGTGATGTGAAAGGCAAATATGACACATTGGGAGGGCATGGGTGAAATCACTTTAAGATAGGAAAACTAGGGCTGAGAGGGCACAGGACACCTCTTAAAGTGTTTTGCCTTTTAATTTCTCACTAGAAGTTTGATTCATTTTTAATGACTTCTGAACTGGCCAGTTTTCTAGGATCCTCTCCCCTCTTATATCCCACCTCCTCCTTCATTTTATTCTTCCCTTTTATCCCATGTTGGTTTTATACTGAAGTGGTGAAGTACACAAAGAATAGAAGAGTAGCTCAGATTTTTGTTGTAGGAGACTTATTTCTCTGTGTTGGTTTATGTTTTCAATCTTTCCAAAATCTATAAGGACTTGAATTTTCAAAATCTCAAACATTGCCTTTCATATGCTATATCTGGAATGAATCTTTCTGACTTGAAATTTTGGTGGATTCTGCTTTTACTTTAGTATGTCTAATTGTCTAAGTGAAAGATCTTGTTGTTTGTGTGATACAGGACTATTTAAAAGAGGAAGTTTCAGAAGTCAGATCCTAAAACACAGAAAACTACATGGTTTGTCTTACTCTTTCCCTTGGCCATCAATTCAAAGTTACAAGATACACTATTTAGAAAAGTTAGAGAAAGTCAAAATAATATATCAAGTGGGCACTGGTGGCACATATTTATAACCTTAGCTTCTCAGAAGGTTGAGATATTAGAATCATGGTTCAAACCAACTCAGGCAAAAAAACCCATAAGACTCTTCAGTTAAAAGCCATAAAACCAGAGCTGAGTTCTAAGGTCTGCAGTTAAAAGCCAGACCAGGCAGGAACGTCCATGAGATTCCTATCTCCAATTAATCACTAGAAAACTGGAAGTGGTTCTGTGGTTCAAAGTGGTAGAGCTCTAGCCTTGAGTGAAAAAGTTCAAGGACAGCACTCAGTACAATGGTGGTCACAGAGGTTTAGATGTCTAAATTTTTATGTATATTGTACACAAAAATAGAAAGTTTTAATTCCATGGTTATTAGTTCTTACTAAAATATAAACCTTACTCATATAGAAAATTCATTGCAGAAAAATTTATAAAGAGCAAAGTGTAAATCACATATCATTTCACCAGTCAGAGCTAAGAGGCAGAAAAGTTGTATGTTTAGTCTCTAGCCACACAGCCTTGATCAAGTCCGTCTCTCTATCTTAGTAGTTCTGTGGGTTTGGGCAAATCTAGTTTTACATCTGTAAACTGATGATGCTACGTGTGTGTGTGTGTGTGTGTGTGTGTGTGTGTGTGTGTGTGTGTGTGTGTGTGTGTGTGTGTGTGTGTGTGTGTGTGCAGATACTAGAGCTTGAACTTAGGGACTTGCACTCCCATTGGTGCTATATTACTTTGGTAATAAGAGTCTCTGAGATTTTTTTTTTTTGGCCTAGGCTTGCTTTAAAATGCAACCCTTAAATCTCAGGTTTCTGTGTAGCTAGGATTATATGTAGCCCAGCTTCTATAAGTATTTTAATGTTACTATATTTCCAGTATTTTCTCTATGCAAACTATCCTCATTATTATTCTAATCATTTTCTTACCTTTAACATACTGTATCAGGAAAATCATATCCCAGAAGCTATGTAGCCTTTTAGAAAACAAGTACTTATGATCAGAATTTGACTCTGCTAGCTCACTTAATGGATGTTTAACCCTCAATTCTTCATCATTTTAAGTATATCCAGGCTTCCTATTGCTAATTCTTCCTAATGCTAATTCAGTCTAATGCTATTCTGCTTACTAAATAATCTCAACAATCTGTGTCAAGATTACAAAGGACAACATAAAGCTGGAAATTGGGTTAGAACTATGAGTCCACAGAAAGGTGAATTTGCTTCTTGATCTAGGCACAAACTTTCTGGTCTCAGTTATCTGAGAATTGTTGCATTACTACTGCCCAAATACATTTCCACACTGTTTTTGTTGTATGATGGACAAGATGGCAGTCTCTAAGGTCTGCCAGCTTGTTTCTAGACATGGCTCTGATACCTATTACCAGCACTGTCTTACACAATGCTCAATAGGAAATGTATTCATTACCTTGTTCATGTAACTGTAACCCCTCTGTACAGCATTTCTACAATAAAAAACATACAAAAATGAATTAAAATCTTACAAAATCTAAAAGAAAAGATGCTATCAAGTTTCTTAAGTTTTCTTAGCCTCAGATTACTTTTCTCTAACTTGGAAATAACACTACCTGCCACCTAGAGTTGTAAAATCATTACCAATCCTGTGAGCTTTCAGTGTCTCTGTGATGCCAGCTCTGCCTTGGGTCTGTTAACTCAATTTGAGATAGAAATTATGAAGAGGAAAGCAATGCTACCTGAATGAAGCTCTACTTGGGACTATGCTGAAGCACAAGGAAAGCAGTACCTTGTTAAGGGTTCCCTGGATGGTTTTCCAAAGAAGAGAAGTAAAGCTTATGCAGAAGAAAAAGCAGAGTGGCACAGACACAATGAACATTTACTCACTATCCCAGGACTTCTGTATACTTCTTGTGAGTTCTTTGCCCTTGGCACTAGGGTTTACCCTTGACACAGTGGTCTTCACATATGCATTAGGTCCATCTGTGCTCTGCTTGTAAAAGATGGTGGAGGTGCTCAACTACTGTCACCCTAGGAGGATCATATATCCATCAAGTTCAGGCCTATTGCTTATTTGGAGGATTATTAATAAGGGAAGATGGGAGGGTGACTCTGGAAGGAGTCAGCAGCTCCTAAACCATCAGTGGTGGGAGCACAGTTTTGAAAGTTGCTTGCATTGGATGGAGAAATCTTAGAGGATAAAGAATTAGGGTCCTTTTGCTCCATCTCACAGTGAGTCATGCCTTCCAGTGGGAAGTGCTTGGTGAGAGGTTGATGATGATACCCATGGTGATGGTCATGATGATGATCATGTTGATGGGGATCAGTTACAGACTGTGATGGTTGAAATCAAGATTCCCTGTCAAACAGACCTGGCTTTGTAGTTTTGACATTTTGACATTGGATAGTCTTTAGGATTTTGAAAAGTTGTTTAGCTTCTGGAACTTAAATATTTTCATCTATAAATCCTGGAGATAATGAGGTTTCGTTGAGTTGGTGTGATGGTTAAAAGGGAATTGCTTGTAAAACTGCTTGGCACTAGGTAAATACTCCATAAATGTTAGTGTCATTATTTATATGGAAAGACATTAATAGTTCCAGTGAAAACATTTAACAAATTCCTGATTCTTCTTAAGGGATTAGAAGAAAATGATTCATGTCATAATTAAGAGGATTTATTGACAATCCTAGAACAAAAAGAAAAAGAAAACTTTGCAAAGCTAAAATAATAGCCAAGTTCTGAACATATATTTTGTTGTCAGCACTTTGAGATTCCCTATCTCTGTGAAAAGAAAATTGCATCCCCATTGTCCTTTTCATTTAGTGCCCTGCATCCACCCTAGTCTTATTCCTTGCCACCTGCCTCAGGCTGACAGTGCCAAAGAACTTCCTGCCCAAGTGGTTTTTAAGCTCTGGGCCAGGACCATAAATCTCACCATGTCCTTAGTGGGCTGAGGATGCGGGAGAGTCATTATGATGGTTCTTACTGATGCTTTCCGTCTGTAGTATAATAAATATCACCATAAGACACTGTGCCCTGCAGATAAAGTATCACTTCAGCTTTATGTGTGCTGTTCCTGCCCAGCAAATCACAAAGGAAATGCCATAATATGTCCATTGTATATAGTTTTGAATAAATAAGTATAACAAAAAGAATATACTGGTTCTATTTAATCTTAGCACTTAACTGTGAAAACTTGACATATTTCCAATGTTAGGGAAATGAAGAAGAGGCCTATACCAATGTAGTCCTTGGCAGGCTGTCCCAAGTATATCTGCTAGGAGCCCTGCTTAAGGTTTCTAAGGATTGGTTCTCTATGACCTAAGTTTTCCAGTTGTAATATGATCAACAGCCAGTATAATGACCTTGAATTGGAATTTAGGAGCTGATCACCTAATATTCTTTCATTTACAAATAATGAAGGCTCAATTTAAGTAAGCTAATGCAATAAAGGGAAAAGGTCAGAAGTAGGCTTCACGTTTGGCTAACTCCAGGTTCCCAGGGATTAGAACCAGAGTCCTAGTTTTATGTAGACACTTCCCAGCAGGCATGTTCACTGTTGACCACAGGGTAGTTGCCAAGTGGCTCCTGAGGCTGAACCCCTACCTCATGTAGGTAGTAGACATGAGTTCAGGGTTTGGTCTGATTGGAATCACTGAGATCCGTTTCTTTCTCCTAAAGAAGGAATTGTATACATCCACTCATGCACAGATGACATCTGGCTCCTCAGCACCTGGGCTGCCTGGAGGAAGGGTAGGTTTCTGCACCAATAGGAGGATAGTGGTACCCAAAGAAAGGAAAGTAGAGATCAAAAGGAGCTTCTATGGACTTCTATAAATGTTGGTTGGGCAGGGTGCTGTTTTTTTCTGAATTCAAGAAGCAGGGAAAAAAAAACATTTGACCTTGAAGCATTTTGAGCATAACAAAAGATTTTGAACTATATAACCCTTTTAAAACCTATTTGCTGGGGTGCTTGTGCTAATTTGAATTATATTTTTATCTTTAGATTCTTTCCACATTGCCAGTAAGTAGACATGAGTGCTAAGCTAATGCATAGAAAATAAGAATAAAAGGACTCGCTGGATACCAATGGCTTAAGTCTATAATCCTAGCTACTTAAGAGGTTGAGGTCTATGGATCATGGTTTGAAGCCAGCCCAGGCAGGGAAGTCCATGATGAACTTTATCTCCAACTAATTACCCAAAAAGTGGGCAGTGGAGCTATGGCTCAAGTTGTAGAACATGAGCCTGGAGAGAAAACAACAACAAAACTCCAGAACAGTACTCAGGCCCTGAATTTAAGCCCCAGAACAGGTATACAAAAAAAATTTATTAAAAAAATATAGGAACTTTATGCCATGCTCCTGGAAATCTAATAGGAGACAAAATTACCCAAACTAAAAACAAAATAGCTATCTGTTTTTCTGTAGAAAGTGGCAAGAAAAAAGTCACTAACTGAGCCACTGTATTATGCTGTTAAATAAATTAGTTCCACTACAGTGGAGAGCCCCATGGGGGAGCAGGATGATGGCCAATGGGAAAGTCTGCTGATGTGAGCTCCTATTGGAAGTACAGTTTGATGTTTTCTTTTTTGTTTTATTGATGGCCTGAAACATACTTTTAGTTACTGGTTCACATATTTCCCTGAGTTAGCAAAAGGACATTTAGTATATAAGGTTTGTTTTCAGACAGCCTACAGTTGATACTGTCTATTCTCCACCAGTGTAAGTACAGGGAGGGTACAGTTGGCGCGTACTCTGAACTGTATGCTCACTCTATACTTCACATGGGTGACATAGATTTCTTCATGTTATGGGAGAATGGGGCCTACTCTGTATGACAAAGCTTCATAGAGACAGTAACATTTAGTAAGTGGTTTCGAAATTACTTGGGCCTTTCCAAGGGGAGAGGATGAGGTGGCTTCAGAACCTTGCTGGGCCCTCAGTAAGTATCATAGCATGGACATTACTTGGGAGCCAAAGGAAAAGGAAGATTCATGCTCCTCTCCAGATCTCCTAAACAGAATTTGCATTTCAACAACATCCTCTCTCATCAGCTGTAAGCAGGGGAAGTGAGAAACACATATATAGATCAGCAGGGCTCAGCCTTAACAGTACACTGTGATCTCTCAACAAGGTTTTAAAAAAAATCTGGTCCTCTGGGCCTTCCCAGTTAATTGTATGGCCCAGATGATAGCAAAATGAAACAAAAACTCCCCAGTGATTTCAGGGAGTAGCAAAGGCTAGAAAATAAGACACAGAATCTCAGCAATTGTGGGAGAGATATTTCCAGATTAAGGCTAAGTAATTTAGGAGCTGGGGTATTTGTAGGCATTGGGCTGGAGAGAGGGGCCACGTAGACCTTGCAGTATTTATTTCTCTTTAAGATTAGAACACTAAGTAGACATTAGAAGATTAAGAAATGTATAAAGAAAGGAATAAAATGCATGATTAGCCCTCACTTTGGTATCTCTCTACAACCTCAAGATGAGCCAGGAAAGACGACCAGCCACAATATCCATCAGAAAGGATGGTGGTCAGCAGCGATAGTTGTGACTTGGAGCAATGAAAACATGGACTATATGCTCAAAAAAGCAGCACAGAAATACTATTAGAGCTGCTAAAGGATAACATTTTTTCCTTCTTTCTGTAATCTCTCTTGGCCTATCATCATTTTTCAATTCACTATTTAATACTATGTTCCCTTGGACACAGGATACTTACAATAAAAGAGTGGACCTCACTGGTCTCTCAGGGTCCTGACCCAATTAGTCAGTAGGGATGTGAGGCTCACTAGCTATTGGGATCTCCATACCTCTAAGCCACTAATCTCTAGATTGAGATGCCTGGTCCTGCCTGGGGCAGTAGATCCAATCACCCTCTCCCAAGGGTCTCATAGCCTCCGATTGTTTTTGTTGGACACCTGAACCCAAGAGAATTTCAGCCTTTACACCAGGAAATAGTTGTGTACCCAAATGAAAACTGTTTTTGCTTTTATTTTAGCCTTGTTTTAAATTCCTTGATTTAGGGTTGGGAAGGTGGCTCAGTGGTAGAGTGCTTGCCTTGCATGCATGAGGCCCTGGGTTCGATTCCTCAGAACCACATAAGCAGAAAAAGCCAGAAGTGGTGCTGTGGCTTAAGTGGTAGAGCACTAGCCTTGAGCTGAAGAGCTGAGGGACAGAGCCCAGGCCCAGAGTTCAGGCCCCAAGACGGACAAAAAAGAAAAATAAAAAAATCCTTGATTTACACTGACTTAGGTGGATGAAAGGTTTGCCCCTGCAGATCCTCCTGGATATGCTATGGTGCTTCCAGACATCACCAAGCCTGGACCCTCTCCATGCCTGTGGCCAGGCCCTGTCAGTGTTAAAGGGAGAATTTATCTGTGAGGCAGACAGCAGGAAAGGGGCTGGTGAGATGGGGAGATAGGGTTGATCTTGATAAGAGACACTAACATTTCCCTTCTCATTGGCCTCCCTTCTGGACCTCTGTATGTGCTCTACTGTCCCTTGGACTTGGAGTTTGAAATACATTTGCAGTAACACTACAAGGAGTGTCAATTAGTGAGCTCCCAAGTGAGAGCCATTTCCTAGAGTTGGTCCTACATGCCCTTAAAACCAGCACTGGGTGGGTGGGGGGGCGGGAGGGAGTGCGGCGTGGGAGCGGGGGAGGGAATGGAAGAGACTAGTTAGAGATTAAGTTGACATTCAGATTAGGATGTAGCAATGTTGAAATAGATGTACTTGAGAATATCTTTGGCTTATATGACTGGAATAGATAGTGACATCATTAAAACATACATTAGTCTCCCCTTATCTGTGGCTTGACCATCTGCAATTTTAATTACCTGTGGTCAACAGCAGTCCCCAAATATTAAATGGAAAATTCCACAAACAAAAAGTTCCTGAGTTATAAGTTGTACAGCATTCTGAGTTGAGTGATGGAATCTTATACTATCTCATCCTGCCCTGCCTTTCCCCAGAATACCCACATTGTACCCATTTCCCACCCCCTCAGTCATGTAGCATTGTTTGTTACCAGATCTACAGTTTACAGACCTTGTGTTTACAGTTCAAGACTCTCCATGGTTTCAGGAATCTTCTTGGAGTCTGCCATATTCCCCATGGATGCAGGAGAAAAAAATATGGGGAGTGGGCAGAAATAAGTTTCAAGTAACTGTGAATACTTCATTTGTTCCAATACCTAATCCTTCTTTTCACTGGTTCAACGGCATAGACTGCATAGACTTTCAGAACAGGGATAAATACTAAAGGGGAGAGAGTGTGAGGCTCATTCTGAGCTCTAATTAGCCTGTTTTGAGTATTTCATACTTAAGTATGATGTTAAATTTGATTCACACATGCCTATTTATTTCTCTTTCAAAGACTGTTTTCAGGAATGGTATTTATGTCAAGTGTCTGTTAGACACCAATGAATGCATCCCACAGCACAGGCTCTTTTCCAGTTCTGTGAAGGATGTCTTACATGACTAGATCCACTGGGATCTAGGATGGGCACTAGAAGTAAAGTAGGGATTTTCTTGTAGCCTAGACTTACAGGAGGATGCCATGATGCTAAGCACCACAGGTTCTAGGTAGAGCAGCCATCTGTCTGGTGCTAATTTAAACCCCCAAATTTATTTGGGTACTTCCAGTTGACTATGTGAAGAGAGGTGAGGGCGTCATGAGACATCAGTGGTCATAGGAGGCATACAGAGGTACACAGTTCACAAGGATGCATCAGGTGTGTTTGTCCTGGGAGCTAGATGGGCTGGGAAAATTCTCACAGACTCTTCCTTTGAGACTACCCAAAGAAAGTAAGCCCAGACCTGATGCTTTTCTGAGCAATACGTGAGGTCTAGGAAAGGCATCAACACGAATCTAGCCTGTGGTAGGGCCAGACAAAGATATGTGTGCTTTTCAGGGGTCAGGAGACAAAATGAAGATGACTGACCTTGAGCCTTCTTGCTTAAACCCATCATTTTTGACTGTTTGCAGGAAAAGGCTACTCCAGTGTCAGCAGATTGTGGAGTACCTTCTGATAGTAGAGATACACAGATGGTCAAGTTGGGCTGCGGTGAGAGTCTCCAGGCCCTCAAAAGAACCCATAATAATCTCACAAGAGAGCCTGTATTTGAATGCTGGGCCACACAGCACAGACCTTAAGCTAATCAAGTTTTGTCACAACAAAAGCTGTGGTGACAGAATGATACTTGCCTTGACAGTAGAAATACCTCTTTGCTATTTTTCTGATTCCAAGCTGTGAAAGAAAGGTAGAATCTAGAAGCTTGCAGGAAAAACAGTGAAGAGCTTTGCAATTGATATGAAATCAGAGTATTCCACATGGTACTATATTTATAAACCTGAAGTATTCAGAAAGTTTTGGAATCTATGTAAGATATCACTAGACATGAGAAAGCAAGAATTTAGAAGTAGAGTTGAATGGAAGTAGAAGACAGAGAGATGATAGAGGAAGAAAGGGAGCAAGGGAGGGAAGGACAGGAAGGATGGAAGAAGACTTAAGAGACACTTCATGTTCCTATTTCTTTCAGCTGGAACAAATCAATAAAGTTGTTCATTAGCATTCTGATTGGGCATCAGTAATCAGAAAGGGAGATTATTCAGTTTGGTATCAATGTTCTTCATACAAAGAATCTGAACTATTTCCTTCTTTCCCTGTGTTCTGAAACACTTCAAATATTTGGGACTGTATATGCACTGACATGCTAAAACAATTCACCTGTAAAAGTACTGGGCTCTGTCACTTTATTGGCCAGGGGCAGGTGAGGCCTTTCTTTGGGCTAAATATGACAGCAGACCTTCCATTTGTTCACCTCCCATGTCATTGATAGTGTAGGGTAGAGGAAGGACAGAGAATATCTTGTGTTTAATTTTTAGTTTGAGTTTAAATCATCATCCAATGGTTGCTACCCATAACTTACTAGCCTGGGTAAGTACAGGATCTTTTGGTGTATGCTTGAGGTGTATGCTTCTCCAAAGAGAAGAAGATCCCCTGCAGATCCATTGGATAGACCCTACCCAGGTGGATGTGAGTGAAGTGTAGAAATCTAGAGAGGTCCTTGTGACACACTATCTCTCATCTTTTGGGGAAAAGTCCAGTAAATCTATAAAGGGGGAAATCCTGAAAGAGTTCAAAACATCTGTAGGTTCTATCCTGCCGTTATTATTTTTTTTTAAAGCATGGTTCTGTCCCTATGCAACGAAAACGAGCCAAACGGGTTCTCCAAACATGCCTGGCCCTGCACTTCTCAGCAAAGCTAGCCCTTTGGTCCCTCCCCATTGTATGTGTTTGTCGCCTGTAAGATAGGGAATAGGGAAGCAGCAGGAAGATATCTGCCATCTGTCTAGCCCAGCACCTCTCATTAGATGGATAAGCATGTTGCAAGGCATCTCTCTGGTCTGGAAGGCTGCCTTGAAATCACATCAACATTTCCTGTCCAGTCCTTGCTCAGTCGGCAATGGATGGGAAAAAGGAGGACTGGGTTACTTCAGTTCCGGCACCTTAAGCATCAAAATTGCTTCCCTCTTTGCAACTTCCTTTCCCTGGAGGACCTAATTTCTTTTACACATTTTGACCTATCTCTGCCTAGAAACCACCACAGCACTTCCCTATGAAGCATTTCCCTGTTTGAATTTTTTATTTTGCTGCAGGCAAACGCACCAGGCTCGGCTCTCCCACACTGTGACGTCAGCCTGGCTTCAGGGCCCAGCTGGATGAAGGTGTGCTTTATGAAGTTCAACCCTGGACCCTGGGCCATAAATACACGCTGTCCATATAACAGCTAACATTGCCCAGGCTTCTCTGAAACACCATGTTAATAAGCAGACAGTATGTCTTTAAAATATGGAAAAGCAGTTAATCTTTCCGCTGGCAAATCCTTCACGAGGGGTGGTTTTCCTAGGCTTCAGGGCAGGCACATGCAGGGCTTTTCATCTCCTAGGGTTTGAAAAAGAAAATGGGAACATTTGCTGTGGTGGACTTCCTGTGAAGTGTGTTAAAATCAGAATCTTGTGTTTGTTGTCAGGAAGCAGCCAGCATGGGGTGATGTCAATGGATTGTACCTCGGGGAATCTGTGCACTAATAATTCCAATGCAGGACAGAATCTGCGGCCTGTGGTAGCAGAGCTGCATGGGCTTGGGCAAGCTCTGGGTTGGATGGAACTCCAGCTCTGTGCTAGCTACTCTGGAAAGCTACTTAGCCTCTTGTTTCTCTGACTCTAAAATGGGTATAATCTGGTCTTATTCCTATAAGTGCTGTAAGAGTTTACACATCCTCCATGAATTCCAGTTTTCTCTAAAATAAGACAATCAGTATTCCTTGGTCCTTGCACAGATTTTACTTTGTAAATACTTTAAGAATCTTAGACAAGAATGCATGGATCCTTATGATGATCCTTATTAGTGTTTGAGATTAAGTTCAAGTTGACTATCAGCAATTGTTTTTTTTTATTTGCATCTAAAGGCAGTGTATTTCACTGTGACATTTCCATACATGTGTGCTATGTATTCCAATCTCTTCCTTCCCCCACTTGCCAAAACAATTTCAACAGGTTTCATTGTTCAACTTTCATCCATGCTGACAATCTATTCCAGTTATACTATGGTCTTCAACTCTCCCTAGATCAGTTCTCTCTTGATATTACCTATCTTCTTCCCAACAGAACTTGTTCCTCTTTCCCTTCCCTCTAACCCCCTATTGATCCAAGAACTTTTCCACAGATTTTATGTTATCGTATTGCCCAATATCAAACTCAAGGCCTCACATTTGCACTATGCCCCTAATCTTGCATTTTAAAATTTGTACTAGTTTAAATTTTAGAGAGTGAGTCCCCCAACCTCTACCATTCTTACATATCTACCCTTCATCGGTGTCTACTCTTCTATAAATATCTTTGTGGGTTTTGATATTGAATAATGCAAGTCTCTTCCCTTCCCTCTTAATGAAGTCCCTTCCCCCACCACATGTGTCTTAATTCTTCTTTGTACTAAAAGTATCTGAAAATCATTACCTTAAATTCTACCCAAATCATATTTGGATATTGCATGCAATTGGTTTTGTGTTACAAAGTTAATTAAGGTAGAAGTGACATTTTTTAAATGAGTACTCTTTTCCTACTGTTCTGATGTTGTCTTATTTTATATTCTTCAGTGATGTTTCATCTTCACAGAAGCATGATCCTTATTAGATTTACTCTTGGGCATTTATAGTGATAATTGGAAGTATCAATGGTTCTTTATGCTATAAACAGTTCCCATTGGTTACTACCAGTGTCAGGCTATGGTTTTATACGCTGATTATGTAACTAGTCAGCTTGCTGAGTTCTTTTATTAGTTCCAATAGCTGGTCAGTGGGTCTGTGTGGGTTTTCTAAGAACATAGCTATATCTGTTCTTTGGTGTTGTGGTAGTATTCACCTACGGGTAGATTTTCAATGAGCATTTCAGTTTTGTTCATAGCAATTGGCCAGCCCATGTTTATAGCTTAGCCAAAGGTAGATAATTTATGCTTTATTTCTCCAAGGTGTGTTTTCCCTAAGTTTTAAAATTGTTTGCAGCCGTATACATAAAAGTCACCAAAAATGTTTAAAATGCCTCATCATCTTTTGGGTTTTAATGTTGCTTTGTGACTTCTTTCTTAATCAAGAGTGCCAGAAGTTGACTTAAGATAATACCTCTTTAAATCACAGTTTGACTTCATCACTTTTATTCAGTTTTATTTGTACCTTAATCTTTTGCTTTCATTACTATAAATTCTGTCATTACTTCAACAAATAGTTACTATGACTGTTCTGTCTCCAGCATAACTATAGTTACTGGAGATAAGAGAGAAGTAACAATCAGATGCGGTCCTTGTAGGCAGGAACCAAGCCAGGAAGAAGGGGTGGCAAAGAAAGGTAGTCTCGTCCTTGATTCTTGGCAGCCACTGATCCTGCTGGAAGGAATCTGCGAAAGAAGATGTATGAGGAAGGAGGAAGAGAGGCAAGACAGAAAATGGAGGTGAATAGTTTTATGTTATCAGTACAGATTTCAAACGCAGGGTCTCACATGGCTTGGCTTGCTAACTTGGCTGCACAATAACATTTAGGCCTTGAGCCATGCCTACAGCCTTAAATAATTGGAGCTGTGGTCTCATGGATTTTTCTTTGCAACTGGCTTTTTTATATCATCCTTTCCCAGGTAGCCAGGATTACATTTGTGAGTTACTAGCACCCTGACAAATAATTCTATTTAGGACTTAGACTACAGGGACTAGGAAATCAAGCAGTAGTTAGAAGACCTAAGGAGAGTTGCTTTTCATGACATGGAAGATGACAAAACTTGTCAGATGAAAGGGTAGGGATGAGGAAAACTATTTGTGCAGTGTTTACTTGGTCTTAGTGGCATCTGGGCAAGCCTGAGAACTGAGCCTTGAAGAGGAACATCAGTACTCCAGGGCAGATGAGGGAAGAGATACATTGAGGGGAAAGGTGAACATTTATGATCTCATTTCCCAGCTCCTTGATTTGAAAATGTAGTTCAACTATTTATGATCTTTTTGTTTTCCTACCATACTTAAGCACACAAGGCACCCATTTTGCTCGAGTCACTCTGATATCCTCAAGGGTAGATGAAATGTGTTCTTTAACTTTTACATTTTTATTGGTTGGTTGTGGGGCTTGAACTCTGGGCCTGATGCTGTCCCTCAGCTCTTCAGCTTAAGACAAGCACTCTAGCTCTGGAGCCACAGCACCACTTCTGGTTTTCTGAGTGGTTTATTGGAGATAAGATCTCACAGACTTTGCTGGATGGGCTGGCTTTGAACCATGATCCTCATATCTCAGCCTCCTGAATAGCTAGGATTACAGGTGTGAGCCACCAGCACCCAGCTGTGTTATGTATTTTTATGATTCCTGGAAGTCTCTACTAGAAGAACATGCAACCAAAGATTTCTGATCCTAGAAATGTGCTGCAGTTCTCCATATTTCAAAATAGTTCATATTGTATATTGTTTAACCTGAGTTTCCATTCCATATTTTAATAGATCATTCTTCTCCATTCCTTTTTGCTATTTCAGTTTATTTACACAAAGATCCATTTCATATCTTTTTAGTGGCTTAGTATGAACTGTTTTGTTACATTTTAATAATACTTTACTCAGTGAACATTTGTGTACTAACATTAATAGCCTTTCTCTTTTAATGTTAGCTTTTTTTCTAATACATTTTCCCTCTTTCTAAGTCATTTTGTTTTAGGAATGTTTGTGGCAAACAACATAATACTAGTATTTTTGTATGAGTCTCTGCCTTTTAATATGGGAATCTAAAAGCTTCATATTTATTGTAATTGCAATAATTTTAGACAAAGTGAAGGGATGTATATGTATTTAACTTAATGCTATGTAGGATTAATCGGGTTTTTATTTTTCATATTTCCAGTAATTATTTCCAAATTTTCTATAATCTTCTACAGTTACCTTTGTCATTGAGACAACTTTGATTTTCTTTCCCTCAAAACTTCCTTGATTTGTTTCCTCATCCCCCCCATTCCTGTGGTATCTTTTTTTTCATTCATTTCCAAGTTATTTATTCTGCAGAAGCTTTAGGACTGGTCTCCCTCCTTGATGATCTGAACTGCCAGTCATGTTTGACTAACCATTCAATGAAAAGAATAGGGATTTTTCTTTTTTAAAACTGAGAAATTTTCTTCTTTTGAATTTTTTATACTTTAATCTCATTCCTCTTTATTGTGCAGCTGGCATTTGATAGATTGGTTTGACTTACTCATCTAGTTCTTTTGTTTGTATGTTTTTTATTGTAAAAATACTATACAGAGGGGTTACAGTTACATAAGCAAAGTAATGAGTACATTTCCTATTGAACATTGTTGCTTCCTCCTTTGTTTTTTCCCTACCATCATTTCCCTCCCACCTCCACAACTACCCATCTTCCCCCTTCCCCACCAAAGTTGTAAAGTTCATTTTCAACATAGTGTCTTGTACATCTCATTGTTACAATGGGTCAACCTGTATCCCTATTTAAGCATTTTGTTTTTTCCCATCCCCTTCCCGAATTAGAGAAGGGGCACCAATCAAATACAGTGAAAACAGGGGCTATACCATGGGGGATGAACATACAAAGAAACAAAAAATTCACATGGTACATTATAAATATGTTAGAAACAATAGCAAGAAAGAAAAAATTATTTGTGTCCCTATATTGGGGTTCATTTCAACTCTTCTAGCTCTTTTAGAGTTGTTATACAATCTTGGTTTTGTCCTTTTCTTTCCAAATTGGAAGTCACTGTTGTCTGCTGAGAGCCATCTCTGGTTGGATTTTTTTTATGCTGATAAGCATTATCTATTACACAGAAACTCCAGAATTACTGGAGAGATTACCTTTGCTTAGGTAGGAGTGCATCTAGCACCAAAGGGAATGATAAGCAGAAATTTTGTTTTTAGTTTAAAAATGTTTAAAATGTTGCATAGGTTTCCCAAACCAAGTGTCGTCATGGAGAAGGGTAGAGAGAACCAAAAGTAGGATGCTAGAGTCTACATAGTGATTTAGGGAGGGGCATGTCCTATTTGCCACTGAGGATGAAAAAAACACAACTGATCTCCAGGGTTTATCTTATGGATAGATATTGGAATTTGGAGAAAGAAAACCAGGTACATTGGAGTCTTAGTGAATTCATTCATAATTCAACAAATGAGGTAGTAACAGGTCCAAAGAAGTTGGAGTCTTTCTCCACAAAGCAGAATTCTTCTTCATTAAACAAATTTAATTCACCATGATGATACACTCTAGAGAACACAACAAATTGATTGGAAGGAAGGTTTACTCCCCCTATAAACCAATATTTTTGTCAGGTTAAATTATATTTTCACCAAAGAAATGAATTTAATGAAATATCATGAAACATGGGCTGTCAGCCTGTGATAAAGGTTTAGCACATCTGCAGAGTCCTCCAAGACACAGCAGCACCTCTTGATAAAGGACAGTTTCTATGATGGACTTTCCATGCCACATCACTGATATACAATAATACGGCTGTTTTAAAGGAAACAGTTTATTCTGAGCCAAACCTGAGTGACCATCACCCTGGAACATCAATTCAAGTTACCTGGAATTACATGCGCCAACCCAGAAAGGGTTCAATTATAGCCACAGAACAAATCACTGTAGTGCTAGGGCCTCTGATGGGTAGACTACAGCAAAGCAAGGAAATTTTTTCCATAGGCTTCCAATGTTCTAGATAGACACTGGGGTCTAAGGCTCTGTAAATCTGAATGATATATCTTAAGAAGTTTACCTAACAATCCCCAGAATGCTAGATCAGATACATAAGTTGGCCCCTAAGGAGCCCAAGACATCTTTGCTCAATCTCCGTGTTTTAATCAGCCAAGGTCAAGCAATCTACAGCATCTTCAGACAACTTGAGTTTTCCGCTTCCTCTGTTGGCCATGCCACACACAGTGTGCATGTGGAGACCAAATGTTTTCTTGTCCCATGGAGTTATAGTTTTTGAGTCATGCCTGGGTCACACTACAATTAACTGTCATGATCTAGTTTTGACTTTCCCTCTTTTTTCCATCCATTTTATCTGGTACATTTTCATGTAGCACACAGTAAAGAGTATTGTACTTAGTTACAATGATCAAGAACTTAGTGTGCTTAAAAGAAGAAAAGGTAGCAGATGAATGAAACATTTTCTAATCAATCAAAAAATAAACACTTTTTGAATTTATCACCATACTTTTTAATCAACATGACAGTATGTTTTTTTTCCTTTATGTATAGTGCTTGATGAAATCTATTATTGTGTTTCAATCTAATCTTTTGGCTGATTCTAATATTAAGGAAGATTGGCCTTAAATGTCCAATTCATTGTAACTTTTTTTTGGATGAAATGTGTTCTTTAACTTTTACATTTTTACTGTGATGTATATATATATATCACAGTACCTTATAGTACTATTTGTGTCAGCTGCAATCTGGAATCCACCAGAACTCATAAATCTGAGTTCATGTGAGTGAAAGGTGTGGTCAGGCCTCATGCTATAGAGAATCCAGCCCTGCTTACGAGGTTTTGGGTTGTCATGAAACACCAGAAGCTACAACAAATTGGCACTTTTATCTGGGAGTGCCATATCTAGTCATTTCCAATATCAATAGCAGCATAGTAATCTAATTAGTGAGACCCAGTTAATGTTCTTTCTTTTTTCCTAAAAAGAATTTTTGTTGCTTTCGATATGGAAGTTTGGTCTGAAATAGAAGTATCCCAAAAGGAACTTTATTTTTATTAGGTTCTAAATAATCTTCACCAGACAGTCTGAATTTTTCTTAATTCTCTATTTGGTATAATTTAATTTTTTTTCTTTGGAGATTATAAAGAGTGTATTCAAGGAAAACAAGGGTATAAATGAGCAAACAATCATAACAAAAATACAGTTACTGACATAACACCATCATCATTTGTAGTTTATTTAAAATCCATGTCAGGATTATACTAATTCTTTAAGAAAACATACCAAAGTATGGTGAAATGGCACATGCCAGTAATCTCAGTACTTGGGAAGTGCTAAGTATTAACAACAGGAATATGACAATTTCAAGAACAACTTAGGCTACGTGGTGAGTTTTAGACCAGCTTCAGCTACAAAGCTGTACAGTGAGACCCTGTCTCAAAAAAAAAAATTAGAGAAGGAAAGGGACAACATAGCAAGCAAATTCCAAGTCTTTTACATGATCTGTATACGAAGATATTCAAGACTATAAAAATGCATTCTAAAAGAACAAGTATAAGTGCAATAGTTGTTAGAGGAATTTGTGAGTTCATTTGATTTGTCAGTGCAGTGAAGATGAGTATCACCCAATTTTTCTAGGTACACACAAACACACACCCACACACGCTGTCAGGAACTGGAACCCATATGAGGGGAGAATTGTAAATTCAAGAATTTATAGCCCCTGAGGTTTTGTTGGACAGAAGGTGTTTAATCATACCTGGGCTAAATTCTTGGTTTCATAACAGAGGCAGGCTGCAGGCCCTATAAGACCCATGAAATCATTTTAGTCTCACTCTGCCTAGGCAACTACAAGTGGGACTCAAAACTCAATAAATCTAGGCCTGTGAATGATGCTATAAATATCCAAATCGCCCTTAGCAGAAAACAAGGTTCCACACCTGCAGCTCTTTGAAGGAATCTCTCTCTCTCTTCCAGTAGGCAAAATCATTTGATTTTAGCTCTTACTCATTCAGTCATTTTTTCATAATAATTATTATTTTTTTGTGAGAACACCGTACAGAGGAGTTACAATTACATGGGCAAGATAATGAGTACATTTCTTATCAAGCATTGTTGCCTCCTCTTTGTTTCCCCTTCCCATCCCTTCCCATACCCCCCCACCTAGTTCTCATTGTTGCAATGGGTCCACCTGTATCCCTAATTAAACGATTTGTTTTTGCCCTTCCCCTCCACAAATTATACCAACATCAAATACAGTAAAAGCAGGGGTTATACTGTGGGGGAGGGACATACAAAGTAACATAGAAATCTTCTTATAAATATGTTAGAAACAATTGCATGAAAGAAAAAAAAACATTTGAATACTTATCTTGGGGTTCATTTCCCTAACATCAACTTACCTGACCTTTTCTGCTTGTCTCAGACATATACTAGTAATTGCAAATCATTCAGTCATTTTTATCCAAGGAATTCCCTGTGGAAGGAATCTGGGGCCCTTCATTAAGTTCGATGCCATCTTTCTCAGGCAATGGCATCATCTAGGAAGTCTGAGCCACCTTATTGTTATGAACTGTTCTTCGTCTGAATATTTATACTGTTTTCCATAAAGACTATAATGGTTTAGATTCACACCAATAGTGTAGAAGACTTCCTTTTTCCTCTGCATCCTCATCTGAATAACTGAAGCAATAGATAGTGGATGCATGGATCAAGTGGTAAAGTACCTACTTAGGAAGCCTGAATTCAAATCTTATTACTCAAAGAAACAACTGCCCAATAAATAAGTGGGCTAAAGACTTAAAGATAAACTTTTCTGAAGAGGAAATAAGAATGGCCAATAGACACATGAAGAAATGCTCAACTTCTCTAGCCATAAAAGAAATGCAAATAAAAACAACATTGAGATTCCACCTCACCCCAGTTAGAATGGCTATAATCAAGAACTCTAATAACAACAGATGCTAGACGGTATGTGGCCAGAAGGGAACCCTAGTGCATTGTTGGTGGGAGTGTAAACTTGTTCAACCACTTTGGAAAGTAGTATGGAGGTTCCTCAAAAGATTCCACATAGAGCTCCCCTATGACCCAGCAATCCCACTTTTGGGCAAAGTGGGATTGTTTTATCCAAATTATCACAAATAAAGAAAAAGATTTATTTATCATCTCTATTTTTAATTTTCATTTTATGTATGCTTTGATCTTTAAACTATTTCTTATGATCTGGCATTGATTTATTGTTTTTTCTAAGTTCCTGAGATGTGTTGTTAGGTTATGATTTGTTTGGTCTTTATACATTTTGTATTCACTTGACCACATATAAATTTTCCCACAAGTTCACTTGCAAAACCTTTTTACAATACCACCACCCATTTCATGGTATTTTCATTGACTTAGAAGTACTCGGGTCTTTTATTGGCAGTTCTAGAGATTGAACTTCAGGACTTGCTATGCTGGTATTCTATCATTTGAGCCACACCTCCACTTCTGGCTTTATTCTAGTTAATTGAAAACAAAGTGTCTTAGATTATCTGCTTGAGCTAGCTTTTGAACACTGATCCTGCGAACTCAGCCTCCTGAGCAGCTAGGATTATATGTGTGAGCTACCAGCCCCAAGATTGCCTTGATTATTTTCTATATGGGGTCTCTTTTTATGTCCTGCTGGACTATGATCTTCCTATATATGCTTCTTGGGTGTGTTGCTAGAGTGCGCACCCATTATGCCTACCTATTGATTGAGATAGAGGGCTCAATTTTTAGGCCTACGATGGCCTTGAACTGCTACCCCCCATCTCTGCTTCCCAAGTAGGCAGAGATGGTGCCTTGAGTCGCCATGTTGAGCAAAACTAGTCCCTTTTAGAACAAACCTTACCTTCTTTTCTCCTCAACAAATTCTCATATTTTATGAGATACGAAGCTGTTTCTCCTCTTGTTCGTTTTGATAATTAACCCCTAGCAAGTACACAGACTAATACTTTTACATTTTTGTAATGAAATTTTAAGTATGGAAACATAGCCAAATATATTTAGGGTTTTGTTTTGTTGAGACAGGGTCTGAGTATGTAACCTAGATAGGCCTTGAGACTCTCCTGCTCAGCCTCCAAGTGCCAGGATTATAACCTTTGTCTCCACAATGACTCATTTAGCTTTTAAATTACATAAAATAAAAATGACAGTCATAGACATCAGTATTTTATTTAGAAGTCACCTAGCCCTCTAATGAATATTATTTAACAGTATAGCATAACCTTACAGTTTTAGTGAAGATTACGTTGAAGCTCTGAGGATTTTACTTATAAAGGTTTATTCTACTTACCTTTTCCTAATCTACCCATTACTAACAATTATCCAAATTGCTCATGGAAATTTTGATGCATTATACAAATACAAAGCTTGTTAGCCGTCATTAACCATTTTAATAGCATGTGAATGTTTTGCAGTATCTAAGCAAGCACTCTCTAAGCTAAATAGTAGACAAGCCTTAGCTACTTAGGATTTTCCCAAGTCTTACAAACCTTGAAGAGTGTGTTTGGGATGATGTTATTTAATTTATGAGCACTCATTTATTTCTCAGTCCCTTTGGTATCATTAGACATATAAAGAGAGAAATACAGGGAAAAGATTCTCTGGCTCTTTTTTAGGTTTATTCTTTTTCAGTTTCCAAGTTTCAAAAATGTTTTTTGTGATTTTGATGATCACCTCTTCCATCACTTAAAGCAATCTTTAATCCTGAATTTGCAATTCGGTATCATAGTTTTGGAAGTGAAGTAAGATGGGGAATTCATCTATCTCAACCACAGAAAAAGTTAAACCCTGTTCAAAGAAACTTTCTCCTTTGACCTAGCCTTTACTTTTGCTATTTTCTATCTTTCCATCTTAAAGGTAGTCATTGGCAGAAACCACCTTTATATGTAAACTTCATTTAAAAAGTGTTTAAAAACAGCCACCTAAAATGTAGGAAGGCCACACTAGGAAGACTGAAGGAGTTAAGTTCTTCGAATCTCCCTTATTTTCTAATCAGATGTAATCTTGAACATCCAACCTGACCATCCAACCTGAGAAGCAACCTGTGAAAGCTTTCTTGAGCTTTCTGACCTCTTCCCTGCTTTCATGCATCTCAGGTTCCCAGTCATTTTGGAAAGAACAAGTTCTGCCTAATCTCCCTTGAAGGAAACAAATGTGTGCTCTGAATTTCTAAGAAATCCCTCCCAAATATGAACCCAGTATAGATGGGACAAACATGAAGGACTAGTAGAAGCCCCTACTCTGAATGGATTTGGGACTTGTGGAAGGGGAAAGTTGAAATTTGTAGGATGAGAAAGAAAGAGTCACTAGTCTACCCAGTGTCTTTCAGCCTAGGTTTCTTCTCCAGAGGGGTTAGAAAGGAGCAAGGGAAAGGCATCCCACAAAACCCCAGCGCACTGCAGGGATGGAAAGAAATTAGCTCGATGGCACTAGGGGGAGCCCTAGCTTCCATGTGGGTCAACGAAGACTATCATGGTACCCTGACATGGAACAGAACCCAGTCCAGGTGGCAGATGGCTAATCCTAACCAGGTACTTACAAAGTGCATCAATTACTATGGCAAGAGGGAATGCTAACAGTTTTGAAGAAAACCTTATTTTTCTAACAAATGAATGACAAAATATGATCACATAGTTTTTATCAGGTTCTGAGATGAACTTTTTTGCATAACCTTTTCTCATTTGTAGGCTATGGAACAACATATTTTTTGGTGGGAGGGTGAAATAGGTACCATATAGCATGTTTAATTTAGCTCTCCTTTGTCTGAATTTAAAGACATATTTCTCTTTTCCTTATTTGAATCCAGTATTTAAATCCTAGAGGTTTACATTAAAAATTATTATTATAAGCTGAGCACCAGGGGCTCATACCTGTAAACCTAACTCAGGAGGCTGAAATCTGAGGATTGTGGTTAAAAGCCAGCCTGGGCAGGAAAGTTCATAAGACTCTTATCTCCAATAAACCACCAGACAACTGGAAGTGGTGCTGTGGCTCAAGTGGTAGAGCACTAGCTTGAGCGAAAGAGCTGAGGGACAGCTCCCAAGGCCCAGAGTTCAAGCCCCACAACCAACAAAAAAATTGTTACTATAAAGGTGATCCACAGAGGAGTTACAGGTAAAGAGTATATTTCTTTTTGGACAATGTCACTCCTCCCTTTCCAGTTTTTCCCTCCCATCCCCACTAGATGTTTACATTTTTTCTTTCTTTAAGCAAGAAAGCTAGGAAACATTTTTGTATGTTAATCTTGTAACTGTGATTTAAAAATTACCCTAATGGTAGGCCAGGTTCTTGCCTGTAATCCTATCTATTCAGGAGGCTGAGATCTGAGGATCATGGTTCAAAGCCAGCCTGGGCAGGAAAGTCCGTGAGACTCTTATCTCCAATAAACTACCCAAAAAAGCTGGAAGTGGAGCTGTGGCTCAAGTGCCTTGAGCAAAAATGCTGAGGAATAGCACACACACACACACACACACACACACACACACACACACACACACACACACACACACACACACACACACACACACACACACACACACACACAAAATTATCCTAATGATTATTCTAGTTATATGAAGGCAGAGATCAAGAGGATTATGAATGTAGGACAGCCAGGCAAAAAGTTAGTAAGAGCCCATCTCAATCAATAAACTGGTATGGTAGCTCATATCTTATTTCCATCTAGATGGAGGCCTAGGCCCGACTCCAAACTAAAATCTAAATAATAACCAAACTAAAAGGGTTGGTAGGGTGTCTCTAGTGGTAGAACATCTGACTAGTTAAGTATGGGTTTCTTAGTTCCAATCCTAGTATTGCCAAAAATAAATAAAAGAGTTTCCTAAAGATAGTCACAATCCATTTAAGTTAGGCATGTTAGCTTTAACAACAATGAAATTATATGACAAGATCAAAAGTGCACTTACCAGGAAAGGTTGCAGCATACTACCATGAATGAACTCAAAGATTACAAGAGAAATCCCAGCCAAGCAAGAAGGAAGCAGCACTGGGAGCCCCCACCAAAGCTATTTGTAGGGATTGCCAGGGCCTGTTTTTCTAGATGGACTTGCACTGTCTCCAGGTCCCTCTCTCTCCTGATCCTGAAGATTACAGGGCTAGCCACCACTGCACCAGAATATCACCTTTCTTTCCCTGGCAAAGGAAACTCACCCACTTTAGATACTTCAACCTAGCAGGCATCAGGGGAAGATAGAAATAGATATTGGTGGTCAGAAGTAGGTATTTTTTTTAATTTTATTTTTTTATTGTGAAAATACTGTACAGAGGGGTTACAATTACATGGGCAAGATAGTGAGTACACTTCTTATCAAGCATTGTAGTTTGTTTACCCTTCCCATCCCTTCCCAGCCTCCCCCCTCCCCCCTACCCAATCCTCCCCCCCCCCCACCAAAGTTGTAAAGTTCGTTTTTGACATGACAACTTGTACTTCTCATTGTTGCAATGGGTCCACCTGTATCCTTATTTAAATGACTTGTTTCTCCCCTTCCCCTCCACAAATTATAACAACATCAAATACAGTGAAAGCAGGGGTTATACTGTGGGGGAGGGACATGCAAAGCAACAAAGAAATAATCTTATAATTGCGTTAGAAACAAATGCATGAAAGAAAAAAAAGCATTTAAATACATATCTTAGGGTTCATTTTCCTAACATCACCTTATCTGACCTTTTCTGCTTGACTCATACATATACTAGATATTGCAAATAAGGGAAACCATGGGACCTATGTTTCTTTGGGCTTGGCTTACTTCACTTAATATAATTTTTTCCAAGTTTTTCCATTTCCTAACAAATGGGGCAATGTCATTCTTTCTGATGGAGGCATAGAATTCCATTGTGTATATATACCACATTTTCTTGATCCATTCATCTACTGAGGGGCATCTGGGTTGGTTCCATATCTTAGCTATAGTTTATAATGCTGCAGTAAACATAGTTGTGCTGGTAGCTTTAGTGTGGTCTTGTTTGTAAACATTTGGGTAAATGACCAAAAGTGGGATTGCTGGGTCATAGGGGAGCTCTATGTGGAATCTTTTGAGGAACCTCCATACTACTTTCCAAAGTGGTTGAACAAGTTTACACTCCCACCAACAGAAGTAGGTATTTTTTACCTGAAACTGCATCTACAACCAGATTTTAGGACCAGCACAAAAATGCTCAGCAAGACAAGAATCTCCCCCTTTCACTGTCAAAGGTTTCTGGTTTGCTATGTGGGAAACCGAGTTTAGGAAGATGAAATATCCTGTATTTAGGGAAACAAAAAAGCCAAGTCATCTTTAGTCGTTTCCCCATGTTTCTGAATACTGGCGAGTTGAGCTTCCCTACTCTTCAGACATACAACTTGAAGTGCCAGCCTTTCTTTCTTGAATTTGTTTCCATTTTAGCTGAGGCTCCTTTTCTCCCCAGAATTGCTACCTAACTGATAGGTATTGTGTTTTGTAATGGTGTATGTGCTGGTTATGACAGTCTCTTCCTTTTTTCACCCCAAAGCCTCCCTCTGTGATCTGTGTTTACCCTGCAAGTTTATGAAATATAACATCCTTTACATATGTCTTCCTGGATAAGTGAATAGAGTTCTGCTGACCCAGGACAAAGGCATGGTATCTTGAGACTTTCCCTATTAATGCCATTGCAGGTCCTGGCATACTTGTGGCACTCTATAAGATACAGTTCATTTTCTAAGCTGTGTCTTTTCAGCTGGAGCAACAAGTATCTATCGTTGGCTTCCTTACATTTAGACACTCAGAGAACTCCTACAACAAACTAGGGGCAAGGTTGTAATGATTGGGAGAAAAGCAAATACAAAAAAATATATATATGTAATAAAGGGATTGTAGGAGAAAAAGTCACTGTGCTAGAAAACAAAAATCCCAACAAATGCTTTCTAAGTGATATCCAAGAAACAGTACAGAGTAAAGCAAAGGACTGTCAACTCAAATGAAAAGAAAGGAAGAAGCAAAACTCAAGAAAGACTTACCAATTGCAAAAATGGGTCATCTGCAAAAATGGATCATCTTTGTGGCTCAAGGTTGAGCACCAAATTGTTGATGTAAAATGACTGATCTAAAGGATATAAGGAAATAATCTATGTTGAGTCAAATATGAGAGACTGGGGCCTGGGAACATGAATTCAGGTTACCCTGAATGGCATGTTCTACAGCAAAGCAAGGAACCCTTTTCTGCAGGTTTCAGACCTTATGATGTTCTTAGCTTTATTACTGATGGTTAGAGGTATGCTCAGCTTAGAGATACACTTTAAGAACCTTACCTAGTAGTCACAACAGTGTTCATTTCAACACAGAACTTCAATGGCTTAAAGAGCCCAAGAGGTTTGGTTCTCAGCCTACTACATTGTTTCTTTCCACAGTGTTGATGTTCTAGTCATCTAGGTTCAAGCACCGCAGGATCTTCAGTACCGAAGCAGCTTCAAAGCTTGATGTGGCACCAGCAAGTCTACTACAATCAGACTGGCTGCACTGAGGGACCAGAACTTCTGGTCAACCTTAGCTGTGTACTAACTGATCCTCTCTTCATACAAAAGATGTTTCCTTTATTTGGGGCAGATATTGTACAAAGTAATACAGGGGTAATTCTAAGACACCCATAACATCTTTTGCCATACATATAATGTTATCTCTCATTGAGGAAGGAGGAGAGAAAACCTCACCTAGCAGTACATCAAATGCAAGCTAGGATAATAGATCTTTGCTCTGGGACAAAGAAATCAGGTGTAGAAAAGCCAGATTTTACAAACTAGGTGACTTAGCCAACACATATAACACTCATGTTTTATACATCTTGTATTAACTTCATGTGGCTATACTTCTTCTTATTAGAGCTCAATAATTAAGTAAAGAGCCCCTTCAAACAAGGCAACTTTATAGTAAAAAAACAGTCTCTAAATCTTGTTTTATAAAACATAGTTTTCACTACTCAGGGGGAAATTTTTCCTAACCTTCAACTGAGGGATCTGAAATGACCTTTCAATCTTGCATATTGTTCCAACAGGTCCTTTGTCATCCAGCAAATCCCAAGCAGCAATCTGTTCATGGTGGTAGTGGACAGCAGCTGTCTCTGTGAGTCTGTGGCTCCCATCACCATGGCACCCATTGAAATCAGGTATATCCTTTGGTGTGCAGCTCCACCTGCTAGTGCCCAAGTCAGAAAAAGGGATATGTTACTGCTGGTTGGCAGTGGTCCGTGGCACTGTAATGGCCTCAGTTCTTGAGTATAGTGACTAAGTTAGAACATTGACAGAAAAATGAGCAAAGAAAAACATGTATACTAAGGCAAAAGAACACCTGGTGGTGTAAGTTAGAGAAGTCCTTTTGTCCCCAATTGTCACTGTTCTGAGTCCATTGTCAGGCATCAGAGAGGGCAAATCTGTTAGCATAAAGTTTTGAGGCCCCCCACCTTAACTCCTACAGGGAACAGAGGCACATATGTTGCCTACTTGTGGGATGACAAATGCTGCTCAATGAGGAGAGTTAGGTCAGATTTGTTTGTCTGTTTGTTTGTTGTTGTTGTTTAATCTCTTGGTCTGCCACTGGTGGAGGTCATATGGTGGTCACCTGTGGCCTTTGTGCACACTGGACTTGAAATGAAAAATATGCCCCTTCAGGAAGGTGTGCATTAGTCATAAGCCCAAGATGATTGGCCCATTGGAATGTCTCATGCCTGGCTATCCGCCCCGTGTAGTAAAAGATCAACAGTCAGAATACCTGTGGGAGAAATATTAAGAGAGGGAAAACGTTTTATCATTTCCACTCACTAGAGAGTGAAATTTTCAAGCCAGTTTAATACCAAGCTTTGACCTCTGAAATTCAGAGTAGGAAAAGTAATCCTTTGAAACACGCCTTAACTACAGTCAACATAATGAATCACTTAAGTGCGAACGTTTAAAGGCTCAGAAGATCAGAAGGCGTCCGGAATCATGTCATGGCTTCCATCCTGAGGTAAGTGTGAGAATTGATTCTATTCTCTTTTCCCATCAAATTTAAAATGACAGTCTCATAACAGCTGAGATGTTTACTCATGAGAAAAATCCCTAACAGGAAACAAAAACAGAGGAAAATCCAGAAAGGTGATCCTCGGTGCTTTCTTTTTCCTACCCTATATAAAAAGGATAGATTAGAGAAGGACTCTTAGCATATGTGATGTGGCTGTGGCTCACTAAATGTTAAAATTAATTTTCCCTGCTTACTTTTAGGCAGCGTTTTTGTTAATAAATTCACTCATATAAATATTAGTCGTCATTGATAAAGCCTCTAACCTTGTGAAGTCATAAGTACAAAGACATTCTACTTAGACCTGATGGTTGGAGGAAATAAAGTTAATCCAGAGAAAGGTAAACTTATAAAAGAATACCACCAGTAATGCTATGTGCACAAAGGTTTTAAATCCAGAAAAATAAAAATCTAGAAATTAGCTCCATGTCTACCCTCAGATCCATTACCATAGGGTGAATAAATACCTACTCTCAAAAATGTTAATACAGCCAACTGCTTGTTAATCTCACCTTTAAATAGCAAATGATTTTTAACTTAAGATAATACAAGTTATTAAATGATGGTTACATTTGCTTTTGTAGTCAAAGGGTAAATTCAACAGCAGTATACTATACAAATACATGCTGAAAGGTCTTTGTAAAAATTCAGTGATCAACTCTACAATGATCAAAACCACAAACTGAAAGTGTAGAAACGTGTAGATACAAACAATAATCCCAAACACTAAACCTCCAATTGAAATCAGGAACGGCATACTTAGACAACCAAGAGTAGATTTTATTGGAGTTAATAAGATAATTTTCTTCAGGAACTGAACAGAAGACAAACATATAAAACCTACAGTTTTTAAATTTCTATAGTAGTGAGATGAGGTCCATGTAACAGAATAAAAAATGTATATATAACACATAGACTAGTTTTACATGGTAAAATGTTAGAATTATGAGGGTTAGATTCTAAGGAGTAGGAACCCTCTCTAGCAAAGACCAGAAAGCTATTGAAGGAAAGCAGATCCATATAACTAGACAAAAAAATGTAACTATAACCAAGATTGTTTTAAGTTCATTAGCTAATTTTATGGAACTTGAAAAAGGATAAGTCACTGAGAGATCAGGAAGTTCAGGTAATGATGAAATGTTGTAGCAATTAGTAGCTTTGCTATAGAAGTTACTGAGAGATAAGGAAGCTCAAGTAGTGATTCTAGTGATTGGTATCTTTGTCATAGGTAGAGAAATGGGAAATGCCATTGGCTAAATGACCTGTTACCAACAGTCTTTAAAACAATGAAGAATGCATGATAAAAATGAATGTTTACTAACAACAACATAGCATAATAAAATAGAAGGGAAATGTCAGTTAGTGAATATGAACCATCTGGAGTAAGAAGTAAATAAATTTTCATTTTTGTAGAAGTCTCCTCTCACACATCAAAAAGTGAAGATAGAAGGAAACACATACAAACCATGGACAAAGGTCTGAAACAATTAGGCCCTCCCTTATAATCTTTATATACTGAAACATAGAAGACCGCATTTTTTTTAAATTTTAAGATAATCAAAGCAGACATCTCTACCACCAGGCCTTTACCTCTTTCTTGAGTGTTCTACTTAAGAGTTTTCAATGAGGAATTTTATGAATTGACAAATGAAATCAGAGATTTATTTATTTATACATTTATTTATTTATTTATTTTTGTCAGTCATGGGGCTTGAACTCTGGGCCTGGGTGCTGGTGTCCCTGAGCTCTTCAGCTCAAGTTGAGTGCTCTACCACTTGAGCCACAGCACTACTTCCAGTTTTCTGGTGGTTAATTAAAGATAAGAGTCTCACAGACTTTCCTGCCTGAGCTGGTTTTGAACCGCAATGCTCAGATCTCATCCTCCTAAGTAGCTAGGATTACAGGTGTGAGCCACCGGTGCCTGGTGAAATCAGAGATTAAAAACAATTTTTTTTTCTAGTTGTGGGGCTTGGGTACTATCCATGAGCTCTCTTGCTCAGGGTTAGTATTACCACTTTGAACCACAGTACTACTTTCCATTTTCTGGTAGTTAACTGGAGATAAAGAGTCTCACAGACTTTCTTGCCCAGGGTGGCTTTGAACTAGGTTCCTCAGACTTCAGCCTCCTGAGTAGCGTGGATTGTATGTGTATATCACTGGGGTCTGGAGAAATGAGAGATTTTTAAATCTCTAACTTAATGAGATTTGCATAGCTACATACTATCTCATCATTTAGGTCCCAGAAGAATTTGTCCTTAGATTGGAAAGGGAAGAGAGGCCTAGGAATCACTCTGATTTCAAAGTTGCAAGTTTAAGACCTACTGGAACCAGTTGTACTCTAACCAACCCCTGCTTCCCCCATAGGAGAATGCAAGGGAGTGTGGGGGTGCACCGACTCTCCAAGCCTCAGTGGCCCTTTTTCTGCTCCCTCTGCTTTTGATCCTCTTCTCAAGGTGACACTGACTGAGATATTCTCTTGGCATGCTAAATCATGGATAAACTGTGAACCAAAATATGGTGCGACATAGGAGATACAAAATATATAGTCCAACCATCAGCATCTCATGATTTTAAACTGTGCGTGATATAAACTCTTAAAGATATGTTGACAAAAAAGTTATCTTTTTACTTTGCTAGTCATGCCAATGTGAGTTTGCCACATGATATTCATTCTCCTCATCAGACATGGGACTGCCAGAGGTAGGCAGTGTCCCTTCTGCTTGAAACCCATGGAAATCAATTTAAAACTGTGTACTTTTTAAATAAAGTATATTAAAATCATAATCTCCTTGTTTGGAATCTATCATCATTTTATGGGCCGAGAACTGAGTCTAAAAAAAAATGATTGGGAGGGAAAAGCCATCCTTTCCAGAAACCAGTAAAGGGGGGTTGTTGGCAGAGAATTTGTTCTAAAGCTGATTCTAGACAAATATTTAACAATTGTTTAAATGTCCCACTCAAATGTAAAAATATTTACAGAAGTAAATCAAAATATCATCTACATAGGAAGAGTTTATTACATGAAATCCTGAATTCTGTTGAATTAAACTTCAATAGAAATCATAATTTGGGTAAGAACACAGCTCTCATAACATTTAAACACTGAACCATTTAAGAATAGAAATAAAGAAGTCATAAATCCTAGACATTTATTCTGAAAAGATGTGGAGGGAAGAGAAAATGGCCATGAAAGACGCTAAAACTTATGGCTTGAGCATTTGGCTTTCCCCATAAATATGAGGTGAAATTAGATCTCAAATATTACAAAATGTGAAAATATCCAGACCTGTAACCATTCCTAAAATACCAGATCCTGGACCAATGAAAACAGATTCAAAAGGATCCTGGTAACCAAATAAAGTAGAATAATTTCCATGCCTAGGTAAAGAATGTCTTGCTTTATAGACACATATCTTTATAAAAGTCATCTGGAGAAAGCCACCAAAACTCTCAAAAAGGGACACATTATCCTGTGGTTATTTTAGAAAACCCAATGATATCATTACTTAAATGATACTTATTACTTATTACTAAAATGATCCCAATGTTGAGAATAACACTACCATATTGTTGTATTTTTTAAATTACTATGTCTCCAAAGCTGTTCTCAACGAAACCATACTTCTACATGCTTAATAGTCAAAACTTTACAACCATGTGATTTTAGAATTGTGACTTTGCTGCTCATACAAATACAACATGCATTCTATTTACAATAAGCCATTAAAATGTGACAGCAAAAATATGATTCTGGAGAAGGGGAAACAAGTCAGGAATCTTAGAACATCTAACAATATAAGGATGCAAAATAGGTGATATAAAATTTGATTCTCTATCCTATTTCTTAATAGCAGGATGGCATCATTTTTAGTACACTGTGATATAAAGATGGCATAGTTAAGTCACACCATGTTTGGAGGTGAAAACAGTCATCAGGTTCTTGTAGTTTACCTGCCAGGCACCTCATAACACACAGTGTTCCAATGACAACTGCTCATTCCATTTTTCTAGATAGATAATGATTTTCTCCAATTTCATGTATTTTGAGTGCAATTTTCTATCCCCTTTTACCAAACTCCTTTCTTCCCACTCCCTCAGCTACTCCAATGACCCTTGTTAGTGCTTCCCCATAGCATCCTGGCCCATCCTTAGGTAAGTCTCAGTAGCTCTGCTTTCCATACACCAAGCCTGCCTGTCTCCTCTGTCCACACCCTGCATGGACCATTTCCCATCAAGCCTTAATCAATCACTAAAGCCAGCCTATTCCATCCCTTCATTGATCTCCTCTCTTCCACTTGCAGCCACACCCACCTGAGAGTCCATTCTCCACACCACAACCAGACACATTTAGGACTAAAACATTATACCCTTGCCTGGTACAACCACCACCACAGTGGTGGTTCTCCGAGTTTTTTCTGTATTAGTATCACCCTGGGAGCATTCAAAACGCTTGACAAACTAAGAGCAAATGTGTACACACACACACACACACACACACACACACACACACACACACACACACACACACATACATGCATATACATACATACACATCTACAACTCCCTGGGAATTCTATACAAAGCAGAATCTGAGAGTCACTGACCCACTGGCCCTGCAGGGTCTGTGGTCAGGGCTCTGCCTCCTTTCCTAACCCTACCACGGCTGCTATCCCTCACTCATTGCCATCCAGTGGCCATCCACATTTCTGCCACTTGAGGATATGAGGCATCACCCTTACTCAGGCCTTTGACCTTCTTTTGCCTTCTGACTGGAAGCCTCCAGAATGGTTTCCTCTCACTGTTTAGGGATCATTTGAATTTCCCTTCAGGCCCTGGGAAAGCAGCTCTGCCTTCACAGTTCTATGACTCTGGTTTTCTATTAGCTTCACATCACATTGGAAGGATTTGTCTGTTTTTCCTACTGTATCACAACTCTGCAAAAGCAGACTTCGCTAAGGCTGTTTGAAGGTGTTTGTAGAACGATGCATGTAATAAAAACCTAAACTGCTACCACCAACGACAAAGCTAGCAGCTGCTTTTTATGAAACCTGATTGTCTGGCGCAGTCATCCTTGCCACAACCTAGAGAGCAGATGTCATTACTGTCTCCATTTTACAATGAGAAATGGAGGCACAAAGGGAAAGTAACGTTCCCAAGGTCACATTGCTGGAATCTGAAGACTGGCAGTTTGCCACCATTGTAAGTAGCATACTGCCGATCATCAGCAAAAGAATATTTCAATAAAATGCTATACTGAAACATACGTTGGAGAAAATATGGAAGAAATGGTAATGGGAAAACTGGATAATCACATATATAAAAATGAAACTAAATCCCTAACTTGCATGTTTTGTATAAAGAAACTAAAGCTCAATAAGTTAGATTCCAAAGTTCATGACTAAGAAACAAGGCCAAACTCCATACTTGTTTACCTTATGCAACCAGGGACCATTGTTCTACCCTGAAACACACACCTGTGTGAAGTGTAAATCAAGACAATACTTTTTTAGTTTTAGGATGCTATACTTCAGCAGGGTTTAGATACATGAAAGGCAATGTTCACTATCTTGGAGAGTTTTGTTTACTATGATTACAAACAACATATTGTTTTCTAGTCTGTAATTTATTGAAAGGAAAAGTATTCAAATATGTGCTTTCTATAGTAAGAAATAATACCCTATAATGTTTCTCCTATCTACTGTTCTAACAACTAGAATTTCTCTGTAATTCAGTAAGCAGTTAGGAAGTTATCCAAACCTCATCTATCCACCTGATGGGATTATTAACAGAGAATTCTAAATACTTTCCAATAGTTCAAAATACCTTTTCTCATTGGAAGCACATACATGGAATTCTTTTGCAACCCCTAAGTAGTGTACTTCTCAGTTCTTCTACTGGTGGGAATACTGTAACAAGTAAGATTCAACAATGAAAAAAACATGTAAATTGTAATTCATGTTAGCAATTGTCAAAGATCTTCCTGTATGTTATCAGTTTTATATGTACAACTAGGACTAGTCTTCTAAATTAAAATCTTCTTTTTGATGCTGGTACTAGGGCTTGAACTCAGGGCCTGGGTACTATCTCTTAGCTTTTCTGATCAAGATTGGTGTTTTTCCACTTGAGCCATAGCACCACTTTTGGCTCTGTTGGTTAGAGATAAGAGTCTCCTGGACTTTCCTATTTGAATTGGCTTCAACCCATAATCCTTAGATCTCAGTATACTTTTTAGCTAGGATTACAGATATGAGCCACTGGTGCCAGTTTAAAATTTTTTAATTTTTCGGGGCTGGGAAGGTGGCTCAGTGGTAGAGCGCTTGCCTTGCATACATGAAACCCTGGGTTCAATTCCTCAGCACCACATAAGCAAAAAGAAAAAAGCCGGAGTGGTGCTGTGGCTCAAGTGGTAGAGCGCTAGCCTTGAGCTGAAGAGCTGAGGGACAGTGCCCAGGCCCAGAGTTCAGGCCCCACAACCGGACCCAAAAAAAATTAATTTTGCATATATAATTTTATTACCTTTTAAGTAGTTCTACAAATGGGGTTTCACTGGGAGAGGGTGTGGGAAGGGGTGACATTGTCCAAAAAGAAATGTACTCTTTAACTGACTTATGTAACTATAACCCCTCTGTACTCCACCTTTACAAAAGCAATACAAAAATGTAAAAAAATGGGGTTACAACATTTCAGTTTATTGGTACACTACATCTATATCAACTTCTTCACTCAGGTCACCTTGAGCCTACAAATCAAGGCTTGTGATTGCTAGTTCATGGGGTTTAAACTAGAGATTAGCAAACTTTTCTTGGGAGCACTAGAGAAGGTAGTTTGATTTTGTGGGCTTTATAATCTCTATAATTATTTAACTTGACATTTTAATATATAAGCAGCTGTTTCCCAATAAACCTTTACTAAGAACCCTGAAGTGTTAATTGCGCATATTTCACCTTTCAAAAACTGTTATTCCATCAAGCACTGGTGAGTCACACCTGTAATTCTAGCTACTCAGAAGCCTGAGAGCTGAAGATCAAGGTAGAAACTCTTATTTCCAATTAACCAGCAACAAGCTGGAAGTGCAGCTGTGGCTCAAGTGGTAGAGTGCCAGCCTTGGATGAAAAAGCCAAGCTAGAACATGAAGTTCTGAGTTCAAACCCCAGTACATACACACAGACACACCTACCTACCCATTCCCCCCCCCCACATACATAGACCCCTTTAATAAAACCATTTGAAGATTTTTAAAAATGTTATTCTTCTCTGAGTTGTTTTCAAACATTTAAGATATAAACAATGCTCTAAGCTAGCAACTACAGAAACTGTATTCTGTAGTTGTCTGTCAACTCCCTAATTTAGACCATTGCTGCTGCCAATTTTCCAAGCTCCCACTCTCTGATGAATTGAGGATACCCTTGCCACACTGCAGACGTGTCCACAACAGTACCAATGCAGCTGCACATATTTTCCTCTCACATCAAGCAAACTGCCATTATTTCAAGCACTGCAAGTACATATTGCAATGTAATGTCTTCATGTTCATGCAAATACAAATATAAAGAACCTAATTCACTCTGGTGTACTGGCATTCTGTTGTTTGAATAGTATGGCACAGCATGCAAGTTGACATAATGCAGTTCAGTGCAGTATGTTATCATTTTTCTTCCCAAAATTATATATAAGAAATGGAGGCATGAAATGACATGTCTGCTGCCAGCATTGACCACCAGAAACCTATTTTGTGCAGTGTGGCCCTAAATTATAATACTATCTGTCCTATTACTGCTATATACTGTTACCTTAGGCTGCCAAGAATCTTGTTAACAAAGATCCTGCCTCAGCCTCCTACACCAGAGACTGAGATCTGAGGATCACAGTTCAAAGCCAATATGAAAAACTGTGAGTCTGTATCTCCAGTTAACAAGCAAAAATCTGCAAGTGGAGCTGTGGCTCTAGTGGTAGAGCTCAGATTAGAGTGGAAAAGCCAAGTGATAACCTGAAGCCCTGGTTTGAGCCCTAGTAGTCGTGTGCCCATGCATGCACACACACATGCAAGCGTGCATGGGCGTGCACACACACACACACACACACACACACACACAATCTTTAGCAGAAACTAGTGAACCAAGATAAATATTTGATTGGTATCTTTATAATAACTTATTACCTCTATGGCAGGATGCATCCAGATGAGATCTGAATTAACTGTCACACTGTCCTTGTGTCCTTGTATTTGTGACTGGATAATTGCCCCAAATGAGCTACACAGTCATGCTACTATACAGTCCTCAAGCTGTGGGGTCATCATGGGGTAAAGGGGGGGAAATCAGTGAGTGATCAGTGCGAATTCCCTGCCAATCATTTCTTCACCTAATTCCTCAGGCGAAGGCATACATTGAAGATGGCAGCTTTGGGGTTTAGAGAGACTCTCACCTGGCGGAGTCGTATGAACAGTGATGAACAAAGCCAGAATTTGAAGCCAAGTTAATGGATCCCAGATCCTGTGTTCTGTTCTGTCCAGTCTGCTTTCTTCATGTTATGATTCAAGCAAGAATGGTTGTGCTCAGGCACACTGCATTCCAAACTGCCATCTAACATGCTGCACCAGGGTTACTTCTCCTGTATTTCTTCATATGCTTTTCACAGATTGGCAGTACTGCTAACCTGCAACATGGCTTACCAATACTACTCTCTCTTCAATGTCAATAGCAACAGAATTCCAATTCATGTACATTTTCTAACAATAACACTACTCTCCTGTGTGCACAGCCCCAGTTATGAGTGCAATATAGAGCCCTAGTTAGGCATGCGATGTATCTACTACACTAATGTCACCCAAAGTTTTAGTAGCAACAACAGAAGTGCTAATATGTATATACCACAGTATACAGCTGCATCTGCAACTTTATGGTAAAGATATATCACTGCTCAACAGCAGAATTGGAGACTATGATCTTCATTTTTACATTTAAACCTCATAAAATGCTGCACATAAGAACCACTAACTTCTCTGCCATGTCTGAGCTTGGAAGGACTGGCTTTGCTACACAACAGTATGTGTGTGTGGCTTAAATAGCATTTAGATGTGTACTGAGCTCATACATCACCATGAGTTTTTCTGCTTGACATACACATTACAAGTCCTATATTTATTGTTTCTATGTGAGCATTACATTTTATACTGCCTCTATTAACCATCATGTTATTATTCTTTGCTATAATAGGTAATACCAAATGAAACAGGTACAGTGCCAAAAGGTAGTGTACATGCAGCATGCATGAGCAGGGCAGTATGTTGAGATTATATCATTATGTTATTTGCAGAAACACAATAGTCCACTATAATATACAACCAAGGGAAACAGTAATATGTACTGTTTTATTTATGTGGTTTTATAAGCAATAATGATGCTGCAAATACTTATCTTCCAAATGGATAGTTATAATTATAGTCAGTTGAGCTATATTGTAATTATTTGGCATTAATTTTCACCCAGATAATATATGCTAAAATATAGTGCTGATGTTCCCTTAAGTTGAAGCAATAACAGCAAAGCACTAGCCCTAAATTTTATAATTTAAGTTTTCATTACTATTACCTTCCATTTAGTGTTGCCACATTATAGCATACCACACACAGCCTTCTACCCTGACAGCACCAAAAGGAATATAATGAATATCACACAACTCAGGGTCTTTGAGAACAGATCATATGCAGAATATTATATAGGTCTAAGTCACAGTATCACAGATGATTCCTTCTCTGATCTTTGTCAAGACCTCTGAGAGCTTCAGGCTTCAGTTTGCTGATTTGGATGTTGGGGTTCATAATGGAGCCTGTCATACTGTGTCATTCCACATGAGTCAATAAATCTTCAACAGGTGGTAAATCTAATTGTATGGGAATGTTACATACAGTGAGGTGAATATTTTTGCTATTATTTTGATACCTTATACTTATTCTAGTAATAATAATACAAGCACTACCAACTACATATAAATAATATTAAACAATAGGTATTACCACCTTTAAGGCAATTTTGTAGTAACAGAGCCGACATATTATCCTAGGATGCCTGATCCTGAATTAAATCCTATGCTCCAGCACTGTACTCTGTGCTCTCCCATTTAGACACTGCTACTAGAGTTGTAAAGTTAGGGTGAAAGTGGCTTTTAGCACGTGTTCTTAACCCTATTGGGTTTGAATATCCCTTGGAGAATCTGATGACACCATAATTTCCTGTGCTTCAAGAACATTGGGACAACCTTCTAACAACACACATTTATAAGCCTCAGTCCTGATCTACTGAATCAAATCTGTCCCAGGGTTTATACACAGTCTCCATAGAGCAAGAATTTAGTGGGTAAGAGGTGACAAGGAAAGAAGAGAGGAAAGCTGAGCTAAGGGGAGGCAAGGAAGGAAAAAGCTGCACTTGTAAGTTTAGTTAATTCATGGCTGAGTGGGAACCAGACTCACTATCTCTGCCTCTTCCTCTATCAACTACTGTCTTCCATAAAATACTTTTATCAAAGTATCTTCAATGTGACATGCAAGTTCAGCTTTTCTTCATTTTCTTGATTCAAGGATGTATGTATCACAATTGTGCGTATGTACAAATGCATTGGGCAAAACAGTGTTTCTAAAGGTAAAGGGCTGTGCTTCCCAGAAAGGTGGCCATGTGACCACACCAAGCTACTGGCTAATGCTCACCACAACTCGACCTCCACATCTGCAATCAGAGGAGTTCACTATAAACCATGACTCTGCCATGACTGCATCAGCCAGACTTAACAACAACAGCAAAAACTCCAAGGCTTAAGAGGTTCAATGCATTGGGAGACTGAACAACTAGTGAGCCCAAAGCCACAATGGTCTCTGTGGGACATGAAGGACACACTTGATAGTACATCATACTGATATTGAAATGAAAGCAGCTATGACAGAAAGCATGCATTCCAGTAACCTTAAAACATGGCAGAGGGAGTACAAAAGAGGTGGTCCGAAGTAAGAAAAGAAAGCTGGTCTGTAGTATTAAAAATATGCAAGATTGATCCCGGTGCTGGTGGATCACATCTGTAATCATACATGATCCAAGGATAGGGGTTTGAAACCAGCCTAGGAAACCCAAGTCCTGTGAGACTAATAGCTCCAATTAACCAGCCAAATGCTGGCAGAGCTATGGTTCAAGTGGTAGAGCACTAGCCTTGAGTAAAAAAAAAAAAAGCTGGGCAAGAACATGAGGTTTTGAGTTCAAGCTTCAGTACTGACATTCAAACACACACACACACACACACACACACACACACACACACACACACACAAAGAGAGGTTCTGGTCCACATTTCAGAACACAGTAAAGCAAGTAAACAAAACTTAAAGCAGTCAGGAACTAATGATCTAAATAGTACAAGACTAATGAATACACACTAACTAAAGACTCTACTCATTAAATGCCAGCATCTCACTTACATAAGATAACCATGTGCTTCTGCTTCCTTACTTGGTCACCAACTCAGCAAAGTTGGCCCAGGTTCTAGGGTCCCTGTTAGTCTGCTGGGGCAGCTGCGACCTAGTACTGCAGATGGTGGCCAAAACAACAGGCATTCATTCCTCTATGTTGTGGGAGATGAGAGCCTCAGACAAAGGCCCAGCCGTGTGGCCTTCCAGTAGGGCCCAGTGCTGCTGTGCAGATGGCCACTCATGGTGTCCTCGCATGCAGAAGACAGTCATCTCTGGTATCTACTCCTCTTCTTTGAGGCCACCAGTTCTATCATGTGAGGGCCCTGGCCTATGACCACATTTAACCTTAATCACTTCTCCAAAGACCCTATGTCCAGCAAATTGCACGGAGAGCAAGAGGTTCAACACAGGAACAGTGAAGGAGGGAGACACAAAAGTTTAGTACGTAATACCTTTTACCACAAGCATTCTGCACCTGTGGATTCTCTTTTCTCTATATGGAAACCTTCCCAAATCCTATTTGGCAGGGTCAGCCCTCTCATTCAGTATGTTCCCTAGCAAATCATGTGTCCAAGGATCTAATGAATGATATGTGTGTGTGTGTGTGTGTGTGTGTGTGTGTGTGTGTGTGTGTGTGTGTGTGTGTGTGTGTGTGATACTAAGGCTTGAACTGGGAACTATGTCTTGTCTTAGCTTTTTTTTCCCTTAATGCTAGCTCTTTACCACTTTAACCACAGCTCCACTTCTGGCTTTTTGCTGATTAATTAGAAATAAGAGTTTCATAGACTTTTCTGCCTGTGCTGGCTTCAAACTGCAATCCTCAGATCTCAGTAGCTAAAATTACAGATATGGACTACCAGCAACCTAGCTTGAATGTGTCTCTAAGTTATTTTTATATCGATGTTCTAATAATAACACAATTATCAAAATAATGTTGATGATGATGATGATGGTGATGATGATGATGATGATGACAATGAAGAGGAAGAGGGGTTGTGTCAGTCATTTTTCTGTCACTGTGACAAATATCTGAGGAAACAAAGCTATTTAAAGAAGGAAAGTATCAGGTTTCAGTCCACAGTCACCTGGTCCTATTGCCTTATATCTGAGATGAGGTTGAATATCAGGCAGATAGTATGTGGTGGATTAGAACTGTTCACCCCATAGCTGCTAGACAGCAGAGAGACAGACAGGAAGGGTCCAGGAACAAGATATGTCATTCAGAAGCATAACTCCACCACCCCTCAATAATGCCATAGGATGATAAATCTGCCAAATGGATTCATCCACTGATTATATCAGAGCCCTGGTGGTTCATTTACCTCTGATTGGATCCACCCGCTAGGGACTAATCCTTCCATGCATGAGCCTTTGGGAAACGCTCTATCCTAATTACAAGTGAACAGCAACACTACTGAAAGGACAGAGCTAAATTGTTACACACATCACATTCCTCTGATATAAACATCACAATGGTCTCAGCATCATGAAGCATGGATAAAAGAGAGCATCAGCAAGTTTTCTGAAGCCATATTAACAATTAAAATAACATTACATCCCTCAAATGACAAGTGAGGTTATATTTTCTAGTTTTCCTATGCAGAGGGGAGCATAATTCCAAAGATCTATCTCTTCTCCCTTTCAAAATATACTGTTGGGTTCTGAGTGGGACACTGAATTTGTTAAGTCAGACTGGCTTGAGGGGCTCCCGTGGAGCCTGAGGAAGCTTCCAGGATCTTAATAAGAGTGTCACACTTTTACTACAGAGGAGGGTAACCTGCTCTACCAGGCAGGCGAGACAGTCTGCTATGGTTAGTCTGGGTCTGGTCCTATCTACCCATCCGGATATGGAGAGGAAAGTTGCTTGCTCCAGAACCATGGTTTGGGTGGATTTCCAAAAGGGTGTTAGTGTCCATTCTCATGGCTGGGTGGGAACTTGTCAAGCTCACGGATGCTCACCATAAGTGCCAAGAATGTAAGGAAAATATCCCTCACCAGTGCTTGCTGAATCCTGTTTTACGCACATCCATTTGTCATCTAGGATCACACAGTAGCACCTCTTCAGTTGCCATCATTATAATATTAAAATAAAACTTTCTTTCTATCCTTAATCATACCCATTCATTCAGTCTGAACTTCTGCTTAAACACGGTTTTATTCGCTCGCTGCAGCTTGGCATGCTTGAAACAAAACATACAATCAGTTCATTTTAGTCATACTTTGAATCTATGAACAGCCTTTTCGAGGTACTAGAGATTTGAACTCAAGGCCTTATTCCTGCTTGGGAAGTGTGCTGCCATGCCACCAGTCTGTTTGCTTTGGTTTTTCAGATAGGGTCTCCCACTTTTGCCCAGGATCCCTGAGACGGTGCTCCTTATCTTCTGTCTCTCCAGTACTGAAATTATAGGCACATTCCACCACCCCTTGCTTATGACTACACATGCTAATTTAAGATGTAGGGAGCATCTGGCCCTCAGGATGCTTGTATAAGGCCCCCAAACTCATTTGGTCCATAAAGAGACTGACAGATAATATAATGGTTCTTTGAGCAAAAATTACAGTCTGCCTTATATTGAGAATTTGTCAGGCTTGTATGAAGTTATAAATATACAAATGGCTCTTGGTGGAAGAAGATCTCCACCCATATGACTGACACTGCCATCTCATTAGCCCCCCACTAACACTCAGTTTTCTTGATCTCCAAAACACCCTTCCCCCACACCTTTTCATGAGTTTGTTTCTCCCAGATGAGCAAGAGAAGTATCAACAGAGATGCTGCTGTCATCTGCTTTATCTATATCTTTGCTGCCTCCCCTCCCTTGGACCACCATCATGAACTATCTCTGTGATTTCAAAGGCAGTCCTACACATGACTGCTGCTAATCCTCTCCTACCAACTCAAGGAATTTGCTCCTGGTTTACCCTCTCTTACACAATAAGAGTTCCTGCTTCCTTAAACAATCATCTCTGTACACAGCCCTAATGCTTTCATTTTAAATGTGCACTGATGCATCTCCTTCAACTTTTACCAGCTTCTGTTCCTCTCCTGAACAGTAGAGCCTCCTTAATTATGCATCAGGGCTTCCTGACTCCATTGTCCAAAACATGTGTCAAAATAGATTCTTCCTCTGAGGAGAAGCAGGTCTGAAGAACACAGAGCCTCCATGGACTAAGAGCATCACCTACTTTCCTAGCCCCATCATATTCAATCCTTCAGCCAGAAGTTCTTGATAGCTTTCTTCACTTGGCTTGGCACTTGTTCCTACTCTTCTCCTCTGTATTTCTTCCTTCCTCATCACATTACAATTTTCCCTCTGTAGCTTTCCATTCCTCCTCTCCTCACCTGCCTTATTGGCATGCCCTAGCACTTGGTGCTAAGATCCCTTCTCTTCACCATACACTCTCTGGCCCTAGCACCTCACATTCAGTATCCTAGTTCTAAATGTCACTATGTATCAGGCACCAGCAACTCACTAATCTTAGCTACTCAGGAGGTTGAGATCTGAGGATCAATGTTCAAAGCCAACCCAAGGCAGGAAAAGTCTGAGAGACTCTTATCTCCTGTTGACCACAAAAAGCTGGAAGTGGAGCTGTGGCTCAAGTTGTAGGGACAGTCTCCAGATCTTGAGTGCAAGACCCAGGACCACCACATACACAAAAAAGGTCACTTCATTCATGATGCTTACCTCTCTGCCCAGACTCCTCCACTAACTCCATATGCACAGATCCAGATGCATCCTGCCTTACTTGGATGTATTTCAGACACCTCATTGTTAAGATGAGATCTCTACCTTCTCCTCCAGTCCTGCTTCCCCCTACTGTCTTCAATCTCAAAAAAGTCTCAGCCCCAGCATCATCACTGACTATCACAAGCCCAGTGGTTGTGAATCACCTCTGAGTCTCCTTTTCCCACCCACATCCCACCTCCCCTAAGGTCTTCAGACAATCCCTCCAAGAATTCCCTTCAGAATTCTTCTATCACATCTATCTTTACCACCAGCCCCTGTGAAAATAAGGCAGAACAAATACCACAGCTTATTTGTGGGTCTCCACCATACCTCACTGGTACCTCTGGTACCCTTGAGTCCACTTTACTCAGAGAACTCAGTTCACACTGCATCAAAAGATGATGGTATCTGGCCATTGGAGATGCACCGAGTTCCCCAGTTTACTTTGATGCATATAAAAAATGTAAGACGGATAGTTAGTGAACAGAGAGATATAAATCTATGATGAAATTCAGTGGAACACTCACTGTGAATTTAAGTGATAGTTGTATGGGATTCAAGTGTAAAATAATTTTTACTTCTTGTGTAGGTGAACATTTTTATAATAAAATGCTAAGAAAAAAGCTTCAAAGTAAATCTCATTATCATAAGGAAATAAACCCAAAGCTTTTTCCTTGGGCTATAAAAATCTATAAATTATTCTTCTGCCTTTCTATGTAACCTCTCAGTACCTATCTCTTCCACCCATAAAGGGCTCCCTTATATCCTTCACACCCACACCTCGTCCAGCCCAAGGGTCTGGCTATTCTTCTGCTTGGAATATTCTTCCTCAGGGTTTTATCCTAGCTGGAACCTTTGTGTTATGTCTAGATGGTGCATGTGAGGGAGACTTTTCTAGGCCACTGAAACATGATTCTATTGCATTCTTACTAGAGCCCTTACCCTTCTCTGCATCACTCTGTATGTCTCATTATTCTGTTGCCATCAAGGAAAATGTATGTTGTTTTATATTTTTATTGTAAAAATACTGTACAGAGGGGTTACAGTTACATGAGTAAGGTAATGAATACATATCCTCCTTTGTTTTTCCTACCATCCTTTCCTTCCCCACCTCCCCAATTCCTCCCCCCAACCAAGTTGTAAAGTTCGTTTTCAACATAGTGTCTTGTACATCTCATTGTTACCTGTATCCTGATTTCAGCATTTTGTTATTTCCCTTCCCCTCCCCAAATTAGAAAAATGTATATACAAGATGAAAGGCACTGACATCAAATACAGTGAAAACAGGGGTTATACCATGGGGAAGAAAATACAAGAGAAACAGAAAAATAACATAGTACATTTTAAATACATTAAAAACAATAGCAAGAAAGAAAAAAACACTTGTGATGCTTCACATGTGTAATTCTAGCAACTCAGGAGACTGATATCTGAGGATTTCAATTCAAAGCTAGCCCAGACAGAAAAGTCCCTGAGACTCTTATCATCAGTTAACCACCAAAAAGCTGGAAGTGGAGTTATGGCTCAAGTGCTAGATGATTAGCTTTGAATAAAAGAAGCTCAGAGACAGTGGCCAGGCCTTGAGTTCCAGCCTCAGGATGAACACACACACACACACACACACACACACACACACACACACACACACACACACACACACACACACACACACACACACACACACACACACACAAATCAGGAATTTGGTTGTCTTATTCACCCCTGGGCTCCAGCACTCATTATATGTCTGTGAGTAACTGCAACAAGCGTCACCACTATGAAGAAAATACCAGCATCCCAAGCAAGGATGTCTCCCACGTCATTACCCAGCCGATCTGGAGTCACATTCAAAATAGTTTCCACTTGTTACACATGGGTTATATTCCAGGCATTATTCCAACAATGCCAACATTGAATTTAGCCTCAAAAAGTCTTGATGAGGTTAATTTTATTCCCATTTTATGGAAGAGAAAGACAAAGCATATGGAGGTACAGTCGGGGCCCAAAATCTTGAAGTCCATTCCTAGGATTCCATGGTGCTGCCTCCTACCATGCTCACCATCAGCAGGAAGAGTGCATACCACCCCGGCCCATCCTGACCTCCCCTGGCTTTATCTGCACACTCTCCCAGTCCTTGCCTGTGTCTTCTTAGAAACACAACATTTATCCTGTTTTAGCTCATCTACACAGCCCACACCAATGAGGCTCATAAAATAGAAATATCCGGAACACCTTCCTTATTTCAAGGTTTTGTTTGAAATGGAGTCTCCTTCCTGGTAGCTTCAGGATTTGGAGATTCTAAAAGTCTACAAGAATAGCTCTGCATTAAAACAAAGGTAAACAAAGGAAATGACAGTGGCAAGGACAAGAATAACAGAAAGCAGCATTTGCTGTGTGATTATAAAGTACCCAGGATGCCATCCAACATGATGATCACTGATGTAATTGCAGGGCAGGGTTTGAAGCTGCTGGCCTCATTAGGAAACCTTCCATCTTATCCATCTCCCACACTGGCCTCACAAAATAAACTCTGACCTACCTAAGCTTTCGTCATCTCTCCCAGTCATGCAGAAAATGTATGTCATGTTGCATGTCTATACTGGAGAGGAAGGAAGGCCATAAGGACAGGAGAAGGAAGAACCTCTGGTATAGATTCATATTCTCCATGGTGGGTAGTTAATACAGAAGAATGTGTCAAGCCTCTTTGGTCAGTCACCCCGTCCTGTCCCGCCCACTCTGCCCCAACTCCCCCATTTGACCTTACCTCCCTTTCCTGTAAACTCTTTCTAGCTCTGACCTAGAGAGTCATGTCCTCGGAGGTGTGCATGTTTGTGCATGTGTATCGTATGGATACAGTTAATCTTCACATCAGAGAAGCAGGATTCCGGTCCTGGCTTTGTGGTTTACTGGTTACATACATTCTTTACCCAGTCTGAAATGTGCTCTTCACTGGTTAAACAGAGTAGACAATGCCCTTACAAGGCAATTATGGAGAGTAAAGTGAAATCATAAGGGTCAAGTGTAAGGAATGGAATTGGTCTACAGGAAGTACTCATGGTTACCACCAACTTTTCAGTATTGGGATGTACAGCCTGTTCAATAGAAATAAATTGTACCAGCAAACTTACAGATGACTACACTTTTTGTTTAAAAACTTCATGCAACCAGGTGCTGGTGGCTCATATCAGGAGGCTGAGATCTGAGAATTGTGGCTCAATGTCAGACAGACAGATAAATGTGACAGATATACCTACAATTAATAAGCAAAATGCCAGAAATGAAGGTTTGGCTCAAGTGGTAAAGCACCAGCCTTAAGCAAAAACAAACAAACAAACAAACAAAAAAGCATAAGCAAGAGGTCCTAAGTTTAAGGCCTAGGTGAGGTGTGGCACACACACACACACACACACACACACACACACACACAGAAATAATCACATTAAGAGATGTAAGTCAGACTGAGAGAGAAAGGATGCATGTTCTTCTCTTCTATGTGGAAGTTAGATCTAACTTATAAATACATACATATACATGAACACATACAGGGTTGTATGTAGATATACACAAATAGATTAAAGTATGGCAATAGATTAAAATATGGTATATTCAAAGGAGTATTCCAACTCCTTTGAACAACTTACAGTTTAACAGAATGATTAACAGGAAAGGTCAAGGTTATGGTCAAGGGGAGGTGGGTAGATGAATGAAGAGAAAAAGGGAGAATGCAGTCATAATATTCACTGTATATATGTGAAAATGAAACTAGGGAAATTGAGGGGATGAGTGGGATTGAGAGCGGTGGGGTAGATTTATGAAATGGGGTGACATTGATCAAAAGATGCAGTGTTACTCATAAACAGACACGATGGATTGAAACTGCTCTGTACAAAAGCACAGAAAAGGAAACAAACAAACCCTCGTGTAGCTTGTGTCCACCAAGTGGACCTCTGAGACCTCAGCTTGTGGTCCAGTTCCGGAAGCCCAGCTTTGTGCTTCCCGTCCCTGTGCCCACACCCTCGAGTGTGCGCAGACGTCCTGGATGAAGCCTCACACTGCTCCTCCTAAATCTCAAAAGTTTCCAACCACAAGGCTGGCATCTTAAGTGAACACAGGCCACTAGCCCATGGACACGTATGAAACCCATTTTGGGGAAAGCATGTGACGCGAGGCCTGCCAAACATCATGAAACTGTCTTAACAACTTTCAGTTGGAAACTAGGACTTCCTTCTGCGTTTAGAAAAAAATGAAATTATGCTGAGATCTGAAGATACGAAGTCAGTTGGTTGGGAAACGATGGGTGCTATTATTCTCAAAAAGAAAGTAAACTCCTTAACCTACCAGGATTAAAATTCAACCCTTGTTTGTAAACTCTTAAGATTATGGGATTAGAATTAATTTGAGTCCTTTACAGTCACCAGGAACCTAACATGTGGTCCATTACGCAAGCATGACTCAACAAGTCCTTTAGAAACTTTGGCTTTCAACTTTGACAAGAATGAAAGGAAGATTTTGTAAATATTTGAAATTGCTAGTTTAAAATTAATTTGGCTCATTTGCTTGCAAGTTGCCAGTAACTTATGGAAGTTGGAGCTTTCTCTATAATCATACATATCACTCAATGCATCTTTAAAAGAATTCATTTGGGAAAAAGATGCAATGGAACTCAATGGACTTGTCGCTGGAAACATTAGTGGGTAAGCAGTAATAGAGAAAGGGGGTAAAGGAGAAAAAATGAAATTGCCATTGATATGTTAAAGTTACCAAGCCTAAAAACCATAATTTTGTTATAAAAAGTAGTTCTATTTTACCTGACTGATTTTTGTAAACAGCCCTATTGAGATAGAATTCACACAGCATACAATTCACTTGTTTAGAATATATAATTCACTAGCTTTGGGTGTATTTTCAGAACATTTTAGAACATTTTATCACCTTGAAAAGAAACTCCAAATCCATTAGCAGTCACTACTATTTCCCCTTCCCCCTGTCCCTCAGCTCCAGCCACGCACTAAGCTGCTTTCTGTCTCTATAGATATGTCTATTCTGAACATTTCAAATAAATGGAATTATGCAATATGTGGTCTTGTATAAGTCTTGCTTCTTTCACATAGGGCATTTCCAAGTTTTGCTCACATTGTAACCTTTCGCAATACTTTGTTTCCTTGTTATTGCTTAATAATATACTATTATATGACAACCACTTATTGGTTCATGGACATTTGGGTTGTTGTTTCTTTGGAGCTATTATTAACAATGCTACCATGAGCATTCATATACAAGGCAGACATGTTTTGTGTAGATCTGTTTTCATTTCTCTGAGGTAAACATCTAGAAGTGTAATTACCAGGTCATATTTAATAACTGGAGAAACTGCACCAGACTGGTTGGCAGAGTGGATGCACCATTTTACATTCTCACCAGCATTGTGTGAATTTTCTAGTTTCTCTCCATTTCTACTTGTTAGCTGTCTTTTTTATTACAGGTATCCTAGCAGTGGAGGGTAGTATGTCATTGCCACTATCCTTATAACTAATTATGGTGAGCACGTTTTCACATGTTTGAACATGCATATTTTTTGAGAAATACCTGTTTGCATTGTGCACCTGCTTAGAAAATATTGATCATTTATCTTTGTATTGTTATGCTATAGCAGTAATAAGTCCAAACTCCAGTTTATAATTTATGAATACTTTCTCCCACTATTTGGGTTTTGATTCTTTTTTAAAAATTGTGAAATATCTAGTTTAGCTGCCGCCTTATAATTTCTTTCTGGCTTAAAAAAATACTTCAAAGTTTCTACATGGCAAAGGACATAGTTAACAAGCTAAATAGCCTACAGAGTGAGAGACAAACCTTGCCAGTTATACATCAGATGATGGCCTAACATACAGAAAAATAAAAGAGCCGAAGAAACTAACCCTCAAAGAAACAACAACCCAATTAATGAGTAGACAAATAGGCTAAATAGAGAATCCCAGAAGTAAAAGTAGCCAATAGACACATGAAGAAATGTTCAACACCTCTAGCCATAAAAGAAATGCAAATGAAAATAACCCCAGTTAGAATGGCTATCATCAATAATATGAACAATATACCAGGCTCTAGAGGCTCTCACCTGTATTCCTAGCTACTTAGTAGGCTGAAATCTGAGGATCATGGTTCAAAGTCAACCTGGGCAGGAAAGTCTGTGAAACTTTTATCTCCAATTAACCACTAGAAAACTGGAAGTGGAGCTGTGACTCAAAGTGGTAGGACACTAGTCTTGAGTAAAAATGCTTAGGGACAGTACCCAGGCCCTGAATTCAAGCCTTCAGACCCACAAAAAAAAATGATGCTGGCATGGATGTGGGGGAAAGGGTACCTTGGGGAATATAAACTTTTTTAACTCTGGAAAGCAGTATGGACATGCCTCAAAAAAAAAAAAGCTAACCACAGAACAACCCTGTGATCCAGCAATTCCATTCATTACTGGACATTGTCCAAAGATTACAGCCCAGGAGGCAGTAAAGCCCCCAACAAAACCATGTTCACTGTAGCACTCTTTACCATAGCCAAGGTATGGAATCAGCCCAGATGCCCCTCAATGGAAGAAAGGATCAAAAAAATCTTTTGTGTGTGTGTGTGTGTGTGTGTGTGTGTGTGTGTGTGTGTGTGTGTGTGTGTGTGTGTGTGTGTGTGTTTACACACACACACAAAATGGAATTTTACATGAGTGAAATTAGGAAGAATGATATTACATCATTTGCAAAGAAATGGATGGGCCTGAAAAACTTCAAGTTAAGAGTGGTAAGTCAGGGGGCTGGGAAGGTGGCTCAGTGGTAGAGCGCTTGCCTTGCATGCCTAAGGCCCTGGGTTTGATTCTTCAGCACCACATAAGCAAAAAGAAAAAAGCCAGAAGTGGCACTGTGGCTCAGGTGGTAGAGTGCTAGCCTTGAGCTGAAGAGCTGAGGGACAGCGCCCAGAGTTCAGGCCCCACGACTGGACCCCCTCCCAAAAAAAGAGAGGTAAGTCAGGCCCAATGTGACAAAGCATGAATGTGTACTCTTATATGTGGAAGCTAGAACTAATTCATAAAGGTACCAGTAAACACTTTGGGGCTGTATGCAAGTACACATAAATGTACTAACTGAAATATGGTATTTACAGGTGAGAATTCAAATGATGTAATTCTTTAAAAAGGCTAACTCACAGTCCAAGAAAATGATTACCAGGAAATGGGTAATAAAAGATATGAGGGTAGGGTCAAGTGTGGGGGGTAGATGATTGAAGAGAGGAAGGGAAGGGAAAATACAGTCATAGTTTCATGTATATCGTACACATTTGAGAGAAGGGGTACTGTTGAGTGGGAAGGAGAAGAAAGGTCAAGGGGTGACATTGATCAAGCTGCATGTGTTCATAAATGGATTTGTTAAATGGTAACTCCTTTGTACATGTTTTAAAGATACTAATAATAGTAATAATAAAACACTTTGCATTGCCCATTCTTATAAGTTGAGGGGATGGGTGGCATTGGAAGAGATGGAGGAGAAAAATGTTTTGCTTGGTATAGAAGGCATGATTTGAGCTGAAACGAAGCCATTATGACCACAAGAGCCTTGTAGCAGCTTTGTGTCCCTACTGACTTATGAATTGTGAGCTGTAGCCTCTCTGCAGGTACTGTTGCCTTTTATCCAAAGCAAATGTGTGCCATTTGCTTCTCTATGAACACTCACAGTTTGGGCATTTCTTAGGTTGTAAAATCCCAGGATAAAGATCTATTTCACACTCGGATTACAATGAAGGCTTTCATATTACCTACCTGATTGGATGGGACTCTAAACACCTTCTTATTTTCTGCTCCCCTTAGATCAGCTTTGCTTTTGAAGTGGCATCATACTGCCACATCCCTCTTCATAGCTGACATAAATAAGAGGGTGCGTGTGTTGTTAAGATCCCACCAACAGGCAGCGGAGTAACCTGGACACACTCCTAAGTCTCCTGGGACACCAAGTCCTGAGCTCTTGGCTCTGTCTCAGAACGTTTCTGAAGAGGTGTCCACAAATAAAAGTTCTGAAAAGCAGTTTGGGAAAGAATTTCAAGTGCTTATTTCATGTTTATAATTCCTGAAGAGAATACATCTTCCATCTTGGAAGTCTTCATGTTGTTATCCAAACATCTGAAAATTCTTGTTACCCAGAAATTTTAAATGTAATTTCTAAAGGTTCTTGCTCAGTAAAACTATTTCTTGTTGGGGGTTCGCATTTTCTTTTACTTTGGGGACTGTGGCTGATTTCCAGGAGTCTCAGCCCCAACTTTCCTCCTTCTCTAAACAGCCTTTGAGGCATGGTGACAGGCAAGGTGTAGGAAGACCCTCAGAAGAACTCTCTTCCTCTTTAGTAAGTACTTGAGGTTTGAGGTACTGGTGAGTGAACTTGGGACCGCCATCTTGACTTCAGTGGGCAGCACATTCCTCTCTGTGAGCACAGGAGGTCTTCATTATCCAAAAAGAATTGGTGTTGGAAAAAATGCTACTTAACATGAATCCATCACAAACAGGGACTGCGTTTTAAAAATAAGTTGCAAAAAAAGAGTTACTTGAGACTTTAACTTGAAAAACAAAGCTGAAATGATGAGCATGCACTTATTTTATTTAACATTTAATGAAATACAGGAATTAAAGCTTTGTGTGCTTATGAGATATACACCATGAATTGAGTTTGATTCTTCCTTAGTTCTGACAAATTTATATAACAACAAAACTCAATATGCCTCAAACTCTTGTAGAATTGTCATGTTTATATATATACATATATATATATATTTTAATATTATAAAATTTCCTGGAAGCCTTTCATAGCCTTAACATGTGCTATTCAAACCATTAACCTTTAAAGTTCTAAATCATCCCCCAGTCTGGTTGCTTTTCTATTTTGATTTACCCTGCCTAGTTTACTCTCCTTGGGCCATGGCTTCGGTACAGATAGCTACTTGACTCTTCTCCTTCTGGAGAAATGAAATTACTCTGTTTGTAAAGCTTGGCGTTTCCTCTGCAGTTTGCCTTATATTTGTGTTGTGTTCCTAACATTTACATTCCATAATCACCACAAAAAAGACTGATAAAGATGTTGACCAGCTGGGTGGGGACAGGAAATGCTGTTTAGTAGAAAGGGCTGCGTGGGAATGGACAATTTCAGTGGTATTTTTGTGCTATGCCTTTGCTTCTCTATGACCACTCACAGTTTGGGCATTTCTTAGGTTGTGAAATCCCAGTCAAAAGATCTATTTCACACTCATTACAATGAAGGCTTTCATATTACCTACAGTTTGCTGAAATCCAAACTTGTTTCCATGGCTAAGAAGGCCCAGCTGGCCCTCATTTTTATCTTTGCCATTCAGTCTCATCATCCTCAACTCCTGCTGCATCTTTCCTCACTCTGATCCAGCTACCCTGCCTGCTCTTTGCTAACTTTGTCCAACTCATCTGGCCTCTGGCCTTCTCCCTTTGGTCCTCCCAACCTGAACATACTTCTCATAGTTCACACTTGTCCTTTCCTGTTAGTTCACATCAGTTTCTTGGAAAGATCTCTGCTGACCAGTCCTGTTCAAAAGCAAATTTCCCTGAAGTCACTCATTTGCATACTCTGTCACGTATCTCCCATAGCAGCCTTTAATAAAATAGAAAACTTACTTATTTTCTTATTTCTGTCAGTGAGCCCAGAACATGAGTTTCAGAAGAACAGTAATTTTGCTGAATTCTCCTTTATACATGGACACCTGTCTTATTATCATCAAGTGCAAAGTTACAGTTTACAATCTGCAAAGAAAATGTCATCACTTTCCTCGAATTAAACAATTTAATCAATGGTCTTTCTTGGAACAATTGAAAGAATCCTGCTTCTCCCTAAAATATAGAAGCCGATGGAGATATTTTATACTGTTGGGAGGATATTAAAGGGAAGTTTCCAGATTAGGGATAGCACATAAATTAGTAATTTACATGCGTTCTTCTTACCTAAGGAGTTGTGCCTCATTTTAAGCAAATGACCTGATGTTCCCAGATGAGAGAAGATTGGTATCACTTGGTCATGAGTTTTGTCAACTTCAGTTATATGGACTCAAAGATTTACTAAAAAGATGTTGCTGGTACTTTTTGAAAGGCTAAAATAAACTTGGGACTGTCATAAGAAAAATGTTTCACATAATTCATGATCCATAATGAACGGTCTAAGCTCAGGTTCTGATTGGTGCCAAAAAGAGATAGTCCCTAAGTCCTTAGAACAAAAGAACAGTAAAACTAAACAAGACACAAAAAAGATCAGGAATCCATGTTTTCCATTGCTAAGACCTCAGAAACCCATAAAAGCAGTTGTTTTATGGGAACACTTAGCAAGGCACTGCCCAAGTTCATTTTAAAGGCTTGAAATCTTTTGACATATGGCAATCATTATGTGTGCTCAGCTGTCTGTCTTTCTTCTTCCCTCCCTCAAGGAAAGCATTTCTGAGGCTCTACATTGCCTATATTTTACAAGAATCATTTAGCAGCTAGCCAGCCTCAAAGGCTGTCTCAGGAAGAATAGCTTTAGACCAGAGCTCTTGGAGCGCAAAAGCATTGGGTTTTGAGATGGAAGTCTTGAGGAGGACCTGTTTCACATTAGAAGGGACAAACATTCCTTGCTGGGATTTTGCTTTAGAAAAAAAGTTGAATGACTTGGACATCTTGGGCAGCAAAGTGGGACACACTGTCCTGTTCAGACTTGTCCAAATGTAGAAAGATATATGAGTATCATTGGCCTGATGAGATGTGTTTGGGGTTCCTAATGATCTGGTGAGAAAAGTAACATAAAATAGGTCAAGGTGAATTTTTTTGGTATGATTCCTTTTGTTCCAAATATGTGCCTTGCTCCTTCGCATTAACATGGTTCAGGTAAAGATGCACTACATCTGAGCTCTTGGGAGAGAAGGTTAACAATATCCATCATCTTCTCCCACCATCTTAATCATGGGAACAGATAGGATATATATATATATATATATATATATATATATATATATATATATATACACATATATATGTGAATATGGTATAGAATATGGTAAAACTATATTCTTGGAATCGCCACCTTTGCAATGCTGCTTTGATGTGGTTCCTCTCAGGAATATCATCCAGAATGTTCGAAGGAAATGAAAATAGTTGTATACAATTGTATGGGGGGGAGGGGGCTACAAAGCCCAGACTCAGCTCAACTATGGAAGCCAGAATATGCTCTTCACATTCCATGTTGATCTTAGCCCAAACTAGGATGGGTGAGACACATGAAAAACACATGATGTCCCACTTTGGCATTTGCTAGCTGTCAATAAAACTCATCCTCTACAATAAAATCCCAGGAAAGAAATTCATGTGGATATTTGTTTGCACCAAATGTTAAGAGCTTCTATTAAAAGAACACAATTAGTATCTTCTCATTCCCTGCTAATGGAAGTGTAAATTTCTATATTTTCTGGTTATCCCACAGCTTTTCTAAAATTCTACTGCTTGTTGAGTTAATAACTCTTAATTCTTGCAGCATTTCCTAAGGATATCTAACTGGAAAGGTGGAGAGGGAGGGTTTCATCTCTTGTCAAATTTAGGGCTTCCAAAAGAAAAATAAAACCAACTCCCCAAACACTGAATTATACTGTTTATTTGGAGCCTCTTGGAAGATGACAAGGGAGAGAGGGGAGTTGCCTGACACAAAATACAGCAAAACAACAATTTTCCTTAGGGCACAGACTTTCCTTTTCTCACACTTCATATGGTGGCTCACACCCAAATCTATCTCTAAAAACCAATGGCTCCATTCTTTAACTGATTGCATCAACTTTCCTAAGGTTTCTTCCTGGAGTATCTGTCTGTCTCTCTCACTAAATGAATGTGATTCATTTAGGGTGTTTTTTTTTTTTGAGCTGCATATTTTTTGTCTTTGTTTTGGGTGCTCATCCTGAGGCTTGGACTCAAGGCCTGGGCACTATCCCTAAACTTATTTTTTCCTCAAGGTTAACACTCTACCACTGTAGCCACAGCTCCACACCTGGCTTTTGGAGTAGTTCAGTGGAGATAAGAGTCTCACAGACTTTCCTGCCTAATCTGGCTTCCAACTTTGATCCTCAGACCTCAGCTGCCTGAGTAGCTACGATTACATGCATGAGCCACTAGAGCCCAGCAAGTTCACATATATTTTAAATATGAGTGTGATTCATTTTGTTATTTCCATAGATACACACAAGTGTCCTTTGAACAAATTTACTCCCTCTTGTCTCTTTCTAAGAAAGTTATTTTAGCTCATTTACATCTGAATGTTCCCTATATTTATTTTCTCCATGGACACAATACATGAAGCAGTAGAAACAAGAAAATGAAGCAGAATACCACCTATGATTATGTAGATCTGTCATATATAGCTTCTGAAAAGATGCATAAAGACAGGAGATATACATTATTTCCAATATGACGTATATGATTGAAAAATTAGAAACAAGCTAAATGTCTCCTAAGCAAGGATTATTTCAATATATTATGCTGAATCCTTATGAGTGCTTTTCACTTGTTAAAAATTGTGTTTTCAAGTGATTTTCATTACTTGGGAAATGTAATGGTATATTAAGTGGAAAAATAAAAAGTAAGATTAAGTCCAAATAAACATTATATTTTCCAATTATGAATAACTATATTCAGAGGAAGGAAAAATGAACTGTACCAACATTTTAAGAATGATTATTTTTGGATTATAGGATTGTGAACACATTGTTATATTAAAAACAAAATGTTTTTGTATTTTGTTCCAGTTTTCTCATTTTTTACCATGGTTTTTATTAAAGGCCTTCCTACATGCCAGCATCACTTTAAGGATTGGAGACATGTTTAGAGACAAGGTTGATACAGTTTATGCCCTTGTAGGTAAAGGGATTTTTTTAACAAAATAAAATTATTGAGAGTAGTAGTTTATGCTTGTGCTCATGTTTTTTTTTTGGGGGGGGGTCCAGTCGTGGGGCCTGAACTCTGGGTCTGGGCGCTGTCCCTCAGCTCTTCAGCTCAAGGCTAGCGCTCTACCACTTGAGCCACAGCGCCACTTCTGGCTTTTTTCTTTTTGCTTATGTCGTGCTGAGGAATCGAACCCAGGGCCTCAGGCATGCAAGGCAAGCACTCTACCACTGAGCCACCTTCCCAGCCCTTTGTGCTCACGTTTTTACCTGGCACCATCTATCTTTTCTTCTAATACAACAGTATTCGAATTCCTCCTTCAGCAACCACCTCCTTCCCAATGTAAGCTGGGTAGCTTGGGGGGGAAACCTGATCCAAATCTACGACCCAGGAATATTATGATCTGATTGTTATGTCCCTCCAAAATTCTTACGGTAGAATTCACTTCTCAAGGTGATGGTGTTGTGCGGTAAGGATCTTACTAGCTCCTCATCCCACACAAGAGCTGTTGGCATCTTGATCTTTGACCTCTCAGCCTCTAGAACTATAAGAAATAAATCTTACTGTTTACAAGCTATCCAGTCTAGTGCATCTAGTTATGGCAGCCTGAACAGAATAAGCCAAGGAACAAGCTGTGATTGGTCTAAGCCATTTATCTCCCAACCTTAAGTAGCACCAAAGGTTGACCCCACCTACTGATGGAGAGGATGATTTCCAAGATGTGCTATAACTATTCTAAGTGGCAATGTCTATTTCTATGTCCTTAGTGGGCATAAGAACAGAGGTCAGGAAACTTTTCAGACATACAGCAGCTCTCTAGAATGGCTAACAGGGCCACTGTGGCTAATAAAAACTTAAAGGAAGTGAGATGGTGGGGAATGACATTCTTTGGCACCTGGATTAAGCCTAGCCTGAAGCTACACTTTGGACTTTTTCCATTACCTGAGCCAATAAATTCCCTTTATTTTTTAAATCCAATTTAAGTTAGCTTTGCACTGATTGTAGCTCAGGGAAACCTAACTGATTGGTCTCTATAAAGCCAGCTGCTAGCTGTAGTCACACACACACACACACACACACACACACACACACACACACACACACACACACACACACACACACACACACACACACACACACACACACACACTTTTAGGACTCTGGGGATCTGAGAGCCATGTCTAGTTCTCTCTTTAAATGAAAGTTAGTTTACTTAAGTTCCTTCCCCACACTGAACCCAAAATCTATATAAGGAAGTAGAATCTAAGCAGGCTTTTCCAGATTCTACTCAAGGAGGTCATGCTGGTCTGCCTCAGTTGTCTCTTAGTCCTCAGATCTGAACTGAAGACAAGGAAATTGTTACACATTTTCATAATTCTTTTGTGTGATTATTCAGAACTAGATAGTTTTCGGGTGATTTTATCTTCTCCTCATTACTATTACTAACTTTGAACATTTTGCAAATTCTTTCAAAATGATGGAATTATGTTAAATTATTTACATTTATTGCCTGCACATTCCTATAAAGTAGCAAACTTAATGAATGTGTTTGCTTGGATTTCATCAAAGGTATTCATTAATTATTGTCTTGCAATAATTTTTTAACTTATGGAGAAAAGCAGTTGGTTATGCTTATTTTCTTTTTCAATTAAATATAGCCAACTCATATTGTCAAAAATGTTCTTTGTGCCTTTTTAAATCCACATTATCAAAAGACAAAGCATTCCCATTTTTATGCATTATTAGCAAGACAATAATTAGTATTTTTCCTCTGCAGAGGAAACCCTCTACATGTCTACAAAATCAGAATCTATGTCTGTAGGGTTGCATAGCATATTTCTGGGGTGAGTTACTATAGGTTTAGAATGTTGTAAACTTTTTTGTTCTCATGAAATAATTGTCTGGATGTTAAGATTTAATAAATTGTGGTGTTTTTTTTGGAGGGGGCATTTTCCCTAACATATAAGCCTCATTTTGGCTTTTTGTAGTAGTATTTCTGTTTTAGATTTTTACTTACTTTGGAGGGAAAGTGAGTTCTATTCTATGGGCTACTTTAACAATCATAGAAGGTGAAGGGAGATTGTGTGCCTGAAGTGACAATTCCTCCAACAAAACCCAAACCACAGAAGCTTACAAATTCAGATAAAGGCCACTGAGACTCTACAATCTCTCAGAGTTTGAAATGCAGCTTTATTATGATACTGAGGAAATGAGAGTTGCATTTTTTTATTTATATTTTGCTTTTCTTTCTTCCCTCCTCCTCTCCTCTTTCCTTTTCTTCCTCCTTCTCATTCCTCTTTCCTTTGTTCCTACCTTCCTTCCCTCCTTCCTTCCCTTCCTGCCTTTCTTCTTTCTTTTTAGTTTATTATTAAATTTTATTTTATTGTAAAGGTGATGTACAGAGGGGTTACAGTTACATGAGCAAGGTAATGAGTACATTTCTTTGTTTTGGCTTTTAACTTTTTTAATGAAACAGAAAATTAAAGGTTCCATAGTTACAGAAAGAGAAAAAGGATAATATTTTAGCTCTGTGGTTATTTTCTAACTACAATCTAATCCTTTTTTTTAATTCTCCACCCCTGTCCCCATTCCCCCCCATACCCCCTCCCATCAAACTTGTAAAGTTTGTGTACAAGACACAGTCTTGTACATCTCATTGTTGCAATGGGTCCACCTTTATCCATATTTAAACAATGTGTTTTTCCCTTCCCCTCCACAAATTATACCAACATCAAATACAGTGAAAACAGGGGTTATACTGTGGGGAAGGGACATACAAAGCAACAAAGAAATATCTTATAAATATGTTAGAAACAATAGCAAGAAAGAAAAGAACATCTGAGTCCTTACCTTGGGGCTCATTTCGCCTAACATCAACTTATCTGATTAACTGTTTCTACTTGTCTCAGACATATACTAGTTATTTCAAATAAGGGAAACCATGGGACCTACGTTTCTTGGGCCTGGCTTGCTTCACTTAAATGGAGGGTCCTCAAAAGACTCCACGTAGAGCTCCCCTATGACCCTGCAATCACACTTTTGGGCATTTACCCAAATGATCACAAACAAGACCATACTAAAGCTACCAGCACAACTATGTTTATTGCAGCATTATGAGGACATTTCTTAGCCAGCATTGTTGCCTCCTCCTTTGTTTTTCCCCTACTATCCCTTCCCTCCTGCCTCCTCAGCTATACTACCCCCAGCTCCCCCTCCCTCAAAGAAACAACCACCTCATTAAAAAGTGGGATAAAGAATTAAAAAGAGACTTTTCTGGAGAGGAAATAAGAATGGCCAATAGACACATAAAGAAATATTCAACATCTCTGGCCATAGAAGAAATGCAAAATTACATTGAGATTCTATCTCACCTCAGTTAGAATAGCTATTATCAAGAAAACAACTAATGCTACCTATTTTTGAATTTTAAAATAGTCACAAGCTATAAAGGAATTAGAAAGGGTCACAAAGGGCATTTTTCCTGTATCTTTTGAGTCAGTGGTCAACCCACTTTCCTATTGCTCTATAGCACCTTTCTAATAAATCAGTATTCTCCAACTCATATGGGACAATAACATTTTTACATCTTTTTAAATTTAATTTTATTGTCAAGGTGATGTACAGAGGAGGTACAGTTACATACATAAGGCAGTGAGTTCATTTCTTATCAAACTTGTTATCCTCTCCCTCATTTTTCTCCCACTTTCCCTTCTCCCTATCCCCCACCAAGCTGTACATTTCATTTCCAACATAGTGTCTTGTGAGTATCGTTGTTGCATTGTCCTTTGTCTGACCAGTTTTTTGTTCTTCTTCCCTTCCTTAATTCAGATAAATATTATATATATATATATATATATATGTATGTATATATATACACAATACACAGGGTATGAAAATCAAATATAGTGACAACACGGACTAAGCCATAGGAAAAAAATACAAAAGAAAAAATAAATCACATAATACATTAAAAACAATGACAAAGAAAAACCTCTTGTTTCATGTATTGGAGTTCATTTCACTTAGCATCATCTTATATGGTCATATGTACAGAGCTACTGAGCTATTCTCCTAGCTATCTACTAGGACTATCGTAAACATATACTAATTATTACAAATGAGGAAAACCATGGGATTTTGGGTCTAGCTTACTTCACTTAAAATGATTTTTTCCAAGTCTTTTTACTTCCTTATGAATGAGCCCCTCAGTAGATGAATAGATCAAGAAATTGAGGCATATATACACAAGGGAATTCTATGCTTCCATCAGAAAGAATAAGAATAACTTTTTTAAAAACAGACAAACAAGGATACATTATATTATAATAAGAATAACTTTTTAAAAAACAGACAAACAAGGATACATTATATTATTCAATCTTATGTCACATTCAAATGTTACTAATTGCCCCAATAATGTCACTTAGGGCCAATTGATCTATTTAAGAATCACAAGTTAGATTTCTTTAGCCTGAAAAATTTGTTTAATTTGCTAGCTTTCATGAGCATGAACTTCTAATGATTACAATCCAGTCACATTGCAGAATGTCCTCAATTTGTGTTTGGTGGGCTCTGAGTTAGATCATGCACCTTTGGCAGGAAAATCAGGGAGAGGGGTGCTATGTTCTTATTCATCATTTCAATTTTGTGATATTGCCAATAATGTTCATTGTGATTGTTGATTAATCTACTGCAAAATAACTGTCTTCCAATTTGTAATAAATAATTATAAAAGAGTAAATTGGAACTATATAAACAGACTATTTCTCACCAATTTTTCAATTTATTCATTCCTTTTATTGGTATGGAGAAACAGTCTTGTTTAATACAATTTGCTATATTATCATCATTTATTTTTTAATGTCCACATTGCTTGTAAATATAAACTTCAAAACATCTTCATGTTCATTTGCCTTTCTTCATTCTTTGAGCACTTTATTTAGGGCACAATAAGATGTCACAATTTCATCCTTATCATCTTACAAATTGATCATTTCTCCAATGAACACTATTCTTTTTAGGAGAGAATGGTAGATACACATAAATGCTAGGTGTGCTCACTGGGGTGTTGCTCTTACCAGGATTCCTCAGTGAACAGAGCTAAAAAATAAATATGGGTATGTAAATGTATTAATAAATATTTATCTGCAGACTGACACATACATATGCATATGAATGTTTATATACATATAGTCTGTACATACATCCATAGATGTACATGTATTTTTTTGTCTGTCATGGGGCTTTAACTCTGGGCCTGGGCACTGTCCCTCAGCTCTTCAGCTCAAGGCTAGCGTTCTACACTTGAGTCACAGCACCAAATCTGGCTTTTTCTGTTCATGCAGTGCTGAGAAATGGAACCTAGGGCCTCATGCATGCGAGGCAAGCACTCTACCACGGAGTCACCTTCCCAGCCCCTGTACATGCATTTTGTAACTCTATATGTATCTACCTTTATAACTCAACTTGATGTTTTTTTCATGAGGCACAATCCAAAGAAAGCTTTTCTTTCATGATGAAGCTGCTCATGGCCCTCAAAGACTTGATCAAAAGGCATGGTCAGCTATGGGCTCTATGGAGCACATCATATTTAGAAACCCAGCTGTGATGTTGAGGAACTCAGAACAGCCCAGAGCCTATTGTGTAGTTCCTACTCCTGTAGTCAGGAACTGACATCTCATACCATGCCACTTCCCTGTAGATTCTCTTCTATGGGTAGTCTGCTAATTCTCTGCAGGCAGCCCCAACATGAGGGTTCCATGCTTACCCTTTTTAGCTCTGGCTCTCCATGTTCAGGAAGAATGTTTGCAGTCAAGAACTATTTTCCAATGGTATGTTTAAGTAAAGAGTCCAAATACACAAGCCAAAATAAAGAACATATATGCATTTCGAGGAAAATATTCCACAGTTCTGAAATTTATTAAACCAGGTGATATGTGTTCTCTGGTATTTACCAAAGCCCTTGCTGGTCTTCTCATTTATCTTGCATACTGACAGCCATTGTCACTACAGAGAATAAAGACTCAAGAACATGAGATAGGTCTCTTACCAAAGCCCAGAAATGGTGATTCACCCCAATAAAAATGTGATCTGGCCCTGGCTCATCTTTTTCTTCTGGGCCCTGTTCACTATGGCTGGCTCACAGGCCTTCTTACTTGCTTTTGACTTGCCCTTAGTTTCTGTCACAATTGGATTTTTATCAAGACATGACATAACTCACTTCTCGCTATTCTGCCTTAGATCAAGTTTTTCTCTTTGAGGTATCTTTGACCACACTGGCTGAGCTTCTCTATTCTACCATTCTTCTCTATCAAAAAACATTCTTGATTGAAGACCTTACCATCATCTGAAATTGTCTATATTTATTCATTTGTTCATTTCTTCTGCAAGCTGATTTCTTTAGTAAAACACTGTACCCCTAAGATGTGGACCAGTTATAGGTGCTCAATAAATACTAATGAATGCACAACCCAAACATATTTGAAAGCAATATGAGCTGTGAGGCTCTGCCTATGTGGTTTTGCATTCCCTGGCTGTGTGTCATTTCTCTGGACTTCAGGTTATCCAGCATGGGAATGAAGAGTCCCCACATGGATGAATGCATTGTGAAGATCACCGAGAACATTAACACAGCTTGGCCACTAAATGGAAAATAATAAATCCTTCTAAAACAGGAACTACACAATAGGCTCTGGGCTGTTGTAAGTTCACATCACCAGCTGGATTTCTAAATATGATGTGCTCCATAGAGTCCATAGCTGACCATTGCCTTTTAATCAAGTCTTTTGTTTAATTTGAGGGCCACAAGCAGCTTTATCATGAAAGAAAAGATTTCTTTGGATTGTGTGATGAAAAAAACATCAAGTCCAGTTATAAAGGAAAATGTGTTCCATGGCCCACATGTAAGAGAACATCTCAGGGCCAAGAAAGGTGTCTGCAATTAGGGCTTAGTGACTTTATCAACCCAGTTAGAGCAGAAATTGTGGCACATAAGAACATAGAAAAGCATTGGAAAGAAACCCCAATGCTCGTCTGTCACTCTTGACTATTTTATCTGCTGACATGCAGCCTGTGGTAAGACCCCTGGTTAGCTGGATGTCAAGGCAGCAGACAAGGAAGATGACCTCATTGGAAAACAGAGCAGTGACCCTCCCTTGGCTTCAGGAATATGTGCACTAGACAAATGAGCTCCACTCAACTCAGCCAACTTACAATGATATAAGTCCAACCAATTGTCCATTTTTCATGCTAATAGATGCAGAGTCAGCCAGGGGAAGGAAGGCGGGTTCAGGTGGCCGCTGGCCAAGACTTCTTTAGAAGATTGTATTAGCCAACAGAATCTCTCTGCAAAGATTTCCCCTTCCCAGATAGCAGCCAGCTTTTTGTGAATTTGAACAATTGTCACCACAACAAAACCCTAAGTGATCAAAAAAAAGGTGCAGTCTTAGAAGCTCATTGCTTTGGAAAGTGATTGTGGCTCCAAACAACAGGAAAGAGTTAGGTGTGCTGGACACCTGGAGAAAGCTCTCCATGGTGCTCAGCCTCAGATCTGAGCAATTCTTGGCTACTTCTCCAATCTGATACTTGAGACTTGACTGTCTCAGAAGCTAACAAAACACCAGACCTTGGCTGTATAAGTCATGATACATAGCTTTGTGCAGTCTACAAAGTGGTTCCACACTCTGAGGTGGGCCAGGCATATCTTGCCATTTCCTTTCCCCCTGAAAACAGGAAATGGAGACTCAGAGTGTCTATATGAATTGCTCCCAAATACAGCAAGGTATTGGAAGATTAGTACTGGGTTGGAATCCATCTATGATTCAACCCTCTGCTTGCCCTTCCCTCTTGCGCCTCACAGGGCTCATGCCATTAAATTTTCCTTTGAAAGAATTGAATTACCACTATCATCTTGAGATCTCAGATATGGCTGGAAAAAAAAATTCATGTAAGTTATCCAGGATTTAGTGTTGGCCATTAGTAGTCATATTGTTTTGGTTTATCCACAACAGCTACAGGATAACTTCTGCTTAGAAACTTGAAGGAGGAAGAGGAAAAGAACAAGAAAATGGAAATCTACTGTGAGACATCAACCAGGTTGTACCCATATACTCACACCCTTTGTTGCTGCAATTACTCACCCCCACCCTTTTTTGAGATGAAACCTCCCGGTGAGTTGGCAAGAACCCCAGGCAGTGCATTCAACACATGCATTATCATATGGAAAAGATGTTTGTTTAAAAAGTCAGGTCCTTTAACATCTATGACTCTCACAACTTCCTCAAGAACCCCAGGCTCTTTGCTGAGCTGAAGAACCAAATTAGGCTTAATATGATCTAATGTAAAGGTCTGAATTATGCCTAGACTATACTTTCTGGGAGATGAAAGGACCAATATGCTTATAAAGTTCTATTACTCTTTAAAGAAAAGACTTAAAATGTTGGAAGTACCTCCTGGCTAAGGAAAGGATTAGATGGCTTGCTTTCAATTCATTACTCCTATTATAAACACCCAATATTCCCAGGGCTCAGCATCAGCTGACAGTCTTTACACAAACCAAACAGATGCAGAGCCTTGGGCCTTTGTCTCTGAAGTTGGTTTAATGACTAGAGCAAAGTGAGATGTTTCGTCTGATTAAAGGCTCTGTTCTTCAAAGCCATACCTTCTTCCATTTGGGAAATGACAATGTTTATAGTGCCTGGGCTCAGTCTGGTAGATAGATGGATTGAGTAGTAAGCAAATCTTTTTCTGTGCCTGAAAATACCAGTACTTGTTAAGAAAAAAAACCATAGAAGATTCAATGGTGCACATGCTGGGCAAATCACTTGTGAAATGACTACAAACCAAATGATGTATAAATCCGTCTATCTGACATGGGCACCAGATGTCTGGATGAAAATAAGGGCAAAGCATCCTGTTTAAATTTTTTACATATTTCTAATTGTAAGAAGTTAACATGTCTGTTACAGGAATTTGGAAATTACAGAAAAGCAAAATCAAAAAAAATATATTGTCATCTATGAATCAACATAGCATCATATGCTCATAATCCTCTAGGTATTTAATACAAGAACTTAAAAATAAAAACTTGTGCTTTGTAGTGTCATGGCTTCCTTATATCACAGATACTGTAAACATCTTTCTCAATCAATATAGACCTATGTCATCATTTTGATAATTCTAGGTGTGTGGATAATTCTAATAATTTATCACATAATGATTAGAGACTGAAGTTATTTTCAATAGTAAGTACTATAAAGGGCTGAGGTAAAAATAATACCCTCAGTGAGAAATCTTTTCTGAGTATGTTTTCAGGAGAAATTCCTCTAGGCAGAATAGCAAGATTCAAAGGGACTTCACATCACTGATCTCCATTTACACTTAGCCACAGGAATTTTTCTGGATAACTTTTTTCTTTGAATTTTGATACACACAAGCTATCATTTTTATTTGTCTTTAAAATCAATTCTAGAGGACAAAATGGCTACATATTGCTGTTCTGTTTTACAGGAATCTACAAGCAGATGAACATGTTTTCACTGTATGGATTGACCTCAGCAGCCCCCTATATTGTAAATACCCTATCCAAGTTCTCTACTTTCTATTGGTTAAAGAACTTATTGCGTGGAAGTTATAATCTTCAATTGTCAACTACGTTTGTCATTGTCATTTGCTTCTTTTTTTTTTAAAGTGCTGATTGTGGGGCTTAAACTCAGGGTTCCTGTGTTGTTCCTGGGCATTTTTGCATAAAGCTGGTACCACTTGAGCCACAGTTCCACTATGGCTTTTTGGTGATTAATTGGAAATAAGAGTCTCATAAATTTCCCTACCCAGGATGACTTTAAACTATGATCCATAGGTCTCAGTCTATTGAGTACCTAGGATTACAGGTGAGCCACAAGCACCTGGCATTTTTTGTTAGTGGTGGTGGTTCATGCTAGTACTAGAGTTTGAATTTAAGGCCTGGGAGCTCTTGCTTGGCTTTATTGTTCAAGGCCTGTGCTCTATCACCTGACTCTCAGTTATGCTTCTGGATTTTTTCTGGGTGGTTAGAGATAAGAGTCTTTTTTTTTTTCCTTTTTTTTTTCTTTTTCTTATTTATTGTGAAAATACCATACAGAGGGATTACAATTACATGGGCAAGGTAATGAGTACATTCGTTATCAAGCATTGTTGCCTCCTCCTTTGTTTCCCCTTCCCATCTCCCCCAAGCACCCCCCCCCACGGCCAAAGTTGTAAAGTTTTTCGACATAACAACATAACAACTTGTACACCTCATTGTTGCAATGGGTCCACCTGTATCCTGCTCAGACTAGCTTCGGACCTTGATTCTCAGATATCAGCCTTCTGAGTAGCTAGGAATACAGGCATAAACCACCAGCACCTGGCCACCTGGTTGTTCTCATGGTAGTTTTTAAAAAAATGTACCCAAGCTAACACACATATCTTGTTTTACTTTTTTTATTGTGAAAATACTGTACAGAGGGATTACATTTACATGGGCAAGATAATGAGTACATTTCTTTTTTTTTAATTTAATTTTATTTTATTTGTGAACATACTGTACAGAGGAGTTACAATTACATGGGCAGGATAATGCGTACATTTCTTACCAAGCATTGCAGCCTCCTCCTTTGTTTACCCTTCACATCCCTTCCCAGCCTCCCCCCTCCCCCCCAATCCCAATCCTTCTCCTCCCCCCCCACCCCCCCGCACTGACGGTTGTAAAGCTCGTTTTGGACATGACAACTTGTACTTCTCATTGTTGCAACAGGTCCACCTGTATCCTTAAACAACTGGTTTTTCCCCATCTCCTCCACAAGTTATACTGACATCAAATATAGTGAAAGCAGGGGTTATACTGTGGGGGAGGGACATACAAAGCAACAAAGAGATAATCTTATAAATGCGGTAGAAACACATGCATGAAAGAAAAAAACATTAAAATACACATCTAAGGGTTCATTTTCCTGACATCACATTATCTGACCTTTTCCGCTTGACTCATACATATACTAGATATTACAAATAAGGGAAACCATGGGACCTATGTTTCTTTGGGCCTGGTTTACTTCACTTAATATAATTTTTTCCAAGTCTTTCCATTTCCTAACAAATGGGGCAATGTCATTCTTTCTGACGGAGGCATAGAATTCCATTGTGTATACATACCACATTTTCTTGATCCATTCATCTACTGAGGGGCATCTGGGTTGGATTTCTTATCAAGCATTGTAGCCTCCTCCTTTGTTTCCCCTTCCCATCCCATCCTCCCCCCGCCCCCCACCCAATCCTCCTTCCCCCCCACCAAAGTTGTAAAGTTCATTTTTAGACATAACGACTTTTATACCTCATTGTTGCAATGGTTCCACCTCTATCCCTAGTTAAATGATTTGTTTTTTCCCTTTCCCTCCACAAATTATACCAACATCAAATATAGTGAAAGCAGGGGTTATACGGTGGGGGAGGGACATACAAAGCAACAAAGAAATCATCTTATAAATGTGTTAGAAACAATCACATGAAAGAAAAAACATTTGAATACATATCTTAGGGTTCATTTCCCTAACATCAACATATCTGACCTTTTCTGCTTGACTCAGACATATACTAGTTATTGCAAATAAAGGAAACCATGGTAGTATGGAAGTTCCTCAAAAGACTCCATATAGAGCTCCCCTATGACCCAGCAATCCCACTTTTGGGCATTTACTCAAATGTTCGCAAACAAGACCACACTAAAGCTACCAGCACAACTATGTTTATTGCCGCCTTATTTACCATAGCTAAGATATGGAACCAACCCAGATGCTCCTCAGTAGATGAATGGATCAAGAAAATGTGGTATATATACACAATGGAATTCTATGCCTCCATCAGAATGAATGACATTGTCCCATTTGTTAGGAAATGGAAAGACTTGGAAAAAATCATATCTTGTTTAACTCATGGTTTTCATATGCAATCCAAAGCTGAGGAAGTCTTCTCGTAGCTCAAAGCTAGAATTACCTTTTTTCTTTCCAGATGTTTTTTGTTCCTTTTATTTCATTATATACTTTTAATTTGGGTTTTATTTTGTTATTAACATTTTAAAGTACAAATATGATATGGTATTTTCCAATCCATACAAGTATAGGTAATAAAAAGTAAGATAGAGTCCAGCTATCTTTTTGTGCTAGGAGGAGGAGAGAGGAGAGACAAACACAGAGACAGAGAGAGACACAGACACACAGAGAGACAGAGAGAGACACAGAGAGAGACAGAGAGAGACACAGAGAGAGACAGAGAGAGAAACTCTTTTGATGATAGTGGAAGACCAGATGGTCTTCTTATATCCTTCCTAGTTCAGTTCTGCAGTTATATTTTATCATATAACCATCTTTAAGCTAATCACTGTGGATTGCGTTCAAGATGATAGAACATCCCGATTGCTCAGGCCTGGGCCATACAGTCTATCCCAAGAGATATGAGTAAAGGCTAAGCCCATACTATTGTCTGAGAGCCAATAAATGTCTTCTCCAAAGGAAAAGTGTGTAGATTTCCCCCAAAGAACCTAGGGGACCTGATGTTGCTCGAGGTCAAATAGCACTCCTTTAGACCAAGACCCTTACTGTTCTGTGAATCTGTCTATCAAACCTCTTCAGTTGTTGGGCTGGACTGTATCATCCCTCCTATTTTAGGACTGAAGAAAAAAAAAGACTGACTAGCTTTTCCCAAGGTCTCTGAGATGGTAAAAAAAAATAGAGATCACATTCTTCTTTTAACTCTAAAGCCAAAACTCATTGAAAAAATACTTCATTCAAAGCTACCTTCCATAAAGGTCTACTTTAGTATCAAGCTTATACCAACTAGCTCTTCTATTAACTTCTGCCTGGTTGAGTGGGCCACATTCTGCATCTTCACTCTGTTCCCTTCTGATTTTGTCCTGAGGACAAGATGAATGATCCACTAGCTTTATGTCCATTGGGGGTCTGTAGAGATTAATGGCCCTGAGAAACTGACCTGACAGGTATGAAAGGGAAATTTCTAAATGTAAACTGACTTCTGTTACATACAATCATTTGAGAGTTAAGAATAAGAATGATGATACATTAGCCATTTTCTGCCCTGTGCCACAAAGGTCATAAATCTATTTTATCTCGCAGCTGGTATTATCTACTGAAATCAAAACCAAGGTTTACGTTACAGCAGCAATGGTTCAAATCTCTTATGTATCATAAAGATTCAATTCACAAGTATCCCAATATGAAAATGCCTGTTCTGCATGCAAGGGCCTTATTATGGTACTGTCAGGGTGGCAGGATAGGAAGCAAAAGCACTTACTTTATAATCAGACAGATTGCTGCAGTTTGTCACTCATCAGCACTGTGATCTCCCTGTGCCTTAGTTTTATCATCTGTAAAATAGAAATAATTGGCTGTATGTATATCTTTGTTTTCGTTCCATTGATATTTATTATATACTGGCACATGCCATCTAGGAGGAGGGGATATTGATGCATAAAGATGATGCTGAAGATGCATGCTAATTAATGAATCACCCTTAAACTTATAAGTGTGATAAGTGCCACAAAGAAGACATAAATGGTAATCAGACAGTGGATAATAGGAAAATGTGACCCACTCCCAAGATGAGCATGGAATGATGTTTTTCTTTTCTATATTCATGTAATTTGTAATGTGACAATAACTCCTCCCATCAAGCAGGGAGGTTCTCCATGTCATAATTCTCCACTGGTCTTGTGACTTGTTTTAACTATACTTCCTAGACAAATAGACAGAATAGAGAAAACAAAAGCAACAGGAATGATATATAAACAGAAACAAATCTAGAGAGAAAAAAATTGGATTTTCAAACACAGTCTTTTGTTTAAAAAATAGATAATGCTGAAAATTCAGCAGGCAATAGAAAATATATACATAATATATTTATATTAATGTAAGTTACATATTACATAATATAAAATATTAAAATATAGCATCTATTATATAATTTAGTTTGTACATACAAAATAGTTAAATGGAAATTCTAAAACTTAACTATACAGTAACTGAAATGAACAGCTCAACAGCATATTAGACTAAGTTTGAAAAGTGAAGTGGAACACAGACTATGAAATAATAGTAATGATTCTGTAGAAACAGAAAAATGCAATGCAAGCTCCATCAGAGAATACCAGGAGAGAATATTTCTGAACTTTCTGATCTAGGAAATCAGAGAGCCTATAATCTGAGGGCCTAGGCAAAGCATTCCAGAAAAGAAAAGTATATATCAGTCTTTCTAATGAATGTAAATGTAAATGTCCCAATCAATGCATTAACAAAACAATGCTACAGTTATGAAAAGGATAAAACATCACCCAACCTGGATTTGTTTCAGGAATTCAGTTGTTTAAACATATGAAGATCAATGTAAATGATTGCATTAACAACATATACAGAAGAAAAAATATCTCAGTGTAAGAAAAAATGCTTAATAAAATGCAATATTCCTTTGTGATTTGATACTTTAATGATTTAAGAATAAAATATATTTTCTGTCAACTAATACAAATATCCATATAACACATATATTATCACCAATAGCCAAGTATTAACAGCTTTTCCATTGACTTATAGGTACCATTTGTGTCATCCTGTTATATATCATTCCATGTATCATTTATGTGAAGAAACAGGATAAATAGATTTAAAAACTGAATGAGTGGAAGAATAATTATTTTGATTTTCTGTTAAAACAAATGCATACATAAATATTTAAATCAATGGCACACATACATTCAGATGCCAATCAGGCAGTATATTTATTTTGTAATATATTTGTATGTGTAGCAAGAAGATATAACACTTGTAAATAAATACAAACACATCCAACATTGGACCAACCAATGTATAAAGCAAATATCAATAAATCTAAAATAGGGCTACACTTCAGTACAATAATAGTTGAGGTCTATCTTATTCATCAGTGAACAGATCATCCAAACTGAAAATCAACAAAGAAACATCTGAATTGAGGCATATGGTATAGCAAGTGAACCGAAGAGATATTTACTGAACATTCTACCCCAAAGCACCACATTATATGCTCTTCTCACAGCATGTGGAACCAAATTTAAAAATAAAATTCAAAATCACATCTTCTCAAACTACTTTAGTCATAATACTATTGATCAAAACAAGAAAGGAATTACTTAAATACATGGAAATTACATAACACTGACCTAACTGACCCATTGAGTAAAGAAGCTGACAGAAAAATTAGAAATGTTCTAGAAACATTTGATGACACTAAATATGATGTACTAAAATCAGCATGGGAAGAAAGTTTATAGTAACAAAAGTATCCATCAATGTGTATGGATACAGTGATGTGTATGTATACATATACAATGTATAGAAAGATCTCAAACAACCTAACAATGTAAGTCAAGGACTCAAAAAGCAAAAACCAATCAAACTCCAAATTAATAGAAGGGAGAAAAAAGAATGTAAGAGCATAAAACAAAATGGATAAACCTTAGCTGAAAAAAAATCTAATAAAAAATAAAAGACCAAAGTAACATCAGAAGTGGAAAGGAGACATTATAACCTACTCTTGAAAAATATAAAGGGTACCAGTGGCTCACGTCTGTAATCCTAATCACTTAAGAGGCTGAGATATGAGGATCATGTTTCAAAGCCAGCCCAGGCAGAATAACCCTTAAAATTCTCATCTCTAATTAACCCACAAATGCAAGAAGTGGAGAGGTGTGGCTCAAACAGTAAAGCCTTGAGAGATCAAGAGAGGATTAAAAAAAAAAAAAAAAAAGAAAGCTAAGGAATAGTGTGAGGCCCTGAACTAAAGCCCCAGTGCTGATATAAAAGAGGAAGGAAGGAAGGAAGGAAGGAAGGAAGGAAGGAAGGAAGGAAGGAAGGAAGGAAGGAAGGAAGGAAGGAAGGAAGGAAGGAAGGAAGGAAGGAAGGAAGGAAAGATGGAAGGAAGGAAGGAAAGGAGAGAAAGAGAGAGGGAGAGAGGGAGAGAGGAAGGGAGAGGGAGAGAGAAAAATACACAGGACCATATGTTAAAAACATGAAAACTAATAGGGCGCCCGTGGCTCACGCTTGTAATCCTAGCTACTCAGGAGGCTGAGACCTGAGGATCATGGTCCAGGCCCAGGCAGGAAAGTCTGTGAGACTCTTATCTCCAATAAACTACTAGAAAACAAGAAGTGGCACTGTGGCTCAAGCGGTAGAGTGCTTGCCTTGAGCTGAAGAGCTCAGGGACAGCGCCCAAGCCCAGAGTTCAAGCCCCACGACTGACCAAAAACAAAAACAAAAAACAAAAAAACTAAACAAAAAAAACACCACATGAAAACTTAAATGAATAAAAATCTGAGCAGACACAATCACCAAAATTGAAGGTCTGAGATCTGAGGACTGAGGTTTGAGGCTAGCCTGGGTTGAGAAAATGCAGGAGATGCTTATCTCCAATTACTCCACAAAAAGCCAGAAGTGGAGATGTGAATCAAGTAATAGAGCATCAGCTTTGAATGATAAAGCCAATCAGGAGCATGAGGCCCCGAGTTCAAGCCCCATTACAAACTTCCCCATCCCCACCACCCAAAAAAGAAGGCCCCTCAGATTTTCAGGGATGAAAGACATGCCTGGGACTTGGACCCTCATTCTGACCTGCAGCTGCTGGCTTACCATTTAATTTATGCCTACTCATGCCTCAGAGAGCCAGAGGTGGAGGTGGCATATGTGAATGCATCCCAGGAGACTTTAATGGAGTTCTTCGGGGACACGTGTCTCTGAGAGCTGATGAGGAGGAATGAACTCACCAAGCTGTTTTCTTCCCTGGGTGCTTACAGCTTCCATTAGGTGGTTTAAAGTTAAAACAAAACACATATGCTGAGTTAATTTATGTCCACTTCCTCCACTCTGTTTAGTATAGCAACTCTTTCTTTAACTGAAGACTGGCCAAAGTATTTCATCCCAATAATGTTGTCACTTTTTGACAGTTTTACTTTGAAAAAAAAAAAGGAAGGAAACAATTACAGTATTAAGTCAATCAAATATTTTTAAAAATGTTCTCTTTTTTGATAGGACTTGAGTTTGAACTCAGGGCCTTGTACTTACAGACACTCAAGCCAAACCACAAGCCACTTTTTTGCTTTGTTATTTTTCTGGCACAGTTTTTGCCTGGCTACATGGACTCAGACCATTATCTTTCTAGTTTCAGCTTCCTGAGTAGCTGGAATGACAGGTATACACCCACGAAGACCTGGCTTATTGCTTGAGATGTAGGTCTTTCTACTCCCTCATTATGATCCTTCCTGAGATTACTGACTTGAGTCACTATGCCCAGCCTCAGGATGAAATGTATTGATGGTTTTAACTTACATACATGGTATCTCCCTGATTCTTCTGTACCTATTCACCAGCTATTTCAAATGAGAACCACCTCACATTTTTTTCGTGGCTTTTGTTACTGTTTTTAATACATCCAAATACAATACAACTGTTTTTATGATCTTGGGCAAATCACTTTGCTCCATCATTCTACCTCCCAAACTACACATATGATAATACCAACATCCCCAGGACTGCTGTGAAATACAATTAAAGTATCAACACACCATACATATAGAAGAGCAAGTTATAGGCCATCCTTCACTATAAGCACTTTTTACTCTTATTGTTGGCAATCAATAGAATTGGTCTGGAAATAGTTCTTACGCATAGATACTAGCATGTGCCAGGCTCTACTAAATATGTCTCATTAATTCATTCTTAAAGCACATGGTCGCTTTATCAAAGAATAAGTAAAGGTTCCCATGAGAGAAATGATTCAGCCTGGAGTCAAGGCAGGCCATAAGCAGATGGCTAAGTGTCTCATGGTGTTGGGAAGAGTGTGAACACTCCCACTAAGCAGTGATGACGGATCTGCCCCATGGAAATAGCAAAGTTGAGTCCAATGGTACTATACAATGCAGAAGCTGAGTTGATTAATGATCCAGCATGGACCATGAAGGGACCGATGATTAATATTTATTGTTTTCATTGACGATAAGAACATTGCCAATTCAGTTGGAAAATACTACTGCAAAGGGGTGTGAAACCTTGAAACAGAGACAAATGGGACATGCCCAGAAGCCAGCTTTCTTCAGCAAAAGGAAGATATTCATCATAGGATTACTGTCACCCAGAGGGAAAGCCCCCCAAGCAAAGGTTAAAAGAAAACTAGAGTTCTCACAAGTTTAGAAAGCCATGGCCAAAGGGACAACAGAGCAACACTGTTCTGTGAGAAGAACCAACAATTAATCAGAGTCTCTGTGGGTCAGTAATGACACAGCGACCATGGCACTTAATTGCCAATAACCATGCCTGGAGACACAGACATGGAATTAGCATGGAACAACCAAGAAGAAATCTGAAACAAATCACAAATCAAGTCCCTATCTGGGACATCATGAAAACTGGAGGTCTGAGAGAAACATCCTATTTACTGTGATAAATTCAATGGTCAGGGATGATCCGGATTTCCTAGAAAAAAAACATTACAAGAGACCTAATAGCTGAGTCATCTTCCTAGAAGCAAAGACTGGAACTCAAGGCTTGTTTTTCTTGTCAGTTGGAAAAGATTAGGTCTGTCCTTTACTTGTTTGAGGCTGTCTAGGAAACTGTGGGCTTCTAGTGATAGGGTCAGTCTGATATTGAAATATAGGTACAGGTTCTGAGGAAGGTTAATACATTTATTTTCACCATGGAAAAACTGCTTACTGAGCCATTTCTTGCAATTATGCAACATTTTATGCAAAGAACAATGTAATGTAGAAATAAAGCTGCGCTTATTCGAGCTTTCTGTCATCCTGACCTTCACTCCCATTGTACTTACCAGTGCATAGAACAAACATTACTCAGTGAGCATTATAGAACATCCACTCACCATCTCCTTGCCAGAGAGACTTGGAGAGATCCCAAGTCTGGTTAGGACACCCATTCAGTTGATTTCAAATGTATATTTTCAATGATACCAATTCTTTCAGGAATGTGTAGGTTTCATTTAATACCATTGCTGAATATCAAATATCAACAAGATATTAAGTGGCCAACTAAAAATGAGCAAAGCATGGAAACAGACACTTCTCAAAAGCAGAAAATACAGGCTGGGTGCTGGTGACTGACTTATGCCCTGTAATCCTAGCTGCTCAGGAGGCTAAGATCTGAGGATCAAAGTTCAAAGCCAATCCACACAGATATACCTGGAAGCGACTCTCATCTCCAATTAATAAGCAAAGTGGAGGTATGGCTCAAGTGATAGAGTGCCAGCCTTGAAGAAAACAGCTAAGCAACTGTGTGAGGCCCTGAGTTCAAGCCCCAGTACCACACAAAACCAAATACAAATCGTCAACAAATATATGAAAAAATGCTCAATATCATTAGTGCTTAGGAAAGCAAATTAAAACTACATATGATATCAGCTCACTCTCTTTAGAATAGTTATTATTTTTTTAAAAATCCGAAAAGCTGGCAAGGATATAGAATAAGAGAAACTCTCAAGTATGAGGTTCCTCAAAACACTAAAAATGCATCTACCATATGATCCAGCTGTTCCACTGCTGGGCATAGAGCCAGAGCAAATGACATCGGCCTACCAACACCCCTGGCTACTGCAGCACTATTCGCAATAGGTAAGCTGTGGCTTCAACTGGATGCTCATCAACATATGAATAAAGAAAATGTGTTTATACACAACAGAGTGTACTCAACTATAAAAACAACGAAATCCTGTGGCATCATAGATAAAATGAAAGGATATTACATGAACTAAAATAAACCAGATACATAAAGACAAATACAGCATTCTCTCTCATATGAGGAAGCTAAAACAGGTCAACCCTGAGTACAGAATAGTTAAGAACTAGAGGTTTGAAAGCACTGGGGGTGAGGGTATGGTAAGGATGGAAGGAGGGAGACTGGATTAGATCCCTACTCACTATATGTACATGTTGAAATATACAGGCTATCAAAAACAAAAACAAAAACAAAAAACAATTAAGCACCATGCTCAAGAAAAATGTCTGGTTAGAATCTTAACCCCCTGAAGCAGTCAAAATCAGATGCTTCAGGTACCATGATACAATACTCAACACCATTAAGCTGTCAAACACATAGGAACTTCAGGTAAAGCCTACTAAAGCCAACCAACACATCAAAATCCACAAAAGCAATGTTTCTAGATTACCTTTCTGTCTAATGCCACTACAAATCCTGAGAAAAAGTAGTTTCTACTCCTACCTGTATATTCATTCACATACATAGTTTGTACCAATATCAAGATGTAAAGGGCAAAATGTTCTTCAAGACTGAAGAGATATAAATTGTTATCTCTTGTAAAAAACCTAGGCAGGTTAAAGTCTTACTAAGAAATGATAATTTGGGCTACAAAATATCTTAATGATGGAAAGAATTCACATATATTTATTCCCTATCCTTGATCTTCTTATTTGGTTTGGGGATTATAAAAAAAAATAGCCAACCTGGTGCTGGTGGCTCATGCCTATAATCCTAGCTACTCTGGGGGCTGAGATCTGAGGATCATGGCCCAAAGTTAGCCTGGGTAGGAAAGTCTGTGACTCTTTATCTGCAACAACAAAAAAAAAGCCAGAAGTGGAGCTCTGGCTCAAGTGATAGAGCACTAGCTTTGAGCATAAAGAAGCTCAGGGTCATCATCCAGGACCTGAGCACACACACCAATATGTTGGAGATCTTGGAAATAGCCTCTTTTGCCAAATTTATCCTGTTTACCTAGGGAAAACATACTAAGCTGCATATCTGTCATTTTTAAATTTAAAATTCTGTGAGCTTTAAATCATACTCGATATTTCCTCAAGAATTCATACCATATGTTTAAATTGTAAAGAACACTGTCAAACATTGCCAAATTATATAAAAGTAAGTATAATAGAGGCAGACACCAATGGCTTACACCTGTAAGCGTAGATACTTGGGAGGCTGGCTGAGACTGGAAGAATCTGACCAGCTTGGGCTCAAAAGTTAGTACTGCTTCTCGATCCATAATTGGGTGAAGTCTCATAAGCCTGTTATTTCAAGCTACAGAGGAGAAGATTGTGGTGCCAAGCCAGCTTGGGCAGAGTCTGCCTGTGATCCCAGCAACAATGAGAAGCCTAAAGTAGGTAGATGATGACTCAGGCATGTACCTGGGCAGAAAAAGACCCTATCTAAGAAATAACCACCGAAAAAATAGGTCTGTGAGTGTTGCTTAAAAGGTAGAGTGTCAGCCTAGCCAGTGTTAGGCCCCCAAGTTCAACCCCCAATGTAACAGACTGAAGGTAGAAATTAAAACAACTGTGTGGTTTTCACTTGGGTTGACAGATTGGGCAGAGGGGTGGAACTAGAAGGTTCTTCTAGCATCTTGTATGTAACACTAGCTCATTCCTTCTCAGCTAGCATCTATCAGAGTTGTCTGCTGGCACTTCTGACATTAATTTCAAAGACATTTGCTTAGAGGTGTGGAGAACTAAACCACAAGGCATTTTATTTCTTTAAAGAAAGAAGTTTTGTTTTTAGTTCCAAGAAGAAGATTCTACATACTCTGTAAAGGTAAGAAGGTTTTGAGTTACTATTGAATAAGTAAGATACTTCTTTGCTTTTCTCCAAAAAAAAAAAAAAAAAAAGCATTTTTTTTTCATTTGTGGTAATAGTGAGGTTTGAACTCTGGCCTTTGGGCTTGCTATGTGCACACTCTACTACTTGAGCCACACCCCAGCCCTCTTTTGCTTTACTTTTCAGGTGGGATCTTACATGTTTTAACAAGGCCAGCATGGACTGAGATTCTTCTATTTATGCCTCCCACCTAGCTGGGTTGACAGGTCACCACGCTCAACTTTTTGTTGAAATAGCACTGGCCTTGGAGTATTTTCCTCCTAGTACTACCTCCCAAGAAGCTAAGATTACAGGTATGAACTAGCATGCCCCACCTTCACCTTCAAATAGTTTAATATGTCCTTAACAGAGAAGGAAAGCAGATCATAATTAGTGTCAACAGTTTGCCAAGATCTCCAGCTAGATGGATCATAACATAGTGAAAGGCTCAGGTCTCAGGGACAAGAGAGAAGGGGAAAGAAAAACAGGGAAAAAAAGAACCATGCCTTCTGGCTGGTGGTTTATACTGACACAACAAATAAACTATAACTTCCAGACTACATCCAGGTCTTGATTTTGTTAGTTTCCTGTGGCAGTGTTGGAAGACCATCAAGAAGTGCTTTTTGGCTGTATGGATATTCTGAGATGCCACAGAGTAGTCCTCAAACCATTGGGAATGTCTGAGAGATGCAACTCTAAAAACATGTAGCATTAAAAAAGAAGGTAGCACCAGGCGCCAGTGGCTCATACCTGTAATCCTAGCTATTTAGGAAGCTGAGAGTTTAGGATTACAGTTCAAAGCCAGCCCGGGCAGGAAAGTCCACGAGACTTTTTTTTTTTTCTCTGTGTCATCACTGGAATTTTTTTTCCACAGAAAATAATTTTTATTTCTTTTTCTTTTGTGAACATACTGTACAGAGGGGTTGCAATTACATGGGCAAGATAATGAGTACATTTCTTATCAAGCATTGCAGCCTCCTCCTTTGTTTACCCTTCACATCCCTTCCCAGCCTCCCCCCACCCACCCCCCCACCCAATCCTCCCCCCCCCACCAAAGTTGTAAAGTTCGTTTTCGACATGACAACTTGTACTTCTCATTGTTGCAACGGGTCTACCAGTATCCTTAAACGACTTGTTTTTCCTCTTCTCCTCAACAAATTATACAAACAATCCCCCAACAACAAATCCTCAAAGAAACAACTGCCCAATAAATAAGTGGGCAAAAGACTTAAAGAGAAGCTTCTCTGAAGAAGAAAGAAGGATGGCCAATAGACACATGAAGAAATGCTCAACATCCCTAGCCATAAAAGAAATGCAAATCAAAACAACATTGAGATACCATCTCACCCCAGTTAGAATGGCAAAAATCAAGAACTCTAATAACAACAGATGCTGGAGGGGATGTGGACAGAAGGGAACCTTACTGAATTGTTTGTGGGAGTGTAAACTTGTTCAACCACTTTGGAAAGCAGGATGGAGGTTCCTCAAAAGACTTCATATAGAGCTCCCCTATGACCCAGCAATCCCCTTTTTGGACATTTACCCAAATGTTTACAAACAAGACCACACTAAAGCTACCAGCACAACTATGTTTATTGCAGCATTATTTACCATAGCTAAGATATGGAACCAACCCAGATGCCCCTCAATAGATGAATGGATCAAGAAAATGTGGTATATATACACAATGGAATTCTATGCCTCTATCAGAAAGAATGACATTGGTAAGGAAAGGCTTGGAAATGGAAAGGCTTGGAAAAAATTATATTAAGTGAAGTAAGCCAGGCTCAAAGAAACATAGGTCCCATGGTTTCCCTTATTTGCAATATCCAGTATATGTATGAGTCAAGCAGAAAAGGTCAGATAATGTGCTGTTAGGAAAATGAATCCTTAGATATGTATTTAAATGTTTTTTTTCTTTCATGCATTTGTTTCCAACACATTTATCAGATTATCTCTTTGTTGCTTTGTATGTCCCTCCCCCACAGTATAACCCCTGCTTTCACTTTATTAGATGTCCACGAGACTCTTATCTCTAATTAACCCCCAGAAAACTGAAGTGGCACTGTGGCCACAAGGTTAGTACAGCACTAACCTTGAGCTGAAGAGCTCAGGGACTAGGGCCCAGGCCCAGAGTTCAAGTCCTATAACTGAGAAAAATAAAAATATAAAAGGATGGTAGCAAAGAAATAGATTTTTAAGGTATTTAAAATAAGTTGTGCTTAAAGAACAGGTTACTTAGCCCCAAACCCATATGGAAATTTCTGCAATTTCTATTGGCATGGCCATTGATTCATTTAATAAGTAGAGGGGTTTTTTGTCCTTTTATTTTTTTGCATTTTATTTTTGTTTTTATTATTTTAAGTAGTTGTTCAAGAGGGTTTCATTTCAGTATATAAATTTATAAAGACAAGGAATTCTGATCAATGTTATCCCTTTCATCATTTTCCTGAGCTTTTGTTGGGGAAATAGAGGAACTAAATGCCTCCCAGGCTCTGTGCTTAAAGCTGGTGTACAAGTATGTAAACAAGAGTATAAAGACAACAGCCACTGTTCCCTGACTCTGCAGACACAGACACACACTTATAGACCAGCCCTATCCTACAGAAATAAGACTGCAGGCCACACATGCAAGTCACACATGCAATCTTATATTAATTTTTTTAAGAAATAGAATTTTACCAGTATCTTTGAATGACCCCCAAATATCCAAAATATTATGATCTCAGTATTCCATCAATAATAGAATTTTAATCTGGTATATCACAGTAGCAACCACTAACTTCAAATTCCATCTCATTTGGGATCAGTTCCACCACAAGTGTTCAAGAGTCCCACGTGAGTGGTGGCTACCATATTGGACAATACAGGGTTAAAGGAGATATGACAAAAGGTAGGGAAATTGTCAAAAGTAAATGAATGCAGTGATTCTTGTCACTAAGAGAAAACAAGGATGTGAAATGAGAATTGCTGGCAATGGAGAATTGTGCTTTGGGGAACCTTCCCTTCATGAAAGAATGAACATAGAGGTAAATTTTCAGTTTCTTCAACTACACATGAGAATTTTTTTCTGTGTCTTTTTATACTTCTCTGTGGAGATCAAGAAAAATGTTGAAATAAGGATACAGGATGACCCATTGTAACAGTGTAATGTACAAGACACTATGTTGAAAATGAACTTTACAACTTTGCAGGGGCAGGGGTGGGGAGGGACAACTTGGGAGGGGGGAGGGATGGTAAGGGAAAAACAAAGGAGAGGTAACAATGCTGGGGCTGGGAAGGTGGCCCAGTGGTAGAGTGCTTGCCTTGCATGCATGAGGCCCTGGGTTTGATTTGTCAGCACCACATAAGCAGGCAAAGCTGGAAGTGGTGCTGTGGCTCAAGTGGTAGAGCGCTAGCCTTGAGCTGAAGAGTTGAGGGACATTGCCCAGGCCCAGGCCCCAAGACTGGAAAAAAAAAACGTATATACATATATATACATATATATATATAATATTAAGTAGCTATAATTAGAAGAGATCAAATTTGAAATAACTGGGATAGTTGATATCAATAATTTTATTTTTTCAAAATTCTGAAAGGATATCATATTTGGTATAGACAAATTCCATAAATAAAGCATGACACTCAGATGGGCTTTCTACAAGGTGGGAAGTGTTGAGTTTGGATTGAACAAAACAATTCTAGTGCTTTCTTAAGGTTCATTGGGCACAGAAATATAAGCTCTTAGGCATGGTGTTGGTACTCATGACTACTAGCTACTCAGGAGGCTGAGACTGAAGATCCGAGTTTGAAATCAACTGAGACAGAAACTCCCTGAGACACTTACCCCAATAAACTAGCAAAAAGCTGGAAGTAAAGCTGTGGCTCAAATAGTAGAGTGCCAGCCTTGAGTAAAAACAAGCCAAGGGAAAAGGTGAGGCTTCAAGTTAAGTCCCAGCACCTGCACTCATATACATGCACACACACATACATACACATGTATGCATATATGTATATACATATATATACATATACACACATGTGTATATACATGTATACCTATATGTATACCTGTATGTATATGTTTATGTATGTTTATGTATGTACACATACACATATGTCCCAGTTGGGCTCAGAAAACGAGAGATTGAGTGTATTCTAACCCAGGGCTTAAGGAGGACCGATTCCAAGACAAGTGTCTCCTTTGCTTCATCTATCTCTGGTCCCTTACTGATGTTTACTACAAGAGGAAGAGCTGAGATTTATTTTTGCTTAAGATAGTGTCTCAAGGAAGAAGCTAAGTTACAAGAAGATAAGTTATGGAAATGAATTAATAACCACCATGCCCTCCTCTCTTCACTCTGAATTGGGAAAAATAACATTTGGCCATACAAAAAATAACGCTGTGGGAAGTAGCGCTGTAGCTCAAGTGGTAGAGTGCTCGCCCTGAGCTGAAGAGCTGCGAGACAGCACTCAGGCCCAGAGTTCAAGCCCTACGATGGACAAAAAACAAAAACATAAAAACCACTGTTCAAGGAAGCTCCCTTACCACAATACAAAACTTGTACAAGACCAGGTACACTTCTCCAGACTGCAAGTGAAGGGCACACCTCTCCTGCAGTACTTGGACAAGTACCAGAGAGGTGCAAAAGCCTTGGAGTTAGGGATGTCTTATTTATGTATTAAGCTATTTTCTTTTTATTATCACCATATTCCCACTTGAAGGATAGAGGACCATTAAGGGAAATTCAAAACACTCCAGAACACCATTGGGAGAAAACTGAATTCTCAACTATCTATTCTTAGTCAATTACTTTGTTACTCGGGAGAGAGAAGCACAGTGTGTAACATTCTTACAAACTTGTCTTTCTCTGATAACACAACTGGATTCAAATTTGGGAGACGTGGCATGAGGTGTTAACTCAGGATTTCAGTCTTGCTAGGCACTTATTATATCCCTTAAGCCATGCCCCTCATCCTTATATTTTATTTTTTCAGGTAGGGGCTCACATTTTTGCCTGGAGATGACCTCAGATCCCGATCCTCCTACTTACATCTCCACAGAGCTGAAGCTATAATAGGTCCATCATGGCCATCTTATTTTTATTAGTTGTGGGCCTGGGCACTGTCCCTGAGCTTTTTCACTCAAGGCTAGCACTCTACCACTTGGAGCCATTCCACCACTCTTTGTTTTGTGATAAGAAATAAATAAAAAATAAATCCACCAGCTCCCAGCTTCCATCTTATTTCTTGAGATTGAGGACATACTTTTTCCCTCCATGGGCCTCCAACCTCAATCCTCCCCACCTCCACTTCCTAGTTAGCCTGGATTATACCACCACACCCAGCTAAGTCATTTGAGTTTTTTTTTTTTCTGAGAGCATATTTTATTCTACAGATGTAGGATGTTTATAAAGGAGTTGCTGTTGAAGTTGTAGTATTACTATTCATGCTAAATCTTTTTTTTCCATAGAGTAGGCTCAATCTTGCTGAATCCTCTATTATTCTACAGTTCCATAGCCATTCATTCCACGCTCCCACTCATTCCACCAGTATTCAGTGATATATTCTCTTAGTCTCATGAATTTCCTGTTTAATGGAATAAAAGCAGAGCCAAACTTAATCCCTGGCTCTATCAAGCCCACACTCTCAGGAAAGAGATGATGTACTGCCAAGAATTATACAAACAGATGCCTGAATGCAAGTGCTACTAGATGCTCAGGAGGAGATGGCTGCGAGGAGTACAGCCAGGGCTTACTGCATATTGGGAGGATAGATGTTCTTGCCTGGTGGTATTCAGGCTGACACTTGAAAAATGACCAGAAACAAGGCTGACAAAAAGTCAGAAAGCACAGGAAACCGAAGGAGGAGCACAAGAGGAAGTCTGAGGGAGTGGAGGGACCGTGAGCTGAAATGGCAATATAAAACGTACAATCATGAGCCAGGAGCCTAATCCTAGCTACTCAGGAGGCTGAGATCTGAGTTCATGGTTCAAACCCAGCCAATGGGCAGAAATGTCCGTGAGATTCTTATCTCCAATTAATCACCAAGAAGCTAGAAATAGAGGTGTAACTTGAGTGGTAGAGAGCCAGCTGTGAACCAAAAAGTAAAGTGAAAGCACAAGGCCCTGAATTCAAACTCGAGTATTAGCACATACACAAAAGTACAGTCAGGATGGTAGGCGAGGGAGCTGATAGATGAGAGGTCCGTGTCTGGGTCACTTGAGAGTAACCCAGGGTTCAAGATGCTTAGGTGATACATAAGTACAATGGGAAGCCACAAAAGGTTGTGCCAACTGATGGCTTTAAAAGATGTCTCAGCAGACAAGATGCCTCAAAAGCAAGTCTAGCTACAAACAAAAGTATCAGTATCTGGCCTCCAACCTGGACCAGTTAATTAAGTCAGGATCTCTGTGACCAGTCGAAGGTATTTTGAGCGGTCCCCAAGTAATTCTTCTGAAGAGCCAGCATCCACTGTGTAAGGCTGATCTCTCTCTCATGAGGCCTGGATTAGCTATTTTTCCCCCTTTAAGTTCCCACACAGATGTAGGTGTTCAGTTTATTTTCAGTAACTCAGTCACAAAACCTTTCTCATCAATAGCTGCAAATGCTGGCCTCTGAGTTTGACAGAAATCAAAGCAGGGGAAATCCTAAGTAATAGAAGCAGCTTGGACTATTAATCACACACAGGCCAAAAATAACGACATTTAGCATGACACACCTCAGCTGTATACTCTTGGTTGGAAGCATGTCATTTGCCTTGTACACATCAAAGTATCCCATCAAAATATTCCTGCTAAAGCATCATTAAGGAAAGACTCCAGGCCATGTGGAATCAGTTAAGCCCCGGATGTTGTGAACTACTGTGTTGCCGAGCTGTGTGAGCTGTTCTCCAACTAATGAACCATATCATTAATTACAGACACCTCAAATAAAAATGCCTAAAAGGCAAGCATAACATATACAATAAATTTTTAAAAATTGTGATTTGCCAAGTAGCCAGTTCATTCTGCACCAATTGTCTCTTGTTTTCTGGGTAGTAACTGGAGATGTTAATTTAATTTATCACACTAGGATAGGAGAAATCTCTCAGTTTGCGGAGATTATAGAGTTGTGAAATCTGCGACCCCCAAAGTGCTTTCACCAAATAGAGACAATGTATTTCAGATGGAGTTTGTTATTGAAGTGACTACTTCCAAAGAGAAAGACAAATTGCAGAGAGCAACACGCTCAGAGATCTTTTCCATCTATTTTTCAAAATGACACTTCTGGCTTAAAGGAAAGAGTTAATTAGGCAACCCCATGTGTTAGTCAGCTTTCTGTTGCTGTGACAAAATCCCTAAAATAGGCCACTTAAAGAAGGAAAGGCTTATTTTGACTTATGTTTCAGAAGTTTCAGTTTACAATTATCTTGCTCCATGGCTCTGGGCCTGGGCTCTGGGCACAGGACTCAATGGTAATAACTTGTAATCTGGAAGAAACTCATAGCAGGGTGGAAACTGGTAGCCAAGAAGTAGCTTACTTTTTGGTGACTGGAAAGCAAATTGAGAAGAGGAAGGGGCAGTGTCCGGTTGTCTTCGAAGGTACACTCCAGGAATCTCACTTCCTTCTAACAGACCCCACCTCCTAAATCTTCTTTGGCCTTCAACACCTGAACCTGTAGAGGGCATTTAAAATGCAAAACAAGCAAGTAGAGTTGTAGCTCAGTTGCTAGAACGCCAGCCTTTGGTGAACAAAGCTGAAGGACAGCACCTAGGCTCTGAATCAAGCCCCAGTACCAGTTCCCAAAATAAAACAAAAGGATTTTACTTAAGAGTCTAAGATCTGAAGATATGGGTAGAAGACAGCCTGAGCAAAAAAAGCATATGACAATCTTCTCCAATTGACCACCAAAAATCTCAGAAGTGGAACTGTGGCTAAAGTGGTAGCACACCAGGCCTGGCAGTGTGATGGGGGGGGCGGAGGAAGGGAAGGGACAGTGTTCACAATGTTCATACCCCCCAAATTCAAGCCCCAGTATCAGCACAAAACCAAATAAATAAAATGCAAACCAAAGCATCCAAAAGGTAAAGAGTATAGCCCAGTAGTAGAGGGCTAGCATATTCCAGGCCCTGAGTTCTACCCCTCAGCACCACAAAAACACAAACCAACAAACAATAAAAAAAAAAAAACAAAAAAACAAAAAAAAAACCAGGCCAGGCTTGCACAGTGGGGGATGATTGTAATCTTAGCCTCAGGGAGTCACTCTCACTCGGGAGTCACCTGGGCTATATAGAAAGACCCTATCAGAAGGCAGGAAAGAAGAAAGAAAGGAAACAAAGAAGGGAGCCCAAGTCCACTTACTACTAACAAAATCAAATGGAGAAAATTTTGTTTAATGATAGCAGTAATCAAAATTTTAAAGTAATGGTAATATTCTTTAAGAAAAACCTAACATCCACTGTCAATATGCTTTTATGAAAAAGATGTTTATTTTCTCATCTTTTATGTGTCTAGTTGGCTTTTTGAATAAGTAAAGTATATCCATATACAAGTCCCAACAATCAACTAAAAGAAAGTTCTAATTATCCATTCAAAAATTCATAGGATGGAAATTAGCCTGTTAGATGTATAAGTTTAGCAAAGTAAATCATGTATTTATAATTCTCTGCTGAGCCTTATTATCTAAGTAGGAGATCAGCAATTAAATATCAATTATTTGCTGGTTGTAAGGAAAAAAAAACCTTATTTAAATCTACACAGTTTTCTGTACTGATATCCTTTATAGAGTGCTACGATGTGCCAGGGGCTTGGCACCCTGGCACCCTGCTCAAAAGCACCCTGCTAAACCCCAAACTGGGAGAAGTTGACATCTGGTTTGTTCACAATGTTTTTCTCATGCCCTGCACATCGCAGGTGCTTAATAATATTTATTGGTGACTAACAAAATAGATTAATACCTTGGGTTAAGGGCTTTCCCATGATTGCATAACCAAGAATGTTTTCTTTCTTTCCTTCCTTCCTTCCTTCCTTCCTTCCTTCCTTCCTTCCTTCCTTCCTTCCTTCCTTCCTTTCTTCCTTCCTTTCTTTCCTTTATCTTCTCCCCTTTCTCTTTCCCTCTCTCTCTCTTTTTAGGTTACCTGAATACTTTAAAAAACTGCATCTTCCATTCTGTTCCATTGGTCCTTGGGACTATTTTTGTGCTAGTACCAAGCAGTTTTCATTAATATGGCTCTGTACTAGAGTTTGGAGTTTGGTATTGTTATTCCTCCAACACTGTTCTGCTCTTGCTATTTGGAGGTCATTTGTTATTCCATACAACCATGTCCTAGTACTTAAAAGCTAGTCATCAAATCTATACCCTCCTCCCCACTTACAAGCTTTTCTTCAGATGGTGACAAAGCTCTAAATAGTTATCCTCTGCTCTGCCTTTCCCCTAAATCTGGTGTAGGTAAAAAGACAATGACTAGGACTTTGCCCTAGGGAGTTTCAGAACAGGATAATCTATAGTAGTCTTTCCAGAGGCCTTAATATGACTCTGACCCTGAGTCTGTCTTACCCTGCAGGATTTTATGATCTGATAATCTGGAGTATTATCACCATTTCTAGGACAACTTAGCCAAAAAGACATGGTTTGTGTTTAGTAGAAAGCCTACTGCACAGGAGAGTTGGGATAGTAGTGATGTTCAGTATAGGGCTTACAAGCAGTCAGATGATCCTAAGGAAGGTCATTCTGAGGGTAAAGGATATGGTATACACTATATTAGGGCAGCAGGTTACACCAGGACTGTCATCACAGAAAGTTACATGGCAGAGTCTGTTTGACTTTAGTTCTTTTCTATTTCATGTTTTCTTGCTGAGTATTCCTGGACATTTGTTGGGTCATGAACTTTTTAAGAATCTAGTGAAAGTCTCCCCAGGGAAATGAATGGTGGAAAGACCCAGAAAGCAGTGCTTATGATATCAAGGAGTTTGTGAGCCATCTGACCCCCCATTCATGATCCTGAAATCAAAGGCCCTGTGATACATCTTTAATGATTTTCAAACCAAGTCTTTTACAACATAGATGGACATTCCATTTCCCCTGGGGGTTTTTTCTCCCTCGCCTTTGCTAAGCCACAATATTGCCTTAGCAGATAGGATATTACACCAACATGCTGAGCCACATGCCAGCCCAGTGGTTTTTCCAGAGGAAAGAGCCACATGAAAGTTTCCCAACTGCATCGTCTGGTATTTGTAATGGTTAGTGGTTAGCAGATTGGAGAAAATAACAGCCAATAGGTATCCAATATAAATTCACAGAGGAGATAAAAGCAACCAAAATGATAAAATAGCTTCATTCATGAAAATGAACAAATACCTGAATCTACTAAGGAACTTAATTATTTTCATTTTGGTGTTATTAAATGATTGTGCAAAGAAGGTTAAAAAATAGTAGAGCCAAGCACTGGTGGCTTATACCTGTAACACTAGCTGCTCAGAAAGTTGAGATCTGAGGACTGTGGTTCAAACCTACCCTGAGCAGGAAAATTTGTGAGGCTCTTATCTCCAATCAACCACCAAAAAGCCAGAGGTGGAGTTGCGGCTCAAGTAGTAAAGTATTAATCTTGAGGGAAAAAAAAGAGCAGGGACAGCACCCAGGCCCTGAGTTCAAGCCCTATGACTGGCAGACAAAAATAAATAGTAGACTCAGAAGGAGAATCAAAGAAAGGTTGCAGTCTCATGGAGTTCTCTTCCTCTTTTTAGTTGAATTGAAATCAATAATTATCTAGGAAATGTCTCACAGAAACAGTATCTTGGAATTAACAGAGATTCAGTCACAGGGCAAAAGGTTGAGTACCTTATCCCAGAGTCTCATAAAAGAAGGGTAGCAACATTGCTTAGGTACAGAATGGATTAAGAAGAACCATCTTTCAGACATTATTGCATTTTGCTGGAAATGTTTTCAGTTGCTGTTCTAAGAAATCTCTAGAGTCAAGATTTAGGTCTTTTTGCTTTGTTTGTAACCTTAGGGCCTATAGAAATCTCTTAACTCACCACTGCTCCTTGTCGGGGGCCATAAAACAAACAGGAGATAGGCAAGCGACTGCCCCATGAGAGGGCTATGCGCGTGAGAAGAGGCCGGTGGGCCCCAGGCCTCCTGACACTTTGGACACCTCCTGCTCATAGAAGTTGGCTCTCTGGCTCCAACTCTGTCAATAATTAAAAGACCAGCTCAATTGCTGGTTAGATACATGTGAGGCTATGCATGGGCTGTGAGAGACATGAAGTCTGACAACCTTGAACATATCCCTTCTAGAAAACACTCACTGAAGCAGGACTGAATGAAAGGAGAATGGGGGCCCATTCAAAGTTTTACTTTCTAGCTGTTCTCCCAAGAAAAGAATCTGCACACACTCATGGTTTAGCCCATCTAGATCAAAACAAAGCATATGACCATTTTTCACCCATATGAAATAACATTTTTCAAATAATACTCAAGATGGACATAAGATCTTCAAGAAAACCACTGGCAAAACTGGGTGGTACCATGGTAGATTATTCCACAGATTCCTGTAGCTCACAAGGAAAATATATCAGTATCACTCTCTTAGTTTAAAGGTTGATTTTGACATAGTGATAGTAGGTCCATGAGACATGACATGTCTGACAAGATGTACTGGAAAATACCTAACATCACTTTCAACATACTCATATCTAACATACTTAGGGACTCAAATACAGATTCCACATCTAGCTTAAAAGAAACAGAGTAAATGGAGTTTATTGAGAACCAATGCTTGCAATGCATTAAGCAAATTCATCAATGGTCTTGTGGATAATTATCTTTTTAAAAAGTTTAAATGTCTTGGAGAAATAAAAAAGGGAGGTAGGAAAGCCTATGCTATTCAAACCAACAATGCAGTAGGGTTCCCTTTTGGACACAGCCCCTCCAGCATCTGTTGTTATTAGAGTTCTTGATGATAGCCATTCTAACTGGGGTGAGGTGAAATCTACATGTTCTTTTTGATTTGCATTTCTTTTATGGCTAGGGAGGTTAAGCATTTCTTCATGTGTCTATTGGCCATCCTTCTTTCCTCTTCAGAGAAGTTTCTCTTTAAGTCTTTAGCCCACTTATTTATTAGGCAGCTGTTTCTTTGAGGATTTGTTGTTGGGAGATTTAATTTTCTGAGTTCCAAGTATATTTTAGATATGAGACCCTTGTCCATTGTATGGCTAGTGAAGCTCTTCTCCCAATCCATGGGCTTTCTATTGATCTTGCTAGCTATGTCCTTAGCCATGCAGAAGCTCTGCAGTTTCATGAAATCCCATTTGTCCAACCTTTCTTTGATTTGTTGTGTTTTGGGGTCTCTATTAAGAAAATTTTGGCCTGTGCCAAAGAAACTTAGAGTATTTCCTATTCCTTCCTGTAATGTTTTAAGGGTGTCTACTTTGACTTCGAGGTCTTTGATCCATTTGGAGTTGATTCTGGTACAGTGTGATATATAAGGATCTAGCTTTAGTTTTCTACAGGTGTTTAGCCAATTTTGCCAGCACCCTTTACTGAAGAGGCTTTCTTCCATTCTATTTTTTTAGCTCCCATGGTTCATTTCTGGGTCTTTAGTTCTATTCCATTGGTCCTCAAATCTGTTCTTATGCCAGTACCATGCTGTTTTGATTACTATGGCTTTGTAGTAGAGTTTAAAATTTGGTATTGCTATTCCTCTAGCACTGTTCTTTCTCCTAAGGATTGTTTTTGCTATTCCAGGTCTTTTATTGTTCCATATGAATTTTGGGTTGCTTCTCCTATTGCATTGAAGAATGAGGTTGGAATACTGATAGATATTGCATTGAATTTGTAGATAGCCTTTGGAAGTATTGCTATTTTCATGATGCTAATCCTCCCAATCCAGGAGCATTGGAGTTTTTTTGCACTTCCTTACTTCTGCTGTAATTTCCTTTTTTAGGTTTTTAAAGATTTCATCTTAGAGTCCTTCAATTCTTTAGTTAAGTTAACTCCTAGGTATTTTATGTTTTGTGGAGCTATTACAAAAGGAGTTGCTTTCCTGATTTCAGCTGCTCTCTTTTCATTGTTTGACATACAGAAAAGCCACAGGTTTCTGATGGTTAATTTTACACCCTGCTACTTTGCCAAAGTTTCAGATCAGCTCACATAACTTGAGAGTGGAGTCTGTGGGATTCTTTAAATACAAGATCATGTCATCTGCAAAGAGTGAGACTTTTACTTCATCTTTCCCTATCCCCTTTATGTTTGTATCTTTTCTTATTACTGTAGGTAGGAGTTCTAATACTAAATTGAAGAGAAGTGGAGAGAATACACATTCTTGTCTCAGTCCTGAGTTTGGAGGAAATGGCTTTAGTTTTTCACTATTAAGTACAATCTGGCTATAGGTTTGTCATATATAGCCTTTATTGTATTGAGGAATGTTCCATGGATTCCTAATTTTTCCAGAACCTTCATCATAAAGGGATGTTGGATCTTGTCAAATGCTTTTTCTGCATCTATTGAGATAACCATGTGGTTCTTATCCTTGCTCCTGTTGATGTGATGAATTATATTCATTGATTTACATATATTGAACCAGCTTTGCATCCCTGAAATGAATCCTGTTTGGTCATGGTGTATGATTTTTTTGATGAGTTGGTGAAATTGATTGGCCAAAATTTTGTTGAGAAGTTTTGCATCGATGTTCATCAAAGAAATGGGTCTATAGTTCTCTTTCTTTGGTGAGTCTCTGCCTGGTTTTGGTATGAGGGCTGTGATGGCTTCATGGAAAGAGTTTTTTAGTGAACTTTCACTTTCATTTTCATTACAAAGTTGAAGGAGTATTGGTGTGAGTTCTGCTTTGAAGGCTTTGTAGAATTCAGCTGTAAATCCATCTGGTTCTGGGATTTTCTTGGGTGGGAGGTCTCTTATTACTGTTTCTATTTCAATGCTTGATGTGGGTCTGTTAATTTGATTTAAATCATCTTGGTTTAGTTTTGGTATATCGATATTTACTTGAAAATCGTCCATTTCTTCCAGATTCTCAAACTGATTGGCAAAGAGGTTTGAGAAATATTCCCTTATAGTGTTTTGAATCTTTGTTGTTTCTGTGGTGATGTTTTCATTCTCATCTCTGAGTTTGTTTATTTGGGTGTGTTCTCTTTTTTTCTGATAGGATTTGTTTAGGGTCTGTCAATTTTCTTTTCTTTTCTTTTCTTTTTGATTTTTTTATTGTGAAAATACCATTTAGAGGGGTTACAATTACATGAGCAAGGTGAGTACATTTCTTATCAAGCATGTTGCCTCCTCCTTTGTTTCCCCTTACTATCCCTTCTTAATTTTTTTCAAGAACCAACTCTTTGTTTTGTTGATTCTTTCTTTGTTTTTTTTTTATGTTTCTAATTCATCTAATTCTGATTTAATTGTAATTATTAGTTTCCATCTACTGGATTGGGGTTTAGGTTGTTGTTCTTTTTCAAGAAGCTCCAGGTGTCTCATTAAATTGTTGGTTCAGATATCTCCAATTTGTTGATATAGGAACTCAGAGCTATAAACTTGCTTTTGCTGTGTCCCAGAGGAGCTGGAAATTAGTGTGTTCATTTTTGTTGAATATCATCAACATTTGAATTTCCTTTCTAATCTCTTCCATGACCCACTGGTGGTTCAACAGTGTGTTGTTCAGCCTCCAGGTGTTACAGGACTTTTTTTGGTGGCTTTGGTGTTGAGTTCTAATTTTATTCCCTTGTGGTCTGAGAGAATGCAGGGGATAATGTCAATGTTTCTGAAATTGGATAAATTTGCTTTGTGATGTAAAATGTGGTCTATTTTGGAGAATGTTCCATGTGCTGCTGAGAAGAATGTGTATTCTGATGCTGCTGGGTGAAATAGTCTGTAGATGTCTTTTAAGTCTAGTGATCTATGCAGTTGTTTAGATCTGAGGTTTCTCTACTGGGTTTTTGCCATGCCAAGTTGATCTATCCAGCAGGGACAGTGGTGTGTTAAAGTTCCCGACAACTAATGTCTTTGGATCTAAATGAGATTTTTGGGAAAGTAGTGTTTCTTGGATAAATTTGGGTGCTCTGTTATTTGATGAATAGATATTTTGAATTGTAATGTCCTCCTGAAGGAGAGATCCCTTAATTAGTATGTAATGACCTTCTTTGTTTCTTCTGGATAATTTTAATTTGAAGTCTATTTTATCTGATATTAGGATTGCAACTCCAACCTGTTTATGGGGGCCACGTTCTTGGAAGATTTTACTCCAGCCCTTTACTTTCAGAACATGTTTGTTTTTGTGAGCAAGGTGTGTCTCTTGAAAGCAGAAGATAGAAGGATCTTGATTTTTGATCCAACTAGACAGTCTATGCCACTTATTTGGAGAGTTAAGTCCATTAATGTTGACAGTTAGGACTGAGAGGTGTTTGATCGTTCCTGCCATGTTATCCACCTTCCTATGATTCTTGGATTCTCTGTTGGGGGTGGTTTCTTGGCCTTTCTTGTGTTCTTGTTGGTTTTCTATGTGTAGCTCATCTTTAAGTATCTTTTGTAGGGCTGATTTGGTGGAGATATATTGTTTAGTTTTTCTTTGCTATGGAAGGTTTTTGTTTGACCTTCTATTATGAAGGAGAATTTAGCTGGGTAGAGTATTCTTGGTTGATAGTTGTTTGTCTTTAGGGTGGTATACATCATTCCAGGCTCTTCTTGCTTTAATTGTCTCTGCTGAGAAATCTGAAGTTATTTTGATTGGTTTCCCTTTATAGGTGATTGATCTTTTCTCCTTGACAGCTTTAAGGATTCTCTTCCTTGGTCTGAATTGATCCTGTGTGGATTATAATGTGACGGTGGGATGTCCTGTTTTGGTCTGGTCTATTTGGGGCTCTAATGGCTTCTTGTATCTGAATAGGCCTATCTTTTTGCATGTTTGGGAAGTTCTCTGCTAGGATTCTGTTAAATAAATTTCCTAGACCATTAACTTCTGTCTCTAGGTGCTCCTCTACACCCATTAACCTCAGATTAGGCCTTCTGATGCTGTCTTCTAAATGTTGATCTATTTGTCTTGAATAGTTGTATGTTGTTCCTCTATATTATTTAGGCTGGATTCAATCCCAGAGATTCGATCTTCTGTATGGCCTAACCTACTGTCAAGACTTTCTACTTTGTTTTTTATTTCCTTTCCTTCTAATTGTCCAGCTTTGATGGCTTCAAATTCTTTGTTGGAGTTTTGTCTTACATCTTGTATGGACTTCTTTATTTCTTTAATTTGTTTTTGAGTGTTCATTCTCAAATCCCTTAGTTGATTGGTTATGGTTTCATTGGACTCTTTCCCTTCTGATGGGCTCCATTCAGCATTCCATTTTGTGGCCTCCCTGGATTCCTTCAGCTGTCTGTTTTTGGATTCCATGAATGCCTTCATTAATCTTTGTCTATTCTCATCCTGCTCATATAATTCCTGTATTAATCTTTGATTAGCTTTCTCACACTCACAAAATCCCTGTATTACTCTTTGGTTGGCCTCATCACACTCACACTTTTCCCTGTCCTGCTGATGTGTTTCCCTGTCATGCTCACACAAAATTCTTTGCAGGCTTTCAAACTTTTCATTCAATATGTTTACCAATAGTGTTTGTAGAACATTTTGGGAATTATCCTCTGGATTATTCATTAACTGCTCTGTCATCTGATTATCATGAGTGGGAGTTGAGATATCTGGATTTGCCATTTTTCTTGTGTTTCTCTGGCTTGTTCTGCCCATTTGGTATGAAAGCAAAACCAATATGCTAGAACACTATTTTAAGGCAAGCATCAACAAGAACACTATAGTTGCACAGATTGTTTGACACAGTCAAAGTGAGTACAGATACAGTCTAGTTCAACAGATGCAATCTAGTTCAACAACAAACAACTATGGATTAATGGACTAAAAACGTCATATAAGGAGTTAGCAGACCAGAAATTAATAGGTTTAGGGTGAATTGTGGGGAGAAAATAAGATTAGAAGAATGTGAGGAGGAAAAGGAAAGAGGGAATTTAAACAAGATGTAAATTCAAAGAGAGGAAACAGATAGAAGGAAAGGAGGAGATAAAGAAAAAAGGAAAAATGAAAAAAATAAAAAAAAATTAAAATGAAACACTTAAAAATTATATAAGTATAAAGAAATAATACTACTATTAAAGGAGTTAAGGCTGAGAGTTTGTTAATTGAGTAATTTCTAAATTAGGTATGCACAAAATAAAGGATAGTCTAATAATCAAAGACAGGTATATATCTGGGGATGAGCAGAACAGCAAGTAAGTCACACAAAAATAAGCCAAAAAAGACCAAAAGGGAAAAGAGCAAAAAGAAATAAAAAAATCTAAAATAAAAATGATGAAAAAAAAGAAAACAATTTTTTAAATAGGTAGAAAATAGAGTGATTTGATTTTTTTTGGAGGGGGGGGGAATGTGTCTCCCCTGTGTCTGTAACCAGTCTCTTGGTGGAGTCTCTGGTTTGCTTGTGGGGTTTGCTTGACTGGTTTCTTAAGTCTGTTTGTTTGAGCAGGCAGAAAGAAGCTCAGCCTTACCCAGAACTTTATGACCCTCCTCCCAGGCTAGTTCAGTGGGAGGAAGATCTACTTTAAGTATTACAAAAGGGGGAGATGACTGTTTCCTCTAGCATGGGGTTGCTATGATGGGGCTAGGTTGTGGATAGGGTTGAGGCCTTCAGCATTCAATAGCTTTACCCTGAGGGGCTAGCTCCTGAGACACTCAGAGCCCAGCCTGGAGCCATTCTCTGGTTTTATGCTTACTGAGTTTCAATTGTTTTTCTTTTACCCTCCTGCGCTTGGTCTGCTGCCATGGCTGTAGTGGGGAGGGGCAGCCTCTGCTTCTGTTTACCCAGTGAAGAAAGTCACTCCACCATGGGTGGAGCTTTCCCTGCCTGGGAAGGGCAACTTTCCCCTGGGTGGATCTGAGCTGAGCATATCAGATTCCTGTGACCTGTTGAATGGCTCCTATTGTCTTCTTCCAAGGCCTGAGTTGTATGCTAGCTGCTCTGGCCGGGTCTTTGTCAGTATGAAAGATGGAGTTCTTCTCTAGTGATGGGGGAGGGGCTTCCTCCCACCGCTGCCCCATGAGAAGGAGTGAGGATGTATTGGGGTACTCACTCCTATCCCTTGGTTTCAGGGCCATCCACTGTCTGCAACTGTCTGTGGTCAGCATGATGAAGATTTCTGCTCCTTGTCAATTCTTTCTGGTGGTGAGAAGAATCTGCTTGCACACCACCTCTGGCACCTTTGTCCCAGGCTCTTCTCTGTCTATATGGTAGTCATGGCAGTAGCCACCACCATAGCTGCCACTGCCGCCACTGCAGACCACAGCAAGTGCTCAAATCCATCTCGTTTACCAAGCTGCCTGGATTTTTTTCCTCTCTGGCCAAACTCTCTGTACTATGATGACACACTTGGTGTGACTCTCTAGCCTAGAACTTTTTACCAGAACACTAAAACTGCTTTCTGTATGAGAGCTTGATTAACCCCCAGCTTCTCCTCCACCATATTCCTCCTGAACATTTCCATTTATGTACATGTGCTTCATGGCTTCTTCTGTATGGTGGGACCAGATTGTAGGATAAGACCTTAAGAGACCAGTCTATTCCCTCTACAAATAGATCCTAACAGGAGGATAAAATTGGATTAAAATTGCCTACAAATGTTCAAATTATGTGTTTTCCCCATAGGCATCAAATTAAATAATGTAAAAACTCGGCAGGTAGTATGATATGAAGTTGTTTTTGTTCTTCATGGCTTGTGCAATGCTCAGCACTACTCCCTCCTAATCTAATAAAACGAGTCTGTGAATCACAAGAGCATCTCAACGAGTCTGTGAATCACAAGAGCATCTCATTTTATCTGAAGTTGCATTGATGAAATCCAGGAGGGTGACCATAAAAATTAAAAATGAATAAATAAACAACTTACTTCTTTGATCCAAATCTACTTTTCATAGCCAAACTCCATTTCTTTCTTGTATTTAGAATCTCCATGTCTTCCTATGGCTCTTTAAAAAATGTGAATGAACTTATCCCACCCTGGTGCTAGGTTTTGACACAAGCACCATGGGTCAAGAAGCCCTTCCATGGGTAAACCTTTAAATAACCAGGGAAAGGAAGGAAGACAGGATTGGGCTTCTGGGTATGAGTAGGCTCTGTGGTGATCTACTTGTTCTTAGGGCTAGGATACATTCTGAGAAAATTGATGTAGACAGCCTCTTCCCACTGGCAACAGCACAAAACCTAGATGACATAATTCACAGCATAGGAAATGAGGAGCAGATAGGAAACACACACAGGGCTACTGTTTGTCTTCCAAGGGGAATGCACATATTGAATAGATTACCAAGAAGAATCCTTTAAGTTGGCAAAATAGATTCGTTCAAGAGATAACAGCAGAGAATCAGGGAAGGACAGGGCGGAAAGACAAGGAGCTTATAAAAAAGGAATATGACAGGGACTTGTTTGGTCATCTAATTTCTAGAACTTTCTGCCACTCCTGTAAGTTCCAAGTTTAGCAATACTGAAATTAGGCACTGATATGTAGGCTAATGGGACCTTGCTCTCAGAATATCAAATACGGGGCTAATGTCTTAATTATTTTCCATTACATAGGAGAGAGATTTTTCCATACACTTAAATGAAAGAAATTACATAGAAGCTAATTACTTGTAATCACTCTGAAATTTGGGCTTCTGGAAATACTTTGTATCTAAACAGCAAATGTAGGTTTTGTCCTTTTCTGTCAAATCTAGCACTTGTCTAGTGGAGTGGCAGCACAGCTGCCTTTCCCCTTGAAGAAGAAAAAATACATGCATGCACGTACACACACACACACACACTGGGAGTTTAATGCCTATATCAAACCAACCAAAATTTACTCAGTGGTATCCACAGGCAGCTATGTCTTTGAACATATCTTCTTTTCCCTTGCTTGAGAAAACAGACCCAAAGAACCATAGGCTCCATGGTCTCCCTCATTTGTAATAATTAGTATTATGTCTAGGATAGTCCTAGCAGATGATCACCATAGCTCAATAGCTACATATATACATAACCTTGTAAGATGATGCTAATTGAAATGAACTCTGAGATATGGAAATAAGATGTTTTTCTTTGTTGTTGTTGTTGTTGTTGTGTGAAGTTATTTCTTTTTTCTTTTTTCCCCCTTTGGCTTATCCTCTGTTATCACTGTATTTGATTTTGGTACCCTGTGTCTTGTATATGCATTTATCTGATTTGGGAAAGGGAAAGAGAACAACAAAGTGAGACAAAGGGCAAAGGGTGGAACAATACAACAGCAATACTCACTATGTTGGACATGAACTTTACAACTTGGGAGGGAGTATTGGGGGAGAGGAAAAGTGGGAGAAAAAGGAGGAAGGGGGAGCAATGTGGCACAAGAAACGTACTCATTACCTTAGGTACGTAACTGTATGTAACCCCTCTGTACATCACCTTGACAATAAAATTAAAAGGAAAACTACAGATATCTTTGTAACAGAAACAATTTTTCCCCTGAAAGAATGACAAATGTAACATTTATTTCCTCAGCTACCCCAGACCAGTGAAAGACAAAGAGAAAGTGACAGCCGCTACACAGCTGGAATTGTGAGCACTTGAATTTCCCCCAGGGGCCCAAGCATTCCTTGCTGCTGGGAGGGTTGTAACACCAGGCAAGAATGACAGAATCTTCCTTCCCAATTGTCCCCTTTGAGATTAGCTCAAGTGCACAGGCAATGGGGGTTTATCCTTATATGGATGGGACAAACCTGGGACTGGGGACCATTTTCTCTACTAGACAAATTCCTCTCTAGTGTGGTTCCTAAGATGAACAGGTCCATAAAAGAGAAGCAAATAAACTGTAATTTCCAGGACCTTTCATTTGTTCAACAAGCCATGCTGGGCTGATTGCAATTGCTCTGTGAAGCCTCTCCTGCTTACCAAAATCACATGGATTTGTGAATTGTAGCTTGGGTCTGGTATGGTTAAATATCAAGATGCAGGTTGACTAGTAGTCTAATCCTGGTTCTTTCTGAGTGAGAACCAAGGGAATCTGTGCTCACTGGAGGCAGTGAAGGCTTCAGGGGAAAAGGGTTAATCTCAGACACAGGTAAGGGATCCTGCCAATCCAGTCTCTTTGGAACTGAGTCTAGCATTGTTTAGTGGTTTAAAATGTGCTAGAGTCAAGTCAATGAAGATTTTTACATTTTTTGGAAAAACTGAACCCTAGTCAAATATACAATTACTCTAAGGTTCTTGCCCTATTTATAAAATGAAGGTATTTACCACCTTCCAGGTTGTAATTGAGCTTTTGAATGAGTAAATCTGTGCACTGCTTACACCTGCAGGGAATAAGCATCTTCCAAGAGGGATGCCCATGTCTAATACTGGAAAAGTTTTCTGAAATCAGGGCAATTCACCCACAGTGGGTCTCATAAATCGAGTCCAACATTTGGAAGCATGATGTGCACAAGTCATTGGTAATCATTCTCCAAGAAAGCAGTGATGTAGTCCAGGGCTTGATTTGTAGCCTTGTCAGCTGTAAGAAGCTACAGGGCCTCCCAAGTGGAGCCTCTGATAAGAGAATGTAGTTACAGGCTCATGAACATGATTAAGCACCTTCTACTTATTCTCAATGGAGACTTAATCATATACAGCACATATTTCCTTGACAGCATTTGCCAAAGCTTCAGAGATCCAGAATTGTTATTGCTGCAATTATTAACAAGGATAAGTGATTCTAGGTATGATGCTAGGAATTATAATAATGAGACTGGTGTAAGTGAAAACAATTATAATGCAGGAAGCCTTAGTCTTTCATCATCCTCAACTGGTGGTGGAGCTCAGCTGTTAATAACTACATCTCCAGCTGTTTAAAAAAATTGCCTCCTCTGTTCTATGGCCTCTGAAACCAAAGGGGAATCATGGCACAATTCTGGAACAATTTTAGAGATTGAAGAGAAATCCCACTAATAGTGAGTTGGCAGGCTAAAGGTGATTATTTCTTTATATCTGTTTCAATTTTTCTACAATGAGATCTCAAGCCTCTTTGTTGAAGGAAGTTCTGGATCACAAAGATGTGGATCTAAATCCTGCATGTGCTAGGTTTTGTTTTCTTTTGTTTTGTTTTTGGTTTATGTTTCTTTGTGTTTTTTTCACATACATTTTGGTTTCAGTTTTTTGTTTTTGTTTTGTTTGTTTTTGTACTGGTATTGGGGCTTGAATTCGGGACCTGAGCACTACCTCTGAGCCTTTGGGCCCCACCTCCACTTCTGGCTTTTTGCTGGTTGATTGGAGATAAAGAGTCCCACGCTTTGCTGGCTTTAAACGGTGATCCTAGATCTCAGCCTCCTGAGCAGCAAGGATTATAGGTAAGAACCATGGGTGTGCTGCTGGGTCTCAGTTTTTGCATCTGCACAAGGGAGGAAGTAAAACACACATCTGGTGAGGATGGCATGAGACTACAAAATCTTGGTACAACCTTGCCCCATGGACAGCGGCAAGTAAATAGTAGGCATTTTTGTGTTTTGGTTTATTATTTGTTCTTATCTGAAGAAACAACCTTAAAAAAAGACAAATAGGAAAATGAATGTACTTTAAAACATTAAACTCAGAAAGCATTATGATGTAAAAAGGGAAAACTTTCTTCCCTGGAAGAGAAGATGCAGCTTATTTAAACTCAGAAAGCATTATGATGTAAAAAGGGAAAACTTTCTTCCCTGGAAGAGAAGATGCAGCTTATTTAAAAAGGAGAGGAACATTCCTGCATAATGATGGGCAAGTAACCCAGTCTTTCCCAGGAGTAAGCTCATCTGATCCTCCCCATGGAAGTAGGTCTGAGTGGACATTGTTCACAATTTGAGCCCAAAGAGGTAAGGTTTAATTTTAAAATTAGAATGGGGTCTACAATTCCATACACCTCCCTCCTTCTGTATGCAGAATGCTGCTGGGCATGTAAGGCCAGTGGTGAAATTTAGACTCAGCCACCAAAGTGGGAGGCCTAGAGCCAAAACCAGGGCAAGGTTGCATTACCTGGTAGTCAGTGATGCTTTTTCTCAGACATCCTCTTCAATGTCAAGCCCTGTATTCCAAGTGCTGCATCCACCCAGAGGGGGCGCCTTTTGCTAATTCAAACTAAAGGACACGCTTGGCTAAGTGGGCCCTCAGCCAGGCAGTGACCCATGCTTCATCCCTCAGGGTCCTCTTGGAGAAGGGGAAAGAATTCAGTATTTATATATCAATACAACTTTGCTTCCCAGTTGCTTTTCTAGTTCTTTCCCTTGAGGTAGAAAATGGTGCAGGTTTGTGATTGTGTGTGTGTGTGTGTGTGTGTGTGTGTGTGTGTGTGTGTGTGTGTGTGTGTTTACATCCTGTCTTAAAATCTTTTTATTGAGTTTTATCTAATATGAAATGCTTTTCCTATCAATTAAACAGGCTATTTAAAAGATTTCTTTTTTATCCACATGGTTCTTCATTATTTACAATTCTCTGTGACTCGAGTTTATTTGAAAACTTGGATATCTCACTCGTCAGACCAACATCCAAGTTGTTTCTATAAATAAAAAGCCTGGAGCCACTTAACTTAATTTCAAAGACTCTTCTACATGAAGTTAAATAGAATAGTCTGGAGTTTTCTGGTATTAATCTATGATTTTATTTTAAATAGTAGTATTATGTTGCCATTTTATTTTATTGTACTTTTTTAAATGTTCCAGGATCACTTGTGAAATGAGCAAGGTTATAATAATAAATGATGCCTCTTAAACATGCTAAGTCTTCTCTAATTTCTGCTTATTTTTATGAACACTCAGGACAATATTGTTGGTTTTCAAACCTTATCATTTCAGACCAGTAGAACCCTCAATAGGCTATTTGCAATCCTGAGTCATGAGACCATTCATTCCTGAGACTGGAGGGTTTTTACTTGGCCAGGACTCAGATCATTCTTCCCTGGGCTCTGAACCTGAGGATGGATGTTGATATGAGTCAGATTTCTCTTTAGCAAAGGCTGTGTCCCCACTCTGCAAAAGTACTTCCTCTGTCAAGAACCTAAGAGTCTGGCAGGAGTGATCAAGTGTATTCAAGAATACAAGAATAAATTCAAAGAATTTATAAATGATGATGGGGCTGGGCTGGAGCTTACTCATCTTTACACGTTTCCTACCCTACTCAGCAACAAACTTTATGATAGTCGGACCTCAGTTAAAACCTTCTATATTGAGTCAAGAGCTCCTTAACCTCAGTTTGAATCTAATAATAATAACATGCCAAGTAAAGAATGAAGGGACAGAGCATTACCTTTAGGGAACAATATTTAGCCATCTGTTTATCCATTTATTTCTTGCCTTACATCTGAAAGATCTGAAGGCAAAGAGGAAGGATGAGTGAAAGGAGGGAGTATATGAGCTAGGATCTGAAGATCAGGTAAAGATTTAGAGGGTAGAGATGATGATGACACTGATCAAGATGCATTATATACATAAATAGATATGCTGAATTGAAAACCCTTTGCACAACTACTTAAAGATAATGAAAAATAGAGTGCAGAGGTGAGGAAGAAAGATCTGGAGGAATAAAAATTTTAAAGACTATCTGAAGGTTGGATTGTTGTATGCTGGACTTGGGAAGTCTAAGAGGTATCCTCTGGCTGGAGACTAGGGATCATGGAAGGAAGTAATTGGACGGGATATGGAAAAGGATCCTAAAGCCAGTTATAATGGCCCTCGTTCACAAACTAATCCCAAAATGTATGAACAAAAGGGTACAGCGCAGTCTAGCAGAGAGAACCAGACTACTCAGGAGTACAATGTTGGGTGCAAATGCATATCTCTACTTTTCTGCCTCTTCACACATTTGTAAAATACGGGACATGTTAGAGTTGCCTTGCGTTGACCTGTCCACTTAAAACAGTAACATCAAGTTTTCCTTTGTCAATCCTAAGTAATTATGCTTGACACAATTATTTCTAAAGAACAAGTTAAACATATTTTTTCTTATGCTAGTACTGGGGCTTCATCTCAGGGCCTGGGCACTGTCTTAAGGTTTTGTGCTCAACTAGCACTCTACAACTTGAGACATACCTTCACTTCTGGCTTTTTAATGCTTATTTGGATATAAAAGATTCATGTGCTTTTTCTGCTCAGGCTAGCTTTGAACCCTGATCCTCAGATATCAGCCTCTTGAGTAGCTAGAATTATAGGTATGAAACAGCCATGTACAGCTAACAAGCCCACATTTTAGATATGGTTTTTAAAAAGCAATATTTGATTTAATTTTTGTCATTTACAACATTTAACTATTGTGGGAGCATTCTGGGTATTTGTTGATTAGTCATTTACATTTAACTTTTCTGGGAGCATTTTAGTTACTTGTTGATAAGTCATGTTTGTTTTTCTTTAAGCAAATTCCTGGCCTATCTGGTATTTATTTCACAATTACCTTTCAGGAAATTTATCAGACCATCAATACTTCTCCAGATGCTCTCAACACAGACTCCAGAGCATGTAGAAACTTCCATGTATCTAACAAATGACCTCTACATGCCTTCTGTGAGTATGTAGAACCCTACATATACAACTGAGTGATAACTGAAATTGGCCACTTAGCCCTCCTCATTGTAAAATGAAGGTCATTTGCAGATAGGACACCTGGGAAAATGTAATAAGCAGTAATTTTCTATATGCATTTGTAACAAACAGCAAAGAGAAATTCTTTTGTTAAGTGCTTATATTTTCATTATGCTGTTCATAAACCCTTCTAACAAGTTTTATCTACATTGATAAGGCAGTTTCCTTCTATAGCCATGGTTTTACATTCTGAGGATTCAGGCACCTGCTGTTAACTATGAACTGAAAATGTTAATTGAAAAATTCTAGAAATGAAGAGTTAATAAGTTTAAAGAGTTGATAAGTTGTTGTAAATGTTCTCTTATATAGTTATTAATATCTTAATATCTCTAATTTATAAATTACTTTATAACATAGGCATATATATATATAATAGTATGTATTCATTACCTCCCATGGTCTCAGGCATCCCCTAGGCATCAGGGATGGATAAAGGAGAATTGTTACACCCATTTCCTCTATATTTGTATTTCCTATATTTGGTTCATCCCTAAATGAAATGTTCTTATTTAATTGGTCAAATAATGATCGAGTAAATGGAAAGTGAATTTATGAATATTTTAACCATTTATAGAATTGTAAATAACCAGGATGTTATTATCAATATTTTGATTATCCTTATTCTGAATACATGGCAAGGCTGAACTTTGCTACCATCTAGAAAGCAAAAAAGCAAGTGCACTAAAGTCATGAGTAGAAGTGATGTCCCCTATCTCCAGTGGGAGCCTGTAAGGCCCAGAGAGGAATGTGCCCAGTCCCTTTCCTTTGACAAATTAACTGCTGATGTTCCAGATGTGCAAGCTTCAAGAGCCTATGCCAGGTACATGAACTAGAACCCACAGCCACCAGTGCATGAGGTGCACCAGTGCACACATAAGAAATAACCCTGTCCTTGTTTTTATCACAAGGTGATCATATAGGCACATGCAAGTGCATCCCATTACTTTCTATCCACTTTCTCCTCTATGGTAGCATTGTGTACAGTGCAATGCAAAACCACAACCAAGAAACAGACATTAATAAAATCCACTGATTTTCAGCTGCTTTACATGAACTCCTCAGACTACACGTGCTTGTATATATTTAGTGCTATGAAATTTTACTAACATAAAGGCACAAGCCAGAAGAATTCCAGCATACGATATCTTCTGTAGTTATAGCACCTCCCTGCCTCTGCTCCCTATTAATCTATACACCTTCACATTAGCCATTTTAAGAATACATAAATGGAATCACAAACTATAAACCCTTTAAAATATTCTAAAGGTGGAAATGGCGCTTTGGCTCAAGTAGTAGAGCACTAGCCTTGAGCTAAAGAGCTGAGAGACAGCAGCCAGGCCCAGAGTTCAAGCCCCATGCCCGACCAAAAAAAAAAAAAGTTAAGGCAAAATATATACAACATAAATTTTGTCATTTTAATGTCCAAATACAGTGTCATTAATTATATTCACAATATCATACAACTAAATATATAACCTTTAGGAATTAGCCTTTTTGTCACTTAAAATGACCTTTTTGATATCTATCAAAGGTGTATATATCAACAGTTAATTCTTTTTTTTATGATTGAGTAGTCTTCCACAGTTTAGCTGTATTACAGTGTGTTTAATTATCCACATACTGAAAGACTTTTGGATTGCTCTAAACCTCCATAATATCTCTAAATTGGAGGTTTGGAGGTTTAGAGTTATTATAAGGAAAACTTCATTCATAATATGAATACCTGGGTATAGGATTTTGTGGGTTTGTAAGTTTTCTTTTCATTGTGGTAAATACCTAGGACAAGTGCTGGGACCTGTGGTTGGTACACATTGGCACTTTTCTTGAAATTAGGGTGCTAATTTCTGTTGGTGCTAATAGGATATTTACCAGAAGACTATTTAATTCTAAGCCAATGTAAAGTCTTTGAGTTTGCTCTCTATTTCCTTATAAAGTATTATGGCCAACTAATAGAGCTGTAGATGGTAGATAGAAGATAATAGTTCTCCTGATAGATGGAAAACATTTCTGATTACCCAAAAGCTTCTTTTCCATCATCATTCTTGCAGATTTGGCAGTCCATGCTCAGCATTCTCCTCAGCAAGCACTGAGACAGAAGAAGATAATCACTTAACAGGAGTGGGGACAGGCTATAATTCTCCCCTGGAAGAACAGGTTGCCAGGAGAGCTGCCAATGTTGGTTACCTTTTATTAGCTTCCTCCCAATAAGTAATCTTTTATGACAAAGAAAGCTCCCACCCATAACTGGATATGGTTTCCAGCATATGCAATGATGCCTTGCTACTCTCTGGCAGACAGAAGCAGTTTCTCAAGAAAGAGATTGAGATTGTAGAAATGTAGAAATAACATTTAAGGATGGAGGGCTTTTCAGTAGGAAATAGAGCATGATGACTATGAGAATGTCTGACACTCAGGATATTAAGGCTACTAGAGCTCTGAAGTTGAGAACCTAAGTACCCTGATTCCAAGAATGTGTGTTACTTATTCTCTATCCATTCAATAAATTTTACTGAGTACCTACAGTGTGAGCTATGGACTCTTCCAAACAAAAGAGATAAAACTTGTACCCTTATATATCTTACATTATACAATGGAAAGAACAGTTTCATGTATGAATAATGTTTGATATTATGTTAGGGAAAAGTGTCTATTGTGGGGGGGGGGGGAAATAGAGCAGAGTGAATGGAAGAGGGAATGTAGGAGAGTGGACATACAATGGCAGAAAGACGATGAACCTATTACAATAAAGCAGGGGAGGATACAGGTACAGACCATTACTTTCTAAAGAGGGCTCCAACTTCTCAGGACAGGTGTGTGTGTGGGGGGGGTATTGAGGCTTGAACTCAATGTTGTGTGTGTGTGTTGGTATTGGGTCTTGAACTCAATGTTGTGAATGTCTCTTGGCTTTTTCTCTCAAGACTGGTGCTCTACTACTTGAGCTATTAATTGCTGAGAATCTAAGAGCAAGAATTGACAAATGGGATTGGTTCAAGGTAAAGAGCTTCTGCATATCAAAGTAATGACGATTTCCAGAATCAAGAGACAATCTATAGAATAGGAGCTTTCAAAGCTATTCATTGGTCAAAGAATTAATATCCAGAATATATAAAAAGCCCAAAATATTAAGCACTAAAACAACAAATAACCCAACTAATAAATGGTAAATGAATTGAGCAGACAGTTCTAGAAAGAAGTAAAACAAATGGCTAACAATGGAGAAATGTTCAGCATACTTAGCCATAAAGGAAATTATGACCATATTAAAACTTCAGTGAGGGCTGGGAAGGTGGCTCAGTGGTAGAACACTTGCCTTGCATGCATGAGGCCCTGGGTTCGATTTCTCAGCACCACATAAACAAAAAGAAAAAAGCTGGAAGTGGTGCTGTGGCTCAAGTGGTAGAGCACTAGCCTTGAGCTAAAGAGCTGAAGGATAGCGCCCAGGCCCAGAGTTCAGGCCCCACAACCAGACCCTACCCCAAAAAACAAACAAAACTTCAGTGAGATTCCATCTCACTCCAGTCAGAATGCTTATCACCAAAAAACACAAATGCTGATGAGTATGCACAGAAAAAGGATCCTCCTATACTACTGACAGAAAGATAATTAATGTAGCCACCATGTAAATTAGCATGGAGGTTCTTCAAGAAACCAAAAATAGAACTACTATATTATCCTATTCTATCATTCCTGGCATGTATCTGAAGGAATGAAAGCAATACACAAAAGAGATAGCTGCACATCCAGAGGAGATTATTTACAATAGCTAAGATGTAAAACCAGCCTAGGGACACAATAACCAATGACTGGATTAAGAAAGCAGGATTCACATACCATGTTTCATTCCATATAGAATGAAATTATGTAATCTTGCAGGAAAAGAAGTGGAACTTGAGATCATCATATTAAGCAAGGCAAGCCATGCACAGATAGACAAATATAATGTTATTACTCATATGTGGAATCTAGACCTTAAAAAGTATGACATGGTTGTAAAAGAGGGACTGTTTGGAGTACAGAAACCAATGGCTAGGTGGAGAGAAAAGGAGCGGTGGAGGAGGGATTTAAATTTGACAGAATTACATTATATACAGAAGTATCATATATATAATATAATGTTCTATGTATGTGTGTGTGTATATAGGAAAACAGCATAATGAAGCCCGCCAGAAGCTGCTAAAGACAGGAGTCTGGGAAGTTAGGAGAGTAATATGTTAATATAGATGGAGTGGATTTGGTACATTATATGCATGATATAAATACCACATGAAGTTCTTTGTACAATCAATTTATGTTAAAAATTAAGCCGGGTGGCAGTGGCTCACACCTGTAATCCTAGCTACTCAGGAGGCTGAGATCTGAGGATCACTCTTCAAAGCAAGCCCAGACAGGAAAGTCTGAGAGACTCTTATCTCCAATAAAACACAAGAAAATCAAAAGTGGCGCTGTGGCTAAAGTGGTAGAATGCAAGCCTAGAGCTGAAGAGTACAACGACAGCTCCTGGGCCCAGAGTTCAAGCCCCACGACTGACCAAAAAAATTTTAAATTAAACATGAAGATGGTTTGTGGCAAACCATGTGAAAGAGAGAGTGAAGATGTGAAAGAGTGAAGAACTAGCTAAGTGATATGGCAGGAAGAGCATGAGGACAAGGACACTACTGAGGCTGAGGCCAGAAGTGGAAGTCTGCCTGACATGCTCAGAGTGGCAAGAGGGACAATGTAACCATTGTCTGCTGAGCTCAAAATCATGTCAGGCCTTGGGATAAGTTTGCCTTTTCCCTTTAATAAAACTAGACATCACTGAGGATCAAAATCTGACAAACCATGGTTTCAAGTTCTTTTATATGGACCCTGCCATCAGACACAAGAGTAGAAACTCAGATCTCTACAGCTAAGAAAAAGGTGATCAAAGCTTGAACTAGCATGGAAGCTAATGGAAGAAAAATGGCTGAAATCAAGATATCTTGAAGATAAGGTCAGCAGAATTGCCTGTGAATTGAATGTGGGATATAAGCAGACTTTAGAAGACTCCAAAATTTTGGTCTCAGCCACAGAAAGCATGGCATTGCTATCAACTGATCTTGAGAAGGCAGCAGGCAAAGCAGCTTCTGGAAACTCAGAGGTGGGTTTGTGATGTCAATTCAACATCCAAGTGGAGGTGAAGCATTTTTTCCTAAGGGGTGCATTTCTCACCCAAGAATTCACAAATGCCTGACTGGATGCCCTAAAATGCAGATAGCAGGGGGTCTCCTTGTTTCAAGGATAAGGATCTGTTTTATGGCACTATGCATTCTTACCTGGAAACTCAGAGAATAACACCAGCTGTAGTTAAAGCAAAGACAAAGCACCTAGCTTTGCATAACCTAAAGCCAAACCCCTTGCCTTTACCCTATAAACATCCAACAGCCCAAGCAGCTGGGTGTCTCTCTGGGTGTCTTCGTGTGTGTGTGTGTGTGTGTGTGTGTGTGTGTGTGTGTGTGTGTGTGTGTGTGTGTGTGTGTGTGTGTGTGTGTGTGTGTGTGTGTGTGTGTGTGTGTGTGTGTGTGTCTTTGTGTCCCTATGAGAGCACCCACTCTCTGCTAGAGTGTGCCCCTGCCCTTTTGTTTGCTTTTTTTGTCTGTCTGTTTCCTTGCTTGTTTCCTTAATAAAGCTCTGCCAAGTTTTCTTACCATTGTGACCTGTCTAGAAATTCTAATTCTGTGATAGAAGTCAAGAACCCTAAGTGAAGAGTTCCTATATTTAAAGGGGAGCTTCATTAAACCTCACCTCTGTCTAGTGACAGAAGAAGTGAATTTGAGTTTGAACTATGGAAGTGAAGTCTCATATAATGAAATTAGACATCAGTGACAGATAGCTAACAGATGGAGACAAGATAAAGACCAAACACTGAGCCTAGGTTGCTCTATTGCAGAAAGACAAAGGAGATGTTTTTGGGCAGAACACATAGTGCATATGTGTGAAAATAGATGTCCAGGGACCATTACTAGGATGAGATAACTATTATTGTATTATATCCATAGTGCCTGCTTGTTTCTTGTAGTAATTAAATTAAAAAGCAAAGACCTCACATATTTCTGTTACTCCATTAAGAGTGACAATTCAGCTCCTCAAAAGTTTTTGCTGTGGCATAAATACTAAAATGAGGAAGTTTAAAATTACCTGTGCCAGGTATTGGTGGCTCACACCTGTAATCCTAGCTACTCAGGAGGCTGAGATCTGAAGATTGTGGTTCAAAGCCAGCCCTGGCAGGCATGTTCATGAGACTCTTATCTCCATTTAACCACCAGAAAACTGGAAGTGGCACTGTGGCTCAAATGGTAGAGTGCTCACCTTGAGCTGAAAGAGTTAAGGGACAGTGCACAGGCCCACAGTTCAAGCCCCATGACTGAAAAAAAAAAAAAGATTACCTGTAATGATCATTAGCCATGAATATTTTCAAGTGCATTCAGCTCTGTGCTGGCCTGAGGAAGGCTAAGACATGAATAGAACACAATTTCTGGCCTTAGCAGAGACATAGGAGACACAGAGGTAGATATTCACTGTCACTGAAGAATACAACATAGTGTTTGTAGAATAAAGAAAATTAAGAGTTCATCTCAAATAAAATAAAATACAATTAAAAAAAAAAGAGTTCAAGACTTAAAATAGGCATAAGTAAGTGTGGATTGATGTGGTTCTTTATGCACAGGATAGATCAGAAAAGATGGTGTATTCCCTGGCTTTGGAACCTGTGAACTGAAGTATCAGAGGACAGGAGACAAATGACAACAAAACAGGAGTTGTAAAAGCTAGGGTGCAAGTTCAGCAAAGTGGTCAGATCAAAAAAGCCTCAAAACAAGGGAAAAGCATTTTTTGCCATTATTGTTCATTTGTTTTTGTTTTTACTTGTACTAGGGCTTTAACTCAGGATTGGGCACTGTCCCTCAGCTTTGTTGCCCTTGATTGGTGCTCTGCCACTTGAGCCACACTTCCACTTCTGTTTCTTTGACAGTTAATTTGAGATAAAAATCTCTTGGACTTTCCTACCTGGACTGACTTTGAACTGTGATTCTCAGATCTCAGGCTCCTAGGTATAGCTAGGACTATAAGTGTGAGCCACTAACACCACTTAAAAAAGCATTTTCAAGTAAAGGGCTCAGGTTCCCCATTCAATTGCCCTTTGATATTCTGCCAGCTTCCTCCAGGATTTCACACCCATTCACTTTGACCTGAACCTCTGGCTTTCACCAGCACAAGGAAATACTTTGATCTGCTTTTTAAAAAAAAAAATAGGTTCTTAGAAAAGTGATGAGGTTCTGAGGAGGCCTGACAAATAGTCTTTGTAGGCAGTTTACCTCAAAGGCAATGTGGGGTCCTGCTGGTACTGCCTTTAGCAGCAGCAGCTCAGTAGATTCTGGAGAGACTTGTGCATTATTCTTAAATCCGGAATCAAAGGGAGATTTGGGTCTCAGGGTGAAGCACAGGCTCCCATTGGAAACTCTGATGTCACACTCAAGGAGCTACTGTTCACAGCTGGGTTCTCCTTTTGATAGCTAAAGCTGGAAACCAAATCCTTTTTGAAATTAGAAAAAAAGAAACTTTTGGGGCTGAATTTCAGGAAATGCCCTAATGACAAAACCTGGGAAATAGCAAGTAGGAGTCCCACAACTTGAGTCATTCTAAAACTAGAGACATCACTGGAAAAAAATGTAGTGTGGGGTGAAGGAGCCAGTCTTAGCAGAAAGCCATGCGGTGGCATACTGCTGAGAGCACTTGACAAAGACTGTTCCCTATTTCGTCCTGTAATGTCTACTTAGGGCCCAACCAAGGCTGAGCAAGAACTTTCTCTTGCCAGTGTCTTGCATCTTTTCCTCAAGCCATGGACACAATTCTTCAAACAGCTTTGGGAACAACATGTGATAAATATGATCAACAAAAATGCTAGCAGTTACAAGTCACAGTAACAAAGCAGACACATGAGTTATTTCATTTGAACCCTAGCCCATCATCCCTTGGGTGGCCTTCCTTTCTGTGGTCTAGTCTCTGAGCTTTAATGAAAATATGACTAGCCTTGATTTCTGACTCCAGATCCACTCTAGTAGTTATTCCTGCTTCATTATTCAGCCTCTCAAGAAAACCCACAAAACAAAATCCTACGTCACACTTTTTTTTCAAACACAATCTCATTACATTTATTAAGGAAATTCTGCAATTTATTAGAAAAATAGTTATACTTAAAAGAGCTCCATCAACCATCCCCTAATTTTTTTGTGTTAAAATAAAGCCTGTGGCTCATGCCTATAATCCTAGCTACTCAGAAAGCATAGATGTAGAAGAGTATGGTTCAAAATCTGCCTAAGCAGAAAAGTCCACTAGATTTCTTTTCCAAAAGAACCAGCACAAAGCTGGTTTGGGAAGCATGGTTTAAAGGATAAAGCATCAGCTTCCCAAGCCTAGTAAGGATGAGGACCTGAGTTCAAACCCCAGAACCACACACCAAAAGAGCAAAAACAAAGATTTTCTTGTTTTGAAATTCATTTAAAATAGGATCTTTGTTTACTCTGAAACTAGCATCCCTCTGAGCCCATATTCCACACACTTCTATTCTCTTTTGATCAGCAATAGGGCTCTTGTTTGTTTGTGGGTTGTTTTTTTTTTAATTTGGTCCTGGGGCTTGAATTCAGGGCCTAGGCACTGCCCCTGGGCTTCTTTTGGTGAAGATTACACTCTACCACTTGAACTATAGTGCCACTGCTAGTTTTTTTCTGAGTGGTTTGCTGGAGATACGAATCTTACAGACTTTCCTGCCTGGGCTAGCTTCAAACCACGACCCCCAGATCTCAACCTCCTGAGTAGCTAGGATTACAGGCATGAGCCACCAGTGCCCGGCAATAAGTCTTTTCCTTTGTATATTCTTAGGTTTTTCTCCACTGGTTTTTCATCTAGTTTACAAACCTGTTCAAATAATTTCACCCATAATTTAGATCTTAGTTTTGAACTTCTTTCTCTCCCTTCTCATTCCTTTAACCCTGACCTTTACAAGTTAAGCCCACATTGTGATTCGTTTCTCCTTAACACCTTTCAAACTCATTTTGTCCATGTGTTCTGAGATGTGCACGGGAGTTGTTACTGAGCTACAGGCGCATCTGCCTGCTGGGCCAATCATCACAACCTGCTTGAAACCCCCATCCTTTGGTTTCTGAAGAACAGCACAACTTCCTGTTCTTCTGTTTCCTGTCCTAGAAATTGACAATTTTACCGTGGTGCTGGTGGCTTATGCCTATAATCTTAGCTATTTAAGAAGCTGTGATCTGAGGATTGTGTTTTGAAACTGGTCCAGAAAAATCTTTTGAGACTCTTATCTCCAATTAGCCAGCAATAAAAAACTAAGTGGAGCTGTGACTGAAGTGGTGGAACACCATCCTTGAGCAAAACGACTATAGGACAGTGCCAGGACCTGAAGATCAAACCCTAGTACAGGAAGGAAGGGAGGGAGGGAGAGAGGAAGGGAGGGAGGTCTGCCCCAGGCCATGCAGGCCCTGGCCTCCTGCATAAGTCTCCTCCCAGTACCTGTATTACCTGGCATACCTGGAGATCACATCCTGCACCCCCCCCCCCCATGCCTCCCATTCGACCAGAGTAGGGTCTCAGGCCCTGAGGTCACATCCACATCCAGTGTGGCCACACCTTCCCTCATCTAGCCACACCTTCTCCCCACCCCTTCCCTGCTTAAACACAGGTTAGACCTCAGCCTGCCCCTTTCAGCCATGTGGTCTCCATCATGCATGGCAGGTCTGGAGTTTGGTAAAACAATAAACTTTTTTTCCTGCCTGAATGTCACATGGTGTTATCTTTATTGTCTACCTAATTAAACCTAGTATATTTAATTTATTGGAAGGAAGGAAGGAAGGAAGGAAGGAAGGAAGGAAGGAAGGAAGGAGGGAGGGAGGGAGGGAGGGAGGGAGAGAGGGAGGGAGGGAAGAAGAAAGTTCATTTCCATATGTCATTTCCCAGCAATGTTTTTTGTCTTAGAAAATTTTTCAGGACTATCTCATCAGCATATAGACTTGACATTATATTCACACATACATAATCCTCTAAATCTCTTATCCTAAAAATTCTACAGAAATTTGCATCTTTGCAATTGAAATTCTTGTTAAAAACAAAAACAACCGAAACAACCAGCTTGGAGGATTTCACAGCTACTTTTTTTCAATAATCCCAGATCTGGCACCCTTTCAATGACCCCCTTCTCAAATTTCTGTTCTCCAATTCTTTTTTTTTAATTAATTTATTTTTTGTTGTGAAAATACTGTACAGAGGAGTTACAGTTACATGGGCAAGATAATGAGTACATTTCTTATCAAGCATTGTAGCCTCCTCCTTTGTTTCCCCTTCCCATCCCTTCCCATCCATCCTCCCCCCCCCACCCAATCCTCCCCGCGCTCCCCCCTCCTACCCTCCCTCCCCCCCACGAAAGTTGTAAAGTTCATTTTCCACATAACGACTTGTACATCTCATTGTTGCAATGGGTCCACCCGTATCCCTATTTAAACGATTTGGTTTTTCCCTTCCCCTCCACAAATTATACAGACATCAAATACAGTGAAAGCAGGGGTTATACTGTGGGGGAGGGACATACAAAGCAACAAAGAAATAATCTTATAAATGTGTTAGAAATAATCTTATAAATGTGTTAGAAACAATCGCATGAAAGAAAAAAACACATTTGAATACATATGTTAGGGTTCATTTCCCTAACATCACCTTATCTGACCTTTTCTGCTTGACTTAGACATGTTCTCCAATTCTTAAACCCCCGTTGTTGCCTCCTTTCTTACTTGTCACACCAAGTAGGCTACTGACTTCCTTTTCCAGCCTCAGAAAGACACATAAATTCCTTTCTGTTGCCTTCCACAGTACTTCCAGGTACTTATTGCTTTGTCCAGAAAGTTTCCTGAATACAAGAATGATATCCAGACACATAATCAAGCTAGGATGTTTTATTTCTCTGCGCAAGGACCACTCTATCATTCGGGAGACAAAAAGTGGCCCCAAACTCAGACAGCTCAGGGAATATAAAGGTAAAAACCACATAGGACACTCACAGGTGTCAGTCAGTGGTAATTTTGCTGTCAGCAAGAAAGCAAGATACAAAAGCAGAACTAGCAGTCTAGCAGTTAGTGATCATAAATGGCGATTACAATTCCAATATTCCATCAAGACAAAATTCTCATCCTTCATCTTCCCTTTGTTCTTCTAAATGGATATCCCACCTTGTAAAGTTTGGCCTTATTCTTATTAATCAATAAAAGCTAACTGCAAAAGGTCAAGTTCCAATTTTTAGTATCTTTGCTGAACAAGCATAATCACAAAAAACAGACATTGGGACATTGGTGGTTAATCCTACAGACTGTCTGCCTTATTTTCACTTGCTTTGCTCTTGGCACATGTCAAGCCACAGTTTTGTTCCCCTTTCTGAAGTTGGCATTTATTATTTTTAGGTCCTGGGACTTAAAATTATCCCAGTTAAGTTTCCTTCTTCCTTAATCTAATTAATAACTTAACTGTTTAATTTGACCTGGTCCTGACACCACTTCTCTTGTTATTACAATACAGGGCAGCTAATTTTGTATGGGTCTACTGTTTGTGGAGTATAGTGCTACACAGCTTATGCAAGTATTTCTAGCCCTGTGGGGTAGCCACTGTTGTGATTCTTTACTTAACAGTGGGAAGGCTAAAGTCCAGAAAGCAAAGTAGTTTTCCAGAGTCCAACCATGTACACAAAGTAGAGACATGGCTCAAATACACTTTGGTGTCAACAGTTGAACTGATACTCCCAGGGCACACTGCTTCCCCACATAAATAACTGAATCCAAAGCTTTCAGCCTCCATGTAAAAACCATGAAGCATGCATGGTCTTCTCCCACTTCTTCACTTTATATTCTAGTGGATCTCCTCCTTCCATTCTAGGTTATTGCTTTTTACACAAGATGACCTCTTTAATCTACCTTGTTCCCACCTCTTTACATCAGCCTTTGCTGCAAAACACACGCCTCCCAAGAATGTTTCCCATGTAGCCTTACTCAGAACCAGTCTCACTCCATGTATTTGGCATGAATTGTCCTCCATATTGCCACCGTGTGTCTGTCTTACCAGAGTCTTGAAAACTTTCCTGTTATTTTCCCCACCCTCCATACTATGCCTAACATAGTACCTGACACATGACAAATTTGATAGAATTGACTAAAGGGTTTTCTTTCTTTCTTTCTTTCTTTCTTTCTTTCTTTCTTTCTTTCTTTCTTTCTTTCTTTCTTTCTTTCTTTCTTTCTTTCTTTCTGTCTGTCTGTCTGTCTGTCGTACTGGGGTTTGAACTCAGGGCCTTGAACTTGCTAGGCAGATGCTCTTGACCCATACCTTCTATACTTTGCTTTTAGCTATTGTTCAGATAAGGTTTTGTCCAATTTTCCCAGGCCTGGCCTCATTATAGATGTGTACCCCCACACTCAGCAGAGGCTTTTTGTGACTCAGGATTGGATTATTGATAAAGGTACAACATAGAAAGTGACATGGTCAGCCTGGTTAGTCTCTTCTGAGATAAACATAGTATGCTTAGTCTCTATAGTCTAAAAGCATCCGCAATCTGATACTGCCTGTACTGGTAACCTGTACTGCCTGAACTAATAACCATGTTATTACATGTTAATCCAACTTCCATGAAGCATCTACTCTATAGCAGGCATCCATTCCTTCCAAAATAATTTCCTCTTTTCTTCAATCTACACTACCAACTAGATTTGATCATCAAAGGTAGTAAAAACTACTCCTCATAAAAAAGCTAACATTTTTAATTTCCATTTGATTTGCAGAACTACCTGAAAGATAGATAAGAATATTTCAGTACTAAAGGACCAAGTGATATCCTGAGGTCACTCATTAGGGACAGGCCAGATGAAACCTGATACCTATATTCTTAATCACCCAGACACACTATCTCTCTAGGAGTCTGAAGTTAACAAATATTAATGTCTTCTCACAACCACCAGCATTAAGACACAGAAACCTTGGCTTGGAGCACAGCTGGTACTTGCTGATCCCCCGCCTGGTCCTTCTGTGCCTGTGAACAGGCAGTTTTACAGCTGGGGCTGCTCACTTCCTGGTCATTGCTAATCCTCTCATTAAGTTCCTTGGGGGAGGAAATGGTGGGAATGGTGGTGGCTGTGCACAGGTCGGTCTCCACTGCAGATGGGACATGAAATTTTGGCATGCTATTGGCCATGAGTCATTGGAAGCCCAAGCTGTGTATGAAAGAGGACAGCAGGAAACCACAGGACCTGGTTTCGCTCTTGCGGTGACAATCTTTGGGGAGGCTGGATGACTGTGGTGGTTCAGCTGTTCCCTGATGGCTGCCTCCTCGTCAGCACTAGACTATGTTTGTCTTGGCCTGTCAGGATGTGGAACCCTTCCTGGCTCAGACAGTGCTACTGAGGGAGATGCATCCATTTCCTGACTCCCCCTTCCCTGCACTGGCAATGACAACCATTTTGTACAGCTCTTTCCTGTACATGAAGACATGTTTATGGGCAGCTGGGACAAGGGACTCTTCACCTAGGCAACAGCTTCTTACCACACCAACAAATGGTCTTTGAAGTGGTCTTGGCTTCTGAGTGAATAGGACATCTATCCTCTAGCAACAGATATCCTTTGTTTGGCTCCAAGGCCATGGCACCTTTGATATAAGATGGTGCCTTCAACCACAATTCAACCAGGAGTCTTTCTTTCATTCTCATAATGACATTCTTCTCTCTTGATTTACTTCTGTGTGACTCAGTGCATAGATCACACTTCACCTTCTGAAAATTCAAACATATGTCCTTTTTTTCACAAAGAAAAAAAAACCCAATGTTGCATTAAAGTAGTTAGCTGTTAGTGTGGATATGATGTTGAAGGATGCCCAGAGGAGGATGAAATCCAGTTCTGATCATCAATGATCAAGGAGAGATATGAGTAACTATGTGAACAATGGTAGAGAACTACATTCTGGTAAGAGCAATTGTGGAGTATGGTTTTAAAGCAAGACTTGAAGCCAGGTGCCGGTGGCTTACACCTGTAATCCTAGCCACTCAGGAGGCTGAAATCTGAGGATCGAGGTTCAAAGCCAGCCCTGGCAGGAAAGTCTGTGAGACTCTTATTTCCAATAACCCACTCTAAAACCAGAAGTGGCGCTGTGACTCAAGCGGTAGAGTGCTCACCTTGAGCTGAAGAGCACAGGGACAGCTCCCAGGCCCAGAGTTCAAGTCCCACAACTGACAAAAAAAAAAAAAAAAAAAAAAGACTTGAGTATGAATCTTGTCTCTGTGGTTGACTAGCTAGCCAAGTCTCTATTGTTATCCAGAAAAGAGATGAACAAGAACCTTCTTCTCAAGTTGCTTGTAAGGATTAAAGACAATTACCATATCATGCATTTGGCAGAAGCTTTCATGCCCCAGGACACACACACACACACACACACACACACACACACACACACACACACACACACACACACACACACACACACACACACATCTCTAAGGTTACTCAAGTTAACTCATAGAGTTCTGATGTTGTATTCTTTTGGTCTGATTTTGTCTCCTTTGGGCTCAGAGATGACAGAAAGCTTATATTTAACTCATCCTCCAAATCTCACACTGTTTCCCATCAGGAAAGGGAAGTCTTTCCACATTAAGAGCACTGAGGTGAAGTCCTGTATTACTTTCCTATCACAGAAATTACTGCAGAGTTGTACACAGCTGTTCCAGGAGAGTTCTAAACACAATGCTGCATCAAAGCATTTGAGTACTGCAGACCACAAGATTATATTCAAACAGGCCACTCAGCATTCGGATACTTCCTCAATCTTGCCATATTGGGGAAGTGGCGCTGTAGCACAAGTGGTAGAGCGCTTGCCTTGAGCTGAAGAGCTGAGGAACAGTGCTAAGGCCCAGAGTTCAAACCCCACGACCGACAAAAAAAAAAAAAAAAAAAAAGAAAAGAAAAAAATAGATAACATATTGGGTTTTCAGGTTAGCTCATGTACTCGGAAAACACTAAATTTTAACTTTACCTTGTTCAAGTGCTCTGGGAGCAAGTAGGCTAGAACTTGGCCAGATCAATATGAGCTTTGAGCCACCGGTGTCAACTTATTTTTGCCTAGAGCTCAGCTTTGTTCTTGATTTTTCTCTCAATATTTTCTGTGCATCCTTACTGCAAGTTGTTATAGAAAGAAAATTGATGTAGTCTAAATATATTACATAGTAGCAGCTACAAGCACTCAGGGCCTTGGCACTGTCCCTTAACATTTTCACTCAAGGCTGTTGCTCTTTATGCCACACTTCTATTTCTGCACTTTGTGCCACACCTCTATTTCTGCTTTTCTGCTAGTAAACTGTGGATGAAAGTCTCACAGATTTTTATTCCTTGATGGGCTTTAAACCTTGATCCTCAGATCTCAGCCTCCTGGATTACGGGATTGAGCCACTAGTTCCCAGTTAAGCTTATCTACTCAAAGTCTGTGGCTATGAATACTTCCAGGGAGGACCTATTAAAAGGCACACAGCTTTGAGAAGAATTTAAAGGTAGTTTGTGTGTCTGTGTGTCTGTGTGTGTATGTGTTGCATGCACGCGCATGAGCACACATGCGTGTTTTTTTATTTTGTGTAAAAAATACTGTACAGAAAAAGTAGTATCTTCATTCTTTAATGCTATGTCCTACTTTAGATGTTTGGGGTTTTCCCCTTTCATGTTTAGACTTGTCATGTCTAACCCAAGAAGTATATAGACTCATCTTGCTGTGAACTTCCTGCCATTAATAAGACCCAGGGTCAAAACAAAATATGTATTTTATATCTAGTTATATTCTTCAAGCAGTATTAAAATTCTTCTTTATGGGACATAATGTTTACTGTAATTGGACAAGGTTAGCTTGATTTATGACCTGCATCTTTAAGGAAGCCAAATATTGCTTCTTCCTTCCTTCCATTCATTCATTTTTCCACTCATCTGGTTCTCCATTCATCACATGTATATTAACCAGCTGTCACAGCCACACAGTGTGCTAAATAGAGAGATGAAAAAGAAAATAACACACAATTTGACTTTTAACCTAGGAGGAGTAAGAAGGATATTAAATGGAACTGGGAAAGTGATGTAAGCTCAGCACCAGTAAACACAGTGTACTTTACACTAGGAAAGTCACTCTAGACCAGGGGCCACTTTGCTTCTTGAGTCACATGGACCTGAGCTTGACAGTGGCTCTTGTGATAACCATGGAATCCATATGACCTGGGGGCAAGTTATTGAATTCTGGTGAACCTTGATTTCCTTATCTTAAAAGAGGGAACATAACAGTCTGTACTCCATACGATTATAGAGAGGCTAAAGAGAGCATCAAGACATTGATAAACAGGCAGTGATAATGTGTAGGAAATCCTCGTGGGCAAGACTATTACACAATGAAAGGGATTTAGAAGGTACATTTCATGAGGGAGGAGAAAGCATATAGATGAACCTGAAGTCATGATTGTGTGTAATGTTAGGGTGAAGAAGACAGTCAATGGGGTCAGACACAGAATACTGTTGTTCATTTAACAATGTAGACATGGTCTGAGAAATACATTGTGAAATGTCATTGTTGTGTAAATCTAAGTCCTAGAGTGTACATACACCAGCAAAGATGCTGTGATATGACTAGGTAAATATAATTTTACGGGAGCCCTGAATCATATTTAGTCTAGTATTAACTGAAATGTTATTGTATGGCATATGAACATATACCTGTACTGAGGACTGAGACTTAAAAGCAGGACAGGACAGCTAGAAAAAGATCATGTGTTCTGTGGGAAATTACATGTTATATATAGACTGCTTCATAACGGAATTTAGCATGGTATATACTCTCTTCAAAAATGAAAGACTGAATCCTGGAAGGAGGAAGAGGGGTTAGCTGTCAATTAAGAGTCCTAAGAGTACAAATAGAGTTTTAGGCTCTAGTATTCATTAAACATCCCTCAAATATTTTCCAATTTAGGCCAATATATTCGCTGAAAGGCTCACCAGAGTCCCTATCTTTCTTTCTCTCTTTCCTGTGAATGGTCTCATGGTACACTCTGATGGAAATAGTAAAAGCTGAGTACTGGGAATCCTGGATTCTCTTCATTAAATCATCCTGGGTAGGTATAATGAGTTAATACTTGAACAAGATGACATCCTAAGTTACATCCATTTCTAAGTCATGATTCCAACTTCCAAGGATTTACCAGCCACACAAATTGAGTATTGGGCTCATACAGCTAGTTAATAGCAGTGCCAGGAATTGAATCTAAGCTCTCCCAAACTGGACTGTTTTAGGTTTTATTCTAGTGTATTCCTATGCTATGATCAACCCTTTTACCCAGGAAAATTATGACACTTCCCTCTTACTGTGATTTTTATTTTAAGAATTGCAATTGTTCTCAAATTCAGACTCAGAATTCAACTTGGGAACTAGTGGGTTTTGTGGTCTGTTTAGTTAAAATTCTAGAACATAGAGTACCCTGAAGAGACTTTGCTCTGCAAGGCATGCTGGGGGTTGAACCCCACTCGAAGCATGGGAGTGTTTCTATGAAATTTTCCCTCTTCTGTGATCTGCCTCTACACAGGAACCACTATTTACAACTCAAAGGCAATTCATTTGCCTCTTAGGCCTTCTTGCTGTGTTCTAAAGTGGCCAGATTCCATTGTTTTGCACCACAAGTGGGGATAAGTTAGTAATGTACATGTATGTCTGTGTCTGTGTATGTGTGTCTATGTATGTCCTTTGTGGTCTGTAGGCAAAATTGTCCATCAATTTCAAGCAAGGTTTCTTTTTCATTTCAAAGCTCACTATGTGGAGGTGATAGGTCCTGTTTTAAACTGCCGATGGTACTTTCAAATGCTTTGAAATAACACTTATCCAAGAGGAAACCAATGTGCTTAAAGGTAGTAACACTGGCTTATCTCACGAGCTTACAAACATTTTCTTAGGACGATGTATAAATGTTACTGACTTTAAACTCATTCCTAAATTCTGTAAAGCTATTGTTGCTCTGTCAACTATTAAGTGTTTCTGAACCTCCTTCCCCCCTTCCCAGCGGTTTCTTGCTGAGAGGCCACACTGCCAGAGACCATCAGAAGGCTGTAAAAATCTGACAACCAGAGTAGAAGACTCGAAATCTGTTTCTTATTGAGTAGGCAAGATGGCTGGGTAACTCCACAGCCAGCTGTAGATCACTTTTATGGACAGCAAGGGATGTGTCAGCTCAGTAGCATCTGCACAGAGTATCTTCTTCAAACACTCGAGTGAGGGAAGGTCCAGGTGTAGCCATGCACCTTTTAGACCCCTCATATGTGAGCAAAACCCACCATTCTACCAAACCTGTTCTTCTCCCACCTCTTGTGCCATGAACTTGATTCTCTTTGATTTCTAAAATTCAGGAATGAAACACACAGATATTTTTCTCATACCAAGCATGTCTCTCTCCTTATAATGTTGAATTTACATTATTATCCAAGCTCTTTGGTCTCTGATTTACAGTAAATAATTGCCCACAGCTGTTGAGAGTTGGTTTATCCTCCAATAAAGGTCAGAATGGCTGACTAAACATCAGAGGAAAAACTTCTGAAATTTGGTGTTTAGACTAACTTACATCTATGTTTATCTCTTTTGTGTTTGTTGTAACTAAACAGGCAAGTGTGGGTTGTGGTTAAAGCATGACCAGGCAACCTGGATGTCATGGTTTTCTTTCTAGTTGTTCAATTCTGATGCATGTGGAATTCTTTTATGGCTTCTATCCTCAGTTTCCCCAGATGACACAGATCAATGGACTTCATGTGGTGTGAGATGAAGGAAGAACTGTTGGTCCATAATCCAGAAAACAGAATACTAACAAACAGTTCTTTTTGCATGACTGGGGAGGTCAATCCATCTTCCTTACTTGATAGACCTTACCAAAAGCAGAAACATCACAAATTGATGTCTGTAAGAACACACAATGAAATCCAAGCTCCTCCATAAGAAAGCATTCCCCCCCTCTGTCACACACACACACACACACACACACACACACACACACACACACACACACACACACACACACACACACAGACCTCACTTGTCCAGCAGAAAGCTGGATCCATTGGTGCACTTAACCAAGATGCCTGGGAGGAACAGGAAGGCTTTTCCCACATACATTTCCAGATAGATCCTACTTTGCCTCAAAGTGGAGCCCACACAAGCGCTACAGGTGGGTTCTGGAATCTCAAAGGGGATGTCTAATGTCAGGATGAGGCAGAGATGTCCTTTTAGGGATAAGAGTTTATTAGGCTGAAACCTAATGAAAACACCATTTTCTCTAGCAATATCAACACAAGGAGCTAATGGATAAGAAGAGTCCAAAGAAAATGAAGGTGATAGAAATTAATGGTTACAAGGTATAGAACGAAGACCTATAGACCAAAATCAAAGACCAAAACAGTATATGAAGCTTGCTGCATAGAAAGCTGGTGACCCCCAGCTGAAGGTGTGATCATTACAGGCTTAAAATGTGTATAGGGTGCCAAACTGGCAGTTGGACTTCAATCTCTTCATCATTGACTAGTTTACATCTATAATCATATTCATGTGGGTACAAAGTAGATAGACCATGGTATAAAACACAGCCTTTTGAAATCAGACTTGGAGATGTTGAAACTATTTTGTATGATGATGATGTATTATTTATTGCTGTGCATCATTTTCTCACACACTGATTATAGAAGTCCCTATCTGTAGGCTTCTTAAAAAAAAGACACTGTGCTACCAGGTGACAGTGACTCACGCTTGTAATCCTGACTACTCAGGAGGTTGAGATCTGAGGATCAAGGTTCAAAGCTAACACAGGACAGAAAAGTTCAAAAGACTCTTATCTCCAATAAAATCCTTGAAGTAGGGGCTGGGAAGTTGGCTCAGTGGTAGAGTGCTTGCCTTGCATGCCTGAGGCCCTGGGTTCGATTCCTCAGCACCACATAAGCAAAAAGTAAAAAGCCGGAAGTTGTGCTGTGACTCAAGTGGTAGGGCGCTAGCCTTGAGCTGAAGAGCTGAGGGACAGCTCCCACGCCCAGAGTTCAGGCCCCACGACCGGACCCCCCAAAAAAATATCCTTGAAGTAGAACTGTGGCTCAAGTACCTGATGAGCAAAAATAAAGCTAAGGGACAGTGCTCAGGCCCTGAGTTCAAGCCCCAGCACTGAAACGCGTATCATCTATACAATTTGTGGGTGGGACAGGAGGGAAAAACTGGGGAGAGCAAAGGGAGAGGTGACACCATCCACAAAGAAATATATTCATTACTTTATTTATATAACTTATGTAACCCCTCTTAATATCACGTTTATAATAACAATAAGAAGTTGAAGAAAAATGATGGTGCTCATTGTTATCTCTTGTAGCACTACACATCCATCACATCACTTCCCCTTTTATGACCTTTCCTGATTATTTGTGCTTCATGGTGTAAAGACTGATCACCTTTCTTTACAGCTCCGTACCAGAGCTGTCCAATAGATCTTTCTACAAACAGAAATGATCTCTCACTACCCAATACAACAGCCATCATCAGGAGTGAGCACTTGAACAGTGAGTAGAATAATTGAAAAACAGAATTTCATATTAACTTTAAAATAATGTAAATGGTCAGTGATTACTTACTTAAGTAGTGAAAACCTTAGGCTTTTACATTTCCCTCCAAAAACACTCACTCTAACCAAATGGAAATTTTTCACATCTTGTTTTTGTTTTCCTCTAAACATTCATGCCTACAGGATGCTCTATTTAGAAGTGTGGTTGTATACTGCAAAAATGGCCCAGCTGAGGGTAAAATAGCTCATTGACTTTCGTGTCCTGGTTTGAAGCTGCATTTGCAGGAAAGAAGGGACATCTTTTTCTAATTCACCACCCAGGACTTTCTTCTGCTCTGTTAATAGGGTCCCTGTGCACCTGCCCTTATTCCTTGTCTAGATAACACCCTCTTATATTTTAAGACTAGTCCTAACTCCTGATAGCATACAAAGCTTCTCCTCTGAACCTCCATAACTTTCATTAATCTTGGAGACTTGGAGGAGGTCACAAGAGTTCAGAAGTCAAATTCCAGTGGCTACCTCAAATCCCAGCTCCATCATGAACCTGGCATGGATATACCCAAGCACATGATTCATCCAAATTGAAAATAAAAATAAAACCAGCCCAAAACAAAAGCAGCTCTTTCACAGAGTGGAACTTAAGAGTTCTGAGTAAATGACAATAGGGTGGGGTTCATAGCAGAGGTCACAGCTCAAAATAGGCATGGATTGCCTTTTAATATATTTTTAGTAACTATTTCTTGAGTGTTCACCATATACTATATACATTGTTGAGCTCTAGAAATGCAATGGCAACTAAACCTGTAAAATCCCTATCTATCTTGAGGATGTGGAGGATATAGATTATGTTTCCAATAATGGCATAGACCATCAAAGAACTACAACTGAAGTAAGTCAGAAGGAATGATTTTGGTGCTATGAAAGTCTAAGACAGGAGTGGGAGAAAGGTTAAGAAAGAATGTTCTGAGGCCAGGATGCTACAGACAATGTAAAAGGAGATAAGTAGATGTTAGATAATTGAAGAAGGGAAGTGAGAAAAGAATATTTGAGGAATGGAAACATCAGGCAAAGGCTTTGACTATGTAGAACTGAAAATTTCCCAGAAGAAAACAAAAAGAATATGATGGTGCTACGAGTAGGTGACCAGTCCAAGTAGGCTTGTAGGAGTAATAGGAAGGAAAGAACTACATGGTTTATTCTGTTGCTCTATACAAGCCTCCAGCTTCAGTGTGGAGAATCAGAGTATCCAAGATGGAAGCAGGTAGAACCGGAAGTCATTGCTGCCCTCCAGGCTCAGAACGATGTAGAAGGAAGAAACTGAAAATGCTCTGAAAGTGATCATTATGTTCATTTCATCCGACAACTAATAATACACGACCACTCGATGGATAATGCCATTTTGTATTTCTATTTATGTAGGCTCCTCTTACCATCCAACACACCTCACCTTGTCAATCCAATGAGAAGATAAGATCTTTGTTCCAGAGTTGTTCCATGTTTTTTTTTTGTCTAACTTGTGTGATACATTTTTCATAACTTTGGGAGGAAAATTTTTTGTATAACTTACATGGTACCTTTCTTATAACTTCAGGAGGAAAATTCTGAAAGGTATTTGTTCATGTGTATCATGTGCCAGTAGGAGGGACAATAATTGTATGACTGAAAACATGAGGGGATGGTGGCATGCATGATTGATAGAAACCTCCTTTTCGGAGGCTCTTTCTATTGCCAGGGGAGCCAGGGCAAAAGCCACAAGGGTAGAGTTGAGAAAAATACTCACGTGAACCAGACAGGAGGTGAACTTCAGATGGACAGGGCCTGTCCAAAGGAGGTAAGTAAAACCAGCCTGACAATAATAGTCACTATGCAGGGGTGCAGAGCATTGCCATGAAAGACAGGATCTAAAACTCACACCTTCATGTGTGCTCTCCATACAAAAGTCATTGTTACTACTAAGACCATAAACATGAAACTGTTTAGTCTTCTTATTCATGTCCCTTTTCTTCTCCCAACATCAAACTTTTATTTTAGCTTTTATTGTTTGTCTCCAGAGGAAAGCAACAGAATTCTTGACTCCAGGTGACTACACTAGAAGGAAATGACCCTTGAAGAACTGGAAAGGGATATTATTCAGAATCTGGTTATTTTCCAAGGGATCTAGAAGCTCATGTCATCAAGGATAAGATTCTTTCCTTCAGTGTATTTTGTGCAGGAGCAGCCTCAAACCCAAAACTGTCCCTTGAAATTCCTAGGTAAATGGATCAGTCTAGGCAGGAGTTCCTTAGCATGGATGGGAAAAGCCCTGTTGCTGCCAGCGGGGTGAGGTGTTTCCTTGCTGGTACATAGGAAGAAAGAGGAAATGACTGCATATGCTGAGAACACAAACCCATATCCTTCAATCTGATTACTCCAGACAAAGGTCACCTGCCTCTTTCCAGACCAATCAAACCTCTATGAAAAATGCCATGTAAAATGTAAACTTGGGATTCCAGATAGTTTTCTTTGATAGAAATGGGTATGCAACAGAAGTAGAAAAGAGAGAGATGTATTAGAAAGGTGATCAAGTATTCCCTTTGAGCACTAAGCTCATTTCTAGAAAAAGGAGATGACTTTATAATTCACCAAGTTCCACTTCAATCATCCATCCATTCACTCGGTCCCTCAATGAATATTTATTGGGTGCTTACTCTGCGTTGGGATCTAGGCAAGCTTACTGAGGCACCTCAAGAATTTTTCAAAGACCTCTGCACATATTTTTCATTTATTTGCCACATATGGAGGCAAGTAGCCATATAAAGAGACAGATGTATTCATATGGCACATTTTTAAAAACCCGTGCACATAACACTCAGTTCTCGCATTCAGATCTTCATAAATCTGAATTCCATGGGGGCCAGGTCATGATATCATTTTGGGCCATTGTCAAGGAGGATTTATGATGGTTGTTTGCATGACCCAACCATATGCTCTGGCTGAGGGAATTGTCTGGTTAACCTGCTTTGACGTACGTATTGATGACAAAGAAAGTTACACCACACCACAGGCAAAAAACAACATGAAAATGCTCCCCAATTTATCAGTGAACTGTCTGCAGGAATGGTGACCTTTTCTTGGTAAAATCAAGAGTTGATTAAAAAGAATTAACGGATACTCCCTTGAAAAAGATGTAACAACCAGAAGATCTGGAAACCAGCTGTCCTAACATTTCTTGAGAACAAGGTGTATTTTACTGCCTTCATGAAACATGTGCTTTTAGCCCCACAGCAAAAGACCAGGAAAGGCAAACTGACAGAGAGACAATGCCAGTTTTCTAGTCTTACATTTTTTTCTACACAGAACCTACAATCATTTTCTCAGCTGACTAGATCTCTTCCGATGGGCAGCCTGAAAAATCTGAATGATTACTGGTGTCAAAAGAATGGGTCTTTACTTTCAAAGGCAAATCAATCCCTGAGCTTCCAGAATGAAGATAGAGAAAGAAAGAAAAACCCACTGATCTCTGGCTTCCTCCTTTATAAAGATAACACTTCCTGTATGTTGTAGGTGTATATGAAGTTCAAATAAAAGGACAGTCAGGGAGGAGAAACAGAGGCTGACTAAAAGTCATCAGGGTGAAGGAACTGTTTTCAGAGTTGAAAATAGTTCTGTACCTTGATAGAACCCTGTATTGCCAGAATCACAGATCTGTGCACTGAAAAAGAGTAAATTTTCACTTATATAAGTAAATAAGATGCTCAAACCCACAGTATAATTATGACACAGTCATTCATAATAAAAAAAGATTATTGTCTCTAGTACCAAAGAGGTAATTGGTTTAGGGGATGGACATATAAAATATAAAATATTGCTTTCTTACCACTTCCATGAAAGATCCCTTTACTCATCTGTGCTCTCTGGTTGTCAGGTTTGTTATGGTTCTGCTCATGGCCTGCTAGGTTTTCTTTCCTTGTCCCCCTGCATGTGCTATCTACATAGTTTGCCACAATCCCCTTCATTTGGTTGGTCCGTAATTACCTTGTGATCTCAGTTGGTTACTTCCTGTAGAAACTGTTCCTGCAAAGCTGTTGCTGGGCCCATGGTATGCTTCTTCCCCATGCTCCCTGGTACCACCTGCTGCTCTGCTTCCACACCTGGAACTTCCATAGACTGGATGTTGGCAAGGATGGGAACTCTTACCTTGGTTGCTATTGTATCCCAGTATGCAAGACAGAGCTGGGTCCACCACTGGAAACACAGAAATATTTTTAGGTGGGTGAATAGTTGGGCAGGTGGATCCATGATGGAGAAATTGTAAGTGAAGAACAAACAAGATCTCCTTTGACATCTCAACCTTTCAGGCTTCTTTCCTTGAACAGTAACAGAAGCCAACTTGAGCAAGCTTAAGCCAAACAGAGGATTTGCTGACAAGATATGGAAAGGTTCTGGAACTTCAAAATTATTGTGCTACCCAAGAACCTAGAAGCAGCAACTAGATAACTATTAGAAGCTCATGGTTTTTTTCTCTATTTCTATAGCTTTTTTCCCAGAGCTGAGGACTGAACTCAGGACCTTGTGCTTGCCAGGCAGGTGCTCTTCCGCTAAGCTAAACCCCCAACCCCTTTTTCCCCTATTTCTAATCCCCATTGTTTATTGTAGAGCAACTACATCCACATGTTACACATGTGCATTCTGGGAAAATTCACACAAAACTAGCTGTCCTCTCTTCCTTGAAATGAAATAGCCCAGGAATCAATACTGTCATTATTGTGGAAGTCTGGGCAATAGCTGAGCATTAAGTGTTTCTGGAATTTGACCCAGGTGATAGCAACAGTTCTTAGCAATGTAGTCCAAGATTGGACAAGTATGCATATCTGTGTTCCACATTCAAAGCTCAGAAAATCACTATGGGAAAGGACTTGGTGATGTACAAACTACTTTGCAGTTGAGTCTCTAAAGCTGGACCAAGCCTGAGATCACACTTGTAAGGGCATGGCTGAGAAGGGACAGGAGATAGCAGTGCCGATGGAATGAATGACTCTTAAAACAGTTTCGAGAAAGTTTCAGGTGCTCCATAAAAGCAACTTGGTTTCACAAGGAATAGGGCTTACACGAACATAGTTACCAAGTGAAGGTCATAAGACTAAAAGTTTCTTTTACTCCTCTGTTTTGATAAGAAAGCAGATGCTGGTCTTTGCTATACTTCCAGAACCTTTCCATATCCTGTCAGCAAATCCTTTGTTTGGCTTGAGCTTGCTCCCGTTGGCTTCTATTACTGTCCTTGCTATACTCACTTTAATCTTATTTCTTGTGTTAGTATGTTTCTAGACCTTACAGTTATACTGGATCCATCCCAGTTCATACACACACACACACACACACACACACACACACACACACACACACACACACACACACACACACACACACACACACACACACACCACACACAGAGAATAGCACAGCACAGCACATACTCAAAACATACATACAAAGCCAGGTGCTGATAGCTCACAACTATAATCGTAGCTATTCAGAAGGCTGAGATCTGAAGATTGTGACTTAAAGCTAGCCCAGGCAGGAAAGTCCATGCTCTTACCTTCAATTAACTAGCAAAAAGTATGTGTGGCTCAAGTGGCAGAGCACTAGGCTTGAGCACAAAAATCTCAGGGACAGTGCCCAGGTCCTGAGTCCAAGCCCCAGGACCAGCACACACATACATGTGCACATGCATGTGTGCGCGCACACATACACACACAAAGTACACACCATATGCACATGTGTACATGCTTTGGGCTGTGTTTCGAGGATGGTCCTTTTACTTGGTGCTCATGGTGGAACTAGCTCAGCCTCTAGTACCCTTTAAGTCAGAGTCTATATTCTTATGGTAGCTGAGGAGCAGAAATGGAGCTTTCACTCATAAGATGTTCTCCACTGGACTGGCAGAAAAGATGATTGAATGTTCTTCCATATATCCTCCTTGTCCATTTATCCTAGTCCAAATGCTATTATCACAGGTAAGTGACATACTGTGAGGATCAATGCTTCACCTCCCAGAGCATTGTGGGATGAAATGACCAAAAGAACTTTGTACTGAGCTGCTTAAAGGCCAAGCATTCTGATCTCCTGGAGGAGAGCCCAACACAATGGCTCTCTTTCTTTCACTAGACTGTGAGCTCTATATGCTTAACTTATGTTAAGCACATAAATTTTCTGGAAGGAACAGACCATTGGATAGTACTTCAAACAAGCAAGTAATTTTCAAATACTAATTTTTACCTTAATCCACCTTGGACATTATGAGTTGTAATGTGATACCATTAATAGCACCTGAAAATACTTTATTCTTACCAAGCACTGTTAAGAGTTTTTAACAAATATTAACGAATTTAATGTTCGCAGTAATGCCATGAGGCAGATATCATTAATATCTACCATTTACAGTGTGACATAAGGTACAGAAAGTGTCTATCACTCGGTGAGATTGCGGAGACTACAGTGTGGGAGGATTGGTGAGGACCTAGTCTGGCTGATGTCCCTGTCCTTATAGGCAAACTTCACTGCCTTTCATGGTACTGTAAATCACAGCATGTATCTGATCGGAATACTTTGATCTGAAATTTAACTCTGAACTTCCCAGAGCTGTAGTCACTTCCCACTTTCAAATATGTCTCAATGAAACAAAGAAGGTGATAATAATTTTTAAACTCAAAATTTCTGTTCAGACTGAAGTAATATTCTTTTCTAGAGCAATATCTGGCATTTAATAAGCCCTCCATCAATATAGATTCTGTTATCAGCAGCAGCATTTTAGTCAAGAATAGAAAGATTGGGCCACTTGTTCAAGGACACAAAGAGCATGTGTGGCAGACAGAAGAGGTGGAGGCGTAGTCTCTCTTTACTCCAGTGAATGAGAGGTAGTCTAGCAAAGCTTCACTACATTTCCTTGGGTCCCAGAGGGTGAAAGTACACCAAATTGTTTTCACAGTCCATTTCTTCTAAGCGAGTACCACTGCTGGGTAAAGCCCACTCCCGTGGGCACCGGACCCTCTATGAAGTTATGTTCCCAAATCTGTAAGTCATCAGCAGAATTAAATCTAAATGTCAGATTACATCCTGTCTGATATTTTGGCCTTCCCTAAGCACACATAAAACTAAAATCATTGCGCACTGCTTTGCCATTCTCTAAAGCATTTACCAGACTCTTCTTTCCACCCTGCCTTCAAAGTCCTGCATTTGCCTCACTCCATCAAGGGTAGCTTGGTGTAGGCTCTGTGTGTGTGTGTGTGTGTGTGTGTGTGTGTGTGTGTGTGTGTGTGTGTGTGTGTGTGTGTGTGTGTGTGTGTGTGTGTGTTCAATCTTGCCTTGAAGGGTTGGGTTGGAACACAAAACTCCAGATGGCTGAAACTCAAATCGGGAAGATCAAGGCCCAAAGGAACATACGTGCATAGCTCATGAAGTGAGTGGCTGCGGTGAGCACAGGGTGAGAGGGACACTGAGCTCAAGTAAAAGGAGGTTAGCATTTGGGGGAAGAAGTTCTGTTAACTCTCACCATCCCTAAAAAGAATACAAATTAAACACAGTGACTTCAAATTAAATTCTACATTGCTTTAAGAATACATTTTGTGAATAAAAAAATGCACAGTGAGCTATGCAGAAAGCAAGAGATGTTAAAATTTTCAAGCTGGTATCTTTGAGCATTTTGGACTCAGGAGTCCATGTCAGAATGGCTATAGATAGCTATTTTCCAACAAGTTTCTCTGATATGATTTTTGCTAAAATGTGTCTGACTCAGCAAACTTTTTTCCATAAAGTAAAACTTAAATGACATTCTACTTGTGTAAGTTATTGATAAGTACCATCTGCTGATAAATTAAAATGAAAACATGCCACTGCTGATAAATCCAAGGATTTGATTTTGATAAGACATATGAGGTGGGAATAGACTTGTGGATGAAAATATATCTAAACCATTTCTCAGTCAGAAAAGACCGTCTCAGCAAGGCACAGCCTAGGCATTATAAGTATTTCCTGCACCACTGTGATAGGAGGCGATATTTTATTTTATTTTATTTTATTTTTTAATTTAATTTAATTTTATTTGTGAACATACTGTACAGAGGAGTTACAATTACATGGACAGGATAATGCGTACATTTCTTACCAAGCATTGCAGAGGAGGCGATATTTTATCACATTGACTTACAATATTGGTTGCTTATAGAAAAATCTAAATTAAAACAAAACAAAAATGAATCAACAAATTTCTCAGACATGCATTCCATCTTATGTTTTGTTTATATTTTCTTTCAAATGAAGTATTTTATTTTATTTTTATTTTTTTAAATTTTTTATTGTGAAAATAGCATACAGAGGGGTTACAATTACATGGGCAAGGTAATGAGTATGTTTCTAGATATCATTTTAAATCTGGACATACTATCTGGGAGAAATCAGATGCATGAGCACAAATATCTAGTATTTTATGATTCAGTAGTCCTAAATGCATTTTTTTCTAAGATGAAACTGAAAAGGAAGAATTATTTTAAAAATGCTAAGTAAATGTAAAAGAGCACCAGTAGGATATTGCATTTTAAAACAACCCATAGAGAGGTTATTCTTTTATTTTTGTCAGTTGTGGGGCTTGAATTCAGGGCCTGGGAACTGTTCCTGGACTCTTTTGCTCAACGCTAGCACTCTAGTACTTGAACTACAATTCCTCTGTAAATTTCTAGTGGCTAACTGAAGATAAGAGTCTCACAGACTTTCTGTCTGGGCTGGCTTTAAACCACAATCCTCAGATCTCAGCCTCCTGAGTAGCTAGGATTACAAGTGTGAGCTACCAGCACCCAGCAAAAGTTACTCTTTGTGTGTGTGTGTGTGTGTGTGTGTGTGTGTGTGCACATGTGTTTATGTGTATGCACATGCATGCATGTTCATAAACATCAGCTTGAACTCAAGGCCTCCTGCTTTTGTTCAGTTTTTGTTGCTTACAACTTGAGCCAGGCCTTTAGCCTAGCATTTTCCAATTAATTAGAGATTAGTAGTCTCACAGACCATTTCTGTCCTTGCTGGCTTTAAACTACAATTCTCTAGCTTTCAGCCTCCTGAGTATGTAGGATTACAGGTATGAGGCACCAGTGCTGGTTTCTTCTGTTTTGTCAGTAATCAGTTCCTGACATACGTCTGTTTTAGCAAAACTCATCTTGTATCTAAAATAAGCTTAATAAAAGGAATATTTCTTCTTAAGCTTTAATATATCAGATGTTTTCAGTCCATTTGCATTATCAAATGTTATTTATTTTACATCATGAGTAGTCTAGTCTGATTTGTCAAAATTACCTTCATTTTGTGAGAGAAAACTCTTTGCCCTTATAAGTCTAATGATCTGTTAAACCTCAGAGCTCCTTGAGGACAGATAAGGCTTTCTGAAAACACCTTGTGCCCTGGGTCTTATGTGCCTGTCCTTTAAGACCAAGGAATGGCAAAGCCATCACTGAGCATACCAGTCCTGACAACCTTGTACTACCTCAATTTAGCTATACTGAGGTGGCTTTGATTGACCCTCCCTCTTTGCCTACCTGAAGTCTAATACACCCCAACCTTTTCCAACCAAACCAATTCAGAAAATTCTTGGACGTGCCCCAAAGCATAATTCATTCTAACCATTTAGCATAAAAGCCAAGGCCAGTGGTCTGAGGAAGGTGAGCATTTGAATGAGAGAAAAGACTAGAGGCAGGATGGAGTTCTCCCATGATCATTGGAGCTGTGGCCACACTCAGCTACATCAACCCAAGACCAAGCTTGACTCTGCAGACATTCATTGCCTAGATGCTCAGTGAGAAAGCTTCTACCTTGTAACACAGGCTTTCACAAACTCATTGTCCACCTCTTTGTGAGGGTTTGGTAAAGTGACTCAGCCTTGTACTAAGAAAGATAAGAAATCTCCTCATGGAAGCATGCAGCTAAAATTCAAACAAACAGACACATCAGAGGAAATAAACAGCCAAGAATGTGAGCACAGTAGATGCTGTCTGGATCAGGTGTTCATTTTCTCCAGCACTCAATTTTCAATCATGAATTGGGTCCAAAGGTAATGGACAGTTTGAAATGAATTCTCAAAGCTTCTGAAGTTTTGAGTTTTAGGGTTTAAATCATCTTGTCCTTCAATAGGAATGGCTGCTTTCTCACACATTGGATATTTGGTGCATGGAAGACTTAATGATCCTTGGGCTCGTTATATCCTTCTTCCTTGTAAGAAATATTGGCAATTTTCCCCAAAGGCATGTTTCATACAGTATCAGGCACAAAGCAGGGCTCCCAAATATTCTGAACCAATTGGAAATCACATGTTTTGATCCTTTTAGTTATGTCCCTTAAGATCTTTACATACCCAAATGGGGCTAAAAATTAAGCCTTTAAAACATAAGATGGGGGACTGGGAAGGTGGCTCAGTGGTAGAGTGCTTGCCTTGCATGCCTGAAGCCCTGGGTTCAATTCCTCAGCACCACACAAGCAAAAAGAAAAAAGCCAGAAGTGGCACTGTGGCTCAAGTGGTAGAGTGCTAGTCTTGAGCTGAAGAGCTGAGGGACAGCACCCAGGCCCAGAGTTCAGGCCCCACGACTAGACCCCAAAACAAACAAACAAACAAATAAAAAGATGGGCTGGGCAACCAGTGGTTCACGCCTGTAATCCTAGATACTGAGGAGGCTGAGATCTGAGGATCGAGGTTCAAAGCCAGCCCATGCAGGAAAGTCCGTGAAACTCTTTATCTCCAATAAACACCCAGAAAACCAGAAGTGGCGTTGTAGCTCAAGTGGTAGAGTGCTCGCCTTGAGCTGAAGAGCTGAGGGACAGCACTCAGCCCCATACTCGACAAAAAAAAAAAAAAAAGAAGAAGAAGAAGATGGGCACTGGTGGCTCATGCCTGGGGGGCTGCAAAGTTGGCTTAGTGGTAGAGTGCTTGCCTCACATGCATGAGACCCTGGGTTTGATTCCTCAGCACCACATAAACAGAAAAAGCCAGAAGTGGCACTGTGGCTCAAGTGGTAGAGAGCTAGCCTTGAGCTGAAGAGCTCAGGGACAGTGCCCAGGCCCAGAGTTCATGACCATGACCAACAACAAAAAAAAGAAGCTGAGATGGAAGGATAGAGGTTTGAAGGTAGCCCAGGCAGGAAAGTCCCATGAGACTCTATCTCCAATTAACTACCAAAAAGCCAAAAGTAGAGTTGTGATTCACATGGTAGGGCAGTAGCCCTGAGCACAAAAAGCTCAGGGACAGTGTCTAGGCCCTGATTTCAAGCCCTAGGACCAGCACACACACACACACACACACACACACACACACACACACACACACACACACACACACACACACACACACACACACACACACACACACAGATCATTGTCACATGTTGTAAATCTCTGTGTCCTGACACCAATTATGTTGCTTAAGAGAGAAAAATATCTCCAAAGCTGCTTGCTTCTTTTTTATATATCAGATGCAAGGACAGGAAGTAAATAGGAAAATCAGATTATCATAGTTTATGAAAGCAAGATGAAAACACACAAACTGCCTTTTCAAACAAACTCAAAGCCATGTGGCTAGGGAAACATCAGGGCCAGGGAAACATGGCTGTTTTCCACATGTACTGCGCTGCTTATACATGTGCTCTGCTCTGGAAGTTGATGTATATTAGTAGAAGACTCCCAAATTCACAGAAAATGCAGAAGTAGAACACTTTGGAAGAGCTGCCCACTTGAAAGCCAGATCTTAAAGGAAGACCTTTAAACATTGATACCAATCAATAGATATTTACATTGCAAATGAATTTTTATTATTATTTACAAACCTCTCTTGTAGGATAAATAGATGGGTAAAAGAGATTCAAGTAACAAAAGAAAATTCATTTTAAATAGTTAGAATTTTTGATACTAAGGCTTTTCATGGGAACTTGAAAATTATTTAGAAATTGAGATGATTCTCCATATCAGTGTTCAAGAAAATGTTTACAAGGAGAAATGTTACATTGGCACAAAGTAGAATTTTTCCACCCCCTTTACCAATATACTTTTTAATATTATTTTATTGAACAATATTCCATAGTCACTGCAGAAAATCAGGAAACACAGGGAAAAAGGAAAAAACAATTTAAAAAAAACTCATAATGTAGCCAGAAAATTCACCTTGCATAAAATTTAACTGATCCTCTTGTGCATATTCATATCCATATTACCAGAAAAGATACTGTTTTACAAAATATCTTCAAACTTAATGTTTTAACAAATTGTAACACTATCTGAGGGTGTTTTCGTTGTATATAAATGAAACATAAAAATCCTTGAACAAAAAAGAGCAAAAGTTAAATGAATTACATGGTTCTAAGGCCCCCACATTTTACTTAAATTGATGGAATATTGAATGTAAATAACTTATAATGAAAGAATAACACCTTGAAGATTTAGAATACATTTTGTTCTAATAAATCACTATTTTTGTTTCTAGAAATTTTTATTTTTTTAAAAAAATACCTTTAAGTAGTTATACAAAGGACATCCAATTCAGCATGTTGGTTTATGAGTACAATGCATCTCAATCACTGTCACCCCTTCCATTGCTCTTCCCAACTCTCCCAGCCCCATCTATACCCCCCCCAATTTACATGGGCCCATTTTCACATACATTCACTGAAAGCTCTAACTGTATTCACCCACCCTTTCTCTCACCATGCATATGGCCCCCCTTCCCTTGACCTCTCACCTTTGACACATGTTTCAGTTTCCTGGTATTCATTTTGTTAAACTGAAAATTAATTGGTTAAAGGAATTATACCATTGGAATCCTTCCCTGTATAGACCATATATAGCATACCTTAATCAACCTGTTAGTGTATATATGCATATGACCCTATATATATTTTCATATGTATTTAGATTTTGATCTTCTTGATTAGTATCTTCTTGACTAGTCTATTTTAAGGTCTTCTTCCTATTACTCCTCTTCCTCCCCTCTTCCTTATCCTTCCCTTCCTCCAGGACCTGATTTCAGGTCTTCTAGTTATAAATCTTGACCCCATCTGCTAGAAGTTTAGTCTCCAAAGGCTTCCTCCCTAGTAACACTCAGAACTCTGCTTAAACGAGACCTCTTCTAAATCATTCACCACTTAGCACCCTGAAACCTCGTTTCTTTTCCTTTCTTTTCTTTTCTTTTTAGTGGTTGTAGGTTTTGAACTCAGAACCTCCCACTCTTCCTCTTCCCCTTTTTTCTTTTCCTCTTTCTTCCCTTTCATTTCCCCCCATTCCCCTCCACCTCCTTCTTTTTGAGACAGTGTCATAGTGTCTCGGCTAGTCTGGATTGGAACTCAGATCCTCCTGCTTTGTCCTCCCATGTGCTGGGGTTACAGGCATATAGCTTCACATATGGCCTCAGGTTCATCTTTTCCCAAAATTTTCCCAGCAGTACTTACTCAAAGCATATGTCATCGTTTACATTATTGTACTTTTGTGTGTGTGTGTGTGTTTGAAAATACCATACAGAGGGGTTACAATTACATGGGCAAGGTAATGAGTACATTTCTTATCAAGCATTGTTGCCTCCTCCTTTTTTCCCCTTCCCATCCCTTTTTATCTCCCCCCCACCCCGACGTGCCAAAGTTGTAAAGTTTGTTTTTCAACATAACGACTTGTACCTCTTGTTGCAATGGGTCCACCTGTATCCCTATGTCAACCATTTTTTTTTCCTTCCCCTTCACAAATTATACCAACATCAAATTGCTTTGTATGCCCCTCCCCCATGGTACATTGTTGTACTTTTATACTGTATATTGTGGTCTTTATTATTCATTTTTTTCCAACTTGAATTTACCTAACAGAACAGAATAGTTTCAAGCCATTGTATTAAGAAGTTATTTATATATTTTAAATAATTTTATGTAATGAACAAATGACTTTTCACCATTATGAAAATCTTATTTGAGGCTTTGTGACAGTGTCTCTGATGCATACAATCCTAGCTAGCTAAGACACTGTGAATAGGAGGGTCATGGTTTGAGGTCAGCCCAGACAAAAGATTCAAGAGAGACTCCTTCTGAACACACAGCTGGTTGTAGACAAATTTTCTACTTTCCTCCATAGCTAAAGCCCAAAATAAAGTTGTCAAAGCAGCAATGTTTCATTGCAATGTGCTATCTCCTTCAGATCCACCAAGGGATGTGGGTATAGGGTGAGAACCACTCCACTGAGTTCAAGAAACGTTTAAACAGATTTGGGGGGGCCTTAATTGGACCACTAGTGAGCTCTAAATTGTCCCCCTTTAAAGTACATAAGATCAACTGAAATTTCTTAATGTAAAGTCCCTTTCTACATTCTCCTTACATGAGTAATGTTGCTAACAGTAATTTAGTTGGCCAGGATAAACTGGCACCATTAGTATGGTAAGAAGAAGCTTTTAAGGTGGGAACCAGTAGCTCACACTTGCAATTCTAGCTACTCTAACAGCTAGCCTTGAGCAAAAATGCTTATCAATAATGCCCCGGCCCTGAATTAGATCTCTAGGACCAGCAAAGAGAGAGAGAGAGACAGACAGACAGATGGACAGAGACAGACAGAAACAGAGAGAAAGAGAGGAAGGAAGGAAAGAAGGAAAGAAGGAAGGAAGGAAGGAAGGAAGGAAGGAAGGAAGGAAGGAAGGAAGGAAGGAAGGAAGGAGGAAGGGAGGGAGGGAGGGAAGAAAGCAAGGAAAGAAAGAGAGAAAGGAAGGAAGGAAAGAATGAAAGAGAGAGAGGAAGGAAGGAAAGAAAGAAAGAAAGAAAGAAAGAAAGAAAGAAAGAAAGAAAGAAAGAAAGAAAGAAAGAAAGAGAGAGAGAGAGAGAGAGATCAGTGACTGATAGGATTTATTTGTAATTCTGGGACTCTACCACCAGTGTATGTAGTTTATGTTCTTGTTATCTCCTTTCATTGTATTTCTTTCAATAGAAGGAAACCTGACATATGCTATTATGCACACAGACCATAAACTCGTCATTGAAGGACTACAAAAGGATAAAAGCAGAGACATATTCCCCCCCACCCCTCTCTCTCTCTCTCTCTCTCTCTCTCTCTCTCTCTCTCTCTCTCTCTCTCTCTCTCTCTCTCTCTCTCTCTCTCTCTCTCTCTCTCTCTCTCTCTCTCTCGTGGGCTAGGAGGTCAGCTCAGTGGTAGAGTGCTTGTCTCACATGCATGAGGCCCTGTGTTTGACTCCTCAGCACCACAAAAAAGCCAGAAGTGGGAAATGGTGATGTGGCTCAAGTGGTAGCATGCTAGCCTTGAGTTGAAGAGCTGAGAGACAGTGCCCAGGCCCAGAGTTCAGCCCCCACGACCGACAAAAAGAAAAAAAAAAAACCCAGCACTTATTACATTTTTAGCCATCATGTCTATCACTGCTACATTTCTAGAATCACTCTTCCTTCCCTCCCTCCCTCCTTCCCTCCCTCCCTCCCTCCCTCCCTCCCTCCCTCCCTCCCTCCCTCCCTCCTTTCCTCCCTTCCTTCCTTCCTTCCTTCATTCCTTCCTTCCTTCCTTCCTTCCTTCCTTCCTTCCTTCCTTCCTTCCTTCCTTCCTTCCTTCCTTCCTTCTTTCCTTCCTCTCTTTCTTTTGCTGGTCCTAGAGATTGAACTCAGTGCCTGGGCATTATTGCTGAGCATTTTTGCTCAAGGTAACTATGTACCACTTGAGCCACAGCTCCACATCCTGCTTTTTGATTTTGGTGGCTAATTGGAAACAAGAGTCTCACAGACTTTCCTGCCTGGGCTGGATTCGAACCTCAATCCTCAGACTGCAGCGTTCTGAGTAGCTAGGATTATAAGCATGAGTCCCAGCTTAAAATCTGCTTCTTAAGATATTACTGGTGGCAAGGATTTCCATTCTGAAATTTCAGTTGATTTTTTTTTTGTCAGTTGTGGGGCCTGAACTCTGGGTCTGGTGCTGTCCCCCAGCTCTTCAGCTCAAGGCTAGCACTCTACCACTTGAGCCACAGCACCACTTCTGGCTTTTTCTGCTTATGTGGTGCTGAGGGATCAAACCCAGAGCCTTATACATGCAAGGCAAGTATTCTACCACTGAACCACCTTCCTAGCCCAATTTCAGTTGATATTATGTACTTTAAAGGGGGACAATTCAGAGCTCACTGGTGGTCCAATTAAGGCAAAAAGAAATCTGTGTAAAAGTTCCTTGACCTCAGTGGAGTGGTTCTCACCCCATCCCCATCTCCCCTGGGCATTTGAAGGAGATAGCATATCACGGTGAAACATTGCTGCTTTATTTGTGGAGGAAGTGGACATTTTAAAATATGTTAACTAAACAGATTAAAGAGATCACCTCTACGCTTATCTGATATGGGCTAAAAATTCAGGTCAGTCCCCAGTCTTATACCTTTTCCTCCCCTCTAGCTGGCAATCATAGCATCATGCTGCATACATACATAGCAGGTCTTGGTGTCTTTCCTGTTAGAATGTATAATCACCCAGATTTGGAAGTGAAACTGAAACCCCTGATCAAATAAGCATAAACAGCTGGTGGAATGTCAGACTGGTGGACTGTCGAAAGGATCAATGGGAGGGTCGGGGAAAGGAAAGGATGCTGAGGAGAGGAGAGGGAAAAATGATGTTACACACAAACATACACACAGACACACAGACACAGACACACAGACACACACACAGAAACTTTGTCACTGAGTGTGCATGACCACAAAAGATAAACATTGTCCTGCCTAGGAACATGATTGTAGATCTACTACTGAGAGTTTATAATTGTTTAAGGCCTGGAGGGACACTATATATGCTCTCCAAAGTGGAAATGTTGACAGTCTCAGGAGACCTTCAGGAGCCAGGAACATATTGGTGTGTGTCTTCCCTACCAGCCAAGGCCCACCTCAAGCCTGGTTAGGTCACTTTTCCTTGGCTATGTAATCTCTCCAGAAAGTAAGTTATCAGCCTCACTCTTGGGGTCCTGGTGGACGTGGAATCTGTAATATTTCCTTTAATGGAAAGAAACATACTTCTGTCTTGCCACACAAATCTTGTGATCATCTCTTGCTATGTGTACATAGGTTTAACCCCAATAACACTAAAAAGCTCCCCCAATCCTGCCTCTCACATCCCATATTTGTAAAACAGTGGAATGTTTAGAGCCCTGAGTGGGCGGGGAAGGGGAGGGTCTAGGATGCAAACTGGACTTTGCCCTTCTAGTTGGCTTTTTACTCTGCCCAGGCAATTGGAAAGAAGTTCGTTGTCCTTGGATGGGACTGAGGCTTTCAGAGCAAGGATTGAGTATTTTGGTGGAAAGAGAAAGAGTAATTAAATTACATTCAAATTACATTTTATTATGAGTGATTTGGGGAATTTAAATTATGTGCTGTCTTTGAATTTATTTGTTATGCATAAACTGTTTCATTCTTAAAATTCCAAGAAATGGTACAGAGACCAATGATATCATAAGAGTACAGGGTTTGCTTTTTCCTTTCTCTTCTCTTTTCTATTAAGGAAATTAAAGCAAATTGTTACTATGGAAAATACCAGCCAGGCACCAGTGGCTCATGCCTTTAATCCTAGCTACTCAGGAGGCTGAGATCTGAGGATCCAGGTTTAAAGCCAGCCAGGGCAGGAAGGTCCATGAAACGCGTATCTCCATAAACCACCAGAAAACCGGAAGTGGCACTGTAGCTCAAGTGGTAGAGCGCTTGCCTTGAGCTGAAGAGCTGAGGGACAGTGTTCAGGCCCAGAGTTCAAGCCCCACAACCAACAAAAAGAAAGAAAATACCAGTAATAGGGAAAATACTAGTATTAGAGTTTAATGTGGTCATGACATCACTAATCAACAGTAGTACCTTTCATCCTGAATGTCAGAGTCTTCATTTTGCCCCTTTCATTTTATGCTTTTATTTAATCATATCTGTGAGGAAATGCTTGAGGGGTTCATGCTGGATCTGTGGTAATGAGCATGAGCCACCAGCGCCGGGCCACATTGGCTTTTTGAGCTTGGCTTATCTCAATCAACTTGTCTACCTGTCAGAATAGCAATCAAGAAAACAAACAAAAAATGTAAGGGAAAATGAACTTTCATACACTGTTAGTGGGAATGTAAATTAGTGAAATCACTGGGAAAGTCAATATAAAGGGTTTTCTTCCTCAAAAACAACAAAACAAAAGATACCTAAAAATATTTTTATTTTATTAAGTAGCTAGAAAAATTGTGCAAGTGGTATATGAACATGTTTTCACTATAAAGACATTGAAAGCTCCCCCTCCATGACCCCATTACATGGTCTTACATCCCAACCCCAGAGGTAACCATCAGTAAAAGACTGGGTGTATAAAGTTCTTTCCTCCACATGTTTGCTCTTTGTAAGGAACAAATTTCAGAAACCAAGCATGGAAAATATTTAACCTTCTGTTACGATTATTAGGTTTTGATGTTTAAGAGGGAAAAATGCCCAAACACATAAAAGTGGAAAATCCCCAAACGATTTGGTAAGATTTGCATTGTAGCATTCTTCCCTCTAAAAAGTCCTCCAAAGGTTTGACTGACATATACTTTCAAACATATGTAAAGACCTCTCCACTATTAGAAAATAAACTAAAAATGAGGTCAATATCTTAAAAAAATACAAACTCTTTTATCAGTTTCCAAAAGGAGAAAAAAGTCAGAAAGAAAGAAAAAAATTAAACAATATTTCAACTACTCTTAAGTTCAGTCCATTTTGTCTGTTGTTTCTGTGGCTCACAGGCATCATTCTTGAAAAGTTTTGTGAATCAGAGCACTTTTAAATCTATTTTCTTCTGTGATATAAATGTGCACTTAAAATTGGTATTTATTTAGTTGCCATTTTAACAACACAGTAATCTTTTATACTAATCCTAAAGTCGCTTATATCAAATCTGTAATTAAACAAAATTGTAGACTGTTTTACAGGTTAAAGTCAGCACTTTCATTTTGCTTTATAAATGAATTAGTAAGAGGGTGGAATAATGGAGATGATCAGAATGGCTTATGTATAAAACCACCAAGCCAAGATGGTAGGGAAATTTTTTTGCCCATTCCCTTTTGTGCCCCATAAAGACCCACAAAAAGGGGATTTCCATGCTGTGTTGCAAAAAGCTCAGCTCCCCCAACTAATAACTGATTGTTTACAGTTGCTAGCCTAGGCTAAATTTCTTTCAGGGCATTAATTATCAAGAATACCATTTTCTATTGCATGTCTGAGTAAGCTGAGAAACAGAAGGCTACTCTAAGTACACCTCTAGGCTATGCTCTAGCTTCACATGATACTAAATTCAGAGAATAAAAGACAAACCAAACTGTAAAGCAATCAAGTCAACTGTTTGGCACCATGCTGTCAATAGACCCAGTCATGGATTGAATGCTCATGTTTAAGGTTTTTGTGAAGAGAGAAAGAGAAGGAGGTAGAAGAAGAAAACTCTGCAGCAAAGACATACATGTGGTCATTCTACAGGGGAAGGTATTATGGGTGAAATGAAACATATTCTCTGGCTTTGAGGAATTCAAAACCTGAATCAGAAGATAGGACACTCTGTCTAAAATGAAAGAATATTTCCAGGTTAAAAAAAAAAAAAACAAATCTAAATAGTAGAAATATCCATAAGCTCAAATCTATTCATGAGCTCCAAAGAGACACCATGTAATACAGAATACTGTTTTGGGTTTTGTTTTGTTTTTCCTGTGTTGTGTTTCTCTTCCAGAGCAATGGACTTGATCTTCAGATCATTATTTCTGCCCCTAAATAATTGTAGCTTCATTCACATAAGTCATACAATAAACACTTGTCAAGCAATGTTTCAGAAAGATATTGTTGACAGGGAGTTGTAACAATCCATAGATCAGGATATAGGGAGATTCCAGGATTGCAGGGTCATTTGGGAATAGGGGAAGTTTAAACCCCTGGACATGAAATAAGTATAGTAAATAAAAGAGATACACAGGACTCATTGAGGGTGGGGAAGATGAGGGAAGGGGCTAAGCTAGGTTGGATATAGAAGGACAGTTTTTGTATCAGTAGGAAATAACATTCAAGTAACTTTATCATTCTGTTCACTTGCACAGTATAGATCATCCTTCTTTCCCTTTTTCTAGAAATACTGGACATGAATGTCATTTGCAGCATGTAATCCTGAAGTGGGCGTAAATTCTCCATGGATTGAGATTATTCAGTATAAATCAATGCTAAAACTCCAGCACATTGGCACCACATCTCATCTGAGTAGATGTCAACAAATAATGAATGTCGGAGTTTACCTATCATTTGGAGTCAACATATAAGTCTTTTTAGTTTGACTTCATTGTCCTGAACTTTGCCAAGACAAATTTCTGGTACTAAGGAAGTTATTTAAATATTCTACTTGGAATGTCTCTCTTGAGCCTTGATACATACAACAGGACCTGAATGTATACCTGGCTTGATGGGGATTATCAGAGGGCCCAGGCCAGTGAGTATGCCCAGCCATTTTGGTAGTTCTGATTCAGAAGTGTGAATGCAACTATGACTACTTAATATCTGAGCTTTTCCACACATGGAGACTGGAGTTTGGGAAAAGAGGTTTTTTTTCTTATTATTTTGTAAAAACTCGTTCAAATATGGTTACATTCTAGGTTAGTAACCTAGTAGTTCTATATCAAGGGAAAAAAAATACCTCCTCTGCTTCCCACTTGGAGCTAAGGTACCCTCTGTAGATTCTAGGTCAACTTCCTAAAGTTTGTCATGACTCTTGATTTTTTAAAAAATCCTCATCCAGTGGCTAAATTAAACTTCAGGCTAGTTTTGTTTGAGTTAAAAGAGAGCCAGGTAGATTATACAAATAGAAAAATGTCTCTGATTACTGCCCAAACTTTTTCTTACCTAGCTACAGGTTATAAACTATAGGTAATTCATACCCCAGACATTGCCCTTTCTCTAAAAATGTGTAGCCTTCCAATAAGATAAAAAAGCATATAACCAAGCCAACTAGTTGTGATGTCTGCATCCAAAAGAAACTGATTCCAAATGGGTGGCATGAGGAAAATGCTTGGGAGTGGACAGACTCTGAACTTCGCATTGAACACCAAACAGCTGTCCAAAAGGCCTACGGTAGAACAATCCCAGCCATGGGAACCAAAATAATCAAAGGCTCAGAGGTGAAGGGGATTTATTAGGATAAACTGAAGATCTCTAGATTTGCTGGGAAAAAAATGAGTCTTTGAGAAAGGAGAAGGTGGAAAAAGGGGAACTGGAAACATAACTGGAGCCTTAAAAGCCATAAAGATATGAATTTTGCACTTTACACCATGAGTAGCCAATGGAAAGTTTTGGTGCCAATTAGAGTCTCATTCTGAACTGTATTATCAAATGACAAGCAGGGTAGATGTGTTTTTGGAAGGAGAACTATGAAAGGCAAAGTCCAAGTGGAAGAGTACTGAGAGTTTAATGAAGACTTAAGCAAGGTCAGGATCAGGGCCCTACAAAGAGAAGCTATGCATAACTTCCCATGGAGGTGAGGCCATCAGAGGACAGGGTTAGCAGTTGCAGCATCTCTTATGTTCAAGGCTCTGTCTGAGAAGCAAACTCAGGGGCCTTGAGTAAAGGACCTTGCTCTGATCAGTAAGTTTCTGTTCTGGGAAAATCATGCTGACCTCCAGTATATTCTTAAGAGTCTTGACACCAGTGTGACCCTGACTGACATTTTTCTTTTTGGTCATGATTGTACTTTTCCACTTAAACAAGATGCACACTAGGTTCCATAAGGATTCTAAGGAGCTGGGAAGGGGAAAGTCATTGCCCTTCATGGGAGACAGGGGCATATTATCATTCTATTTTCAGTCCTAGAATCCAGGAACTAGGAAGGCTCTTAAATATCTCACCTGAATCCTCTTGGGCAAGAGACAAAGGTGCTGGAAAGAATATCAGCCTCCCCTGAAGGAGAGGCAGGCAGGGATGCTTGGCCTGAGATAACAAGACTATGTCTATTCTGTGTGGAAGAGAAAGCTTTTTCCCTGCCAGAATTAAGAATCCCATATCTGTCAAAGTGGCTTTGGGGGAGGAAAGCAAATTGATACCGCATTGTCTCAAGCCAACTAAAATACTAAATTGCTATAGAAATAGTACTTTATCCTGACAAGGATCCCCTGAGTTAATGCTTCCATATTAAATCAGGCTAATGCTATATTAGACTAATCAGATACTGTGCTAATCCAGGAGATTGAATGAATTTAGATATGCATATTATTACTTAGTAGGATTAATACAACTCATAGCCAAATCCTCCAGCAACCCTGTAAACTCGATGTTCTTATGTGGCTGCAATTTACTGCAAACTTCTTACCTTTGTCACCATCCTCTTCTCGATTTTTATTCTCATTGACTCTTGCTAACAGGTCTTCATGTTGTAAGCTTAAGGACATTGTACTGGTTTTCACATCAAACATCAAATATTTTGTAGTGTGCTCTTATGACTCCAATGCACTGGGAAGGAACATCTTTATTGTTTAAACAGAGATGGAGCAGCTACCAGTCTATGTGGCTGATCCACTTCATACCCTGTCCAGATGTTGTGCCTGAAAGAACGCTCCTGTGTCTCACGCTGCAGCTTTCTAGCCTGATTCAGGAGCTCAATGTGGAAGAAGTCAGAAGGGCTCCTTTTATGGCCTCGCTGCTCACCACTCCTTTCCCAACCAGCAGATGAAGGATGAGGAGGAGGGACAGAGTGTTGGCACCTTCCTCCCACTCTCTCTCACAGATGTGAATAGTCATCCAGGCTTTCTTTACTAAGCCCTCTGCAATCTGTCCTGGGGTGGGGATATCTGTAGTACAAGGGCATTACTCTGAAATATGTCAGTCTTTATGTTAAGTGGAATCTTACATGTTCACACCTGTGCTTATTGTTAAGTGAATTTATGGGTGGTCATAGGAGCTTCTAAGGCAGGGAGATTACTTGAGGAACCCCTGTACTTGAGTGATGAAAACATAGGGAGTTTGGGCTTGGCTCTTTCTAAGACAAAAGAGTTCTTGGGGCCACCAGCCAGCTGTCCAAGTAGATAAAAGGTCTGAGTTCAGTGAGTACAGTTCCAGTAGCTGCGGTCATCTACTAGGTTCCAGAGCAGTCATATTCAAAGTACAGTCTGATGGGCCACAGTGAAAAGTCCTCAAGCAGGAGGAGGGGCTCTGTGTCCAATCAGCCTGGTGTTCCTCTGGTACTCCACCTGTGGTAATGCTCACCTCACAGGAAGTGGAGTTTGATTCCCACTCAGGCAACAGCAACACAAGGGGTACATTCCTCATTTGCTGGAGTTCTTCCAGATGTAAGACCATCTATCCACGGGCAAGATGATAAAATCCCCAGAGGAAACCCAACAATGTTTTCATTTCAATGACTCCTAAGCTGAAGACATTCTTCTTAACCAAGGCTGGGCAACAGTTAGCAACTGGCTAATACTTAGACTATTTAGTCATTTGAAACAATGCAATTAAAGATGAATCACAGCTCAGTAACCTAAACAAAATCAAATTAATGAATGGCGGCACTCCCTTTGGTCTGGGAAGCTAATTCATAACCTCCCACCTAGATGGTTTTGGAAGCTTGTGCAGATTTCAGGGTGCGCAGATTCTGAATTTCCTCCTATTTTAGCACAGATACAATGGTAGTACATGTGCTTGCAGATGGCTGCCTGCTAGGACATGACCCTCAGCAGGGAGGAGCTCTGGACTTTGTAAGGAAGGCATTTGAATGCAGACTTAGAACCAGAGTACAGCCAGAGTCCCAGGTTCTACCCCTTACTAGCTAAATGACTACAGGTAAGTTATTCAATTGATTTTCCTATATCAAATATGAAAATAAAATATATTAATGCATATTTTTATTGTAAAGATACTGCACAGAGGGGTTACAGTTACATGAGTAAAGTAATGAGTACATTACCTATTGAGCAGTTACCCCCTCCTTTGTTTTTCCCCTGCCATCCTCCATACCCTTCCCACCTCCCCAACTCCTCCCTCCCCTCTTCAAAGTTGTAAAGTTCATGTTCAACATAGTGTCTTGTAGATCTCATTGTTACATTGAAATAAAATCTTATATGGGTGTACACTTGTATATGCATATTAACATATGTGTGTATATGTACATATACATACATACATATACCTCTATATATGTGTGTGTGCATGCAAGTGTGTGCATGTGTGTGGAAAGTGCATGGATATAGGTGTTCCCTACCTGCAATAGGTTATGCCCTAATAAGCCCATTTAAAGTTGAAGTTGGATGTCATAAAGTAAAAATAATCTTAATTGAAATATTGTAAGTTGAAGGCCATCTATACACACAGCCATATGCTAGTTTACACAGATATACTTACATCTTATCCAGTGAGGATATTTATTATTAAAGTGGCATAACACATTGACAGTTTTTCTAAAATATATGATAAAGTCCAATTTTGGAAAATGTATTGGACATACTATTATGTCCCCCCTAATCTCATACTCTCCACTTTTTCTCACTAAAATAACACCAGATTTGTCTGAGGTATGAGTCTAGTGAAAATACTTCTCTAAACCCTCTTGCAACTAAAGGAGATGGCCAATGAAATGAAAGTCCACTCTAGAGGACTCCTTAGACAGATAACTAACAGAGGACTTTTTCTTCTTACCTTTTAAACTTGTCCTAGGCTCAGATTTGTACTCAGTTCCTTGAGATGAAGCAGCCATTTTCTAAGTCAAAACCTTGACCAGTTATAACTCCATCTGGACTGCTGTATCTAGACTTCCCATCAGATGGCCAACATTAAATCTCTATTTGGTTCATCACTGTGTTAAAATCTGTCTATCAGCAGCCAAATGCAACCCTAATACAAAGAGTTTGGAGCCAGCCAGAAAACCCAGCAAGATTTCTTTCCTTCTCTTCTTGAACTTTTAGAAGCTCTTCTAATGTATCCTTTGCTATGGTACTTTCTTTTCTTCCACTGATTGAATAAGTTTCCTTTCCTCTCTCCATAAACTGATGCTGCCACCACTAAGACATTTCCCAAAAAGGTACCATTTTTCAACAGACTTGGGTCATTCTTCATGGTCTACCTGCAGAGTTTTCCCACAAATAACCCAGAAATTCACTGGCAAAATGAAAAGCCATATGATTGTACTGCCTTTCCTTCAGATTTTTTTTTTGTGTGTGGGGGGGGGTCTGGTCGTGGGCCTGAACTCTGGTCCTGGGTGTTGTCCCTCAGCTCTTCAGCTCAAGGCTAGCACTCTACCACTTGAGCCACAGCGCCACTTCTGGCTTTTTTTTTTTCCGCTTATGTGGTGCTGAGGAATCGAACCCAGGGCCTCAGGCGTGCAAGGCAAGCACTCTACCACTAAGCCACCTTCCCAGCCCCTTTCCTTCAGATTTAAAAGTCAAGCAGCATGGAATCTGCAATCAGAGTCAACTAAAATGAAATCCTAGACAGAGTTGGTAAGTTCAACTTGCAGACCAAGTTTAGCCTTCAACCTGCTTTTGTAAATAAAGTTTCTTTTGAAACATAATCAAACCCATTTGTTTATATAGGTATCTTTGTATTATAACAGCAAAGTTCAATTGTTTCAACAGAGATTTTATGGTCCGTAATACCACAGATCTTTACTGCCCTAACTCTACAGAAAACAACTGTGGACTTACTCCATATTCCACTGTTAAGCAACTAGCTATGGACAAAACGAAGGTAGAGGGTAAACAGTAAGAAGAAGAAACAATAACACGTCCATGTACTTTGATCCTCTTTAATGTCAAGAACAGTACCCATTCAATCCCTACCATTGGTCCATACTGTATATGATGATCATGAGACTACAAAGGAGGAGAAGCAAGCAACTTTCATGGGTAATTGCTGGGGTGATTAATGAAGCCAGGATTCTGTTGGAAATTTTCAAGACCATGTTTTTGATCAATTAATCAATATATTATATAGCCCTCATCTTATGTTTAATTCCATCTATGGTAAATACTGAAGGTGAATGTAGAAAGCATTTTAAATTACAAAATGTTTAATTTGAAAAAGGGAAGAAGAAAATAAATTTACTTCAGAGATGTCGAGAACATTGATGAATACATTCCCTGAGAGGGACAGAAGAAAAGGGGTAAGGGAATGAAAAATAAGTGGAATGAAAACTGTATGTACCTGATCTATTTGATTCCTCAGGAGACACACCTCAAATACCCCCCCAGACTCCTTTCGCTGAAGGAGCAGAATGGTCAAACAATGGTGCCAATCCAGTGGGAGTCCTCAGTAGTCTGAGTCATAAGTTCTGGTCTCCTCTTCATCATAGCTCTGGGCAAATTAGGAGTAACTCTGATAGGGGTGAGATATGACATATGCTTGAACGAAACAAGAAGTATATGGTGGCTGCGAAGGCAGAGAAACTGGGCAAGTCATGTCTCTGAGAGCACAAGCAGAATTAGCTCTTGGGGATCTCTGGTGTAAAGAACTGTACATAAATTCAAGGATAGAGTCTAATGTTCTTCAAAGTTCCCAATTTGGTGTTCTGTGTTATGCTGCTTTTATTCATACACTTTCTGTGTATGCTGCAAATATTCCTGAAAGGACAGCAGTTCCAACACTGAGGATCATCATGTATCACACCTTATACCTCACTAGCTGAGCAACTTGGAAAAATTTCTTTCTCTCTCTATACACTTGTTTTCTCATTTGTAAAGAAAAAAAATGGAAACCGGTAGTACTCATAAAAACAAAAGGCTGTGGGGAAGGATTAAATGAAATGCCATATATAAATAAGTAGTGAATGGAAGCATGAGATTAGTAAGGAGAAGCCCGAGGATTATTATATCACAAGGAACCCCAGACCAACGGTCCTCAAACTTCACCAAAGCACAGTATAAGGTACAATATGGTGGCTCAGCCCTAGCCAAGAGCCTCTCATTCAGGGAATTCCAGATGGAGGGATAAGAATGTGCACTTCTAACCAATTGCCAATGAGCCACACTTTGAGAACTGTTCAAATTATGAGCAAGTGATTCTCCATTGTGACCAACAGGATTGGACTTAATTTGTAGATAGTTAAGGAGATTTATTTTTCTTGCACAATTTCCTTCTTTTTATATAAATATTATATAAATATTAATAAATTATTCTTTTTATTATGAAAATACTGTACAGAGGGATTACAATTACATGGACAAGATAATGAGTACATTTCTTATCAAGCATTGTAGCCTCCTCCTTTGTTTCCCTTTCCCATCCCTTCATATCCTCCCCCCACCCCCTCACCCTGTCCTCCTCTCCCCCACAAAGTTGTAAAGTTAGTTTTTGATATAACAACTTGTACATCTCATTGTTGCTATGGGTCCACCTGTATCCCTATCTAAATGATTTCTTTTTCCCTTCCCCTCCACAAATTATACTGACATCAAATGCAGTGAAAACAGGTGTTATACCGTGGGGGAGGGACATACAAAGCAACAAAGAAATAATCTTATAAATGTGTTAGAAACAATCTAATGAAAGAAAAAAAACATTTGAATACATATCTTAGGGTTCATTTTCCCTAACATCAACTTATCTCACCTTTTCTGCTTGACTCAGACATACACTAGTTATTGCAAATAAGAGAAACCATGGGACCTATGTTTCTTTGGGCCTGGCTTACTTCACTTAATAGAATTTTTTCCAAGTCTTTCCATTTCCTAACAAATGAGGCAATGTCATTCTTTCTGATGGAAGCATAGAATTCCATTGTGTATATATACCACATTTTCTTGATCCATTCATCTACTGAGGGGCATCTGGGTTGGTTCCATATCTTAGCTATGGTACATAATGCTGCAATAAACATAGTTGTGCTGGTAGCTTTAGTGTGGTCTTGTTTGTAAGCATTTGGGTAAATGGCCAAAAGTGGGATTGCTAGGTCATAGGGAGCTCTATGTGGAGTCTTTTGAGGAACCTCCATACTGCTTTCCGAAGTGCTTGAACAAGTTTACACTCCCACAAACAATTCAGTAAGGTTCCCTTCTGTCCACATCCCCTCCAGCATCTGTTGTTATTAGAGTTCTTGATTAGAGCCATTCTAACTCAGGTGAGGTGGTATCTCAATGTTGTTTTGATTTGCATTTCTTTTATGGCTAGGGAGGTTGAGCATTTCTTCATATGTCTATTGGCCATCCTTCTTTCTTCATCAGAGAAGTTTCTCTTTCTTTAGCCCACTTATTTATTGGGCAGTTGTTTCTTTGAAGATTTGTTGTTGAGGGATTTAATTTTTTGAGTTCCAGGTATATTTTAGATATGAGACCCTTGTTCATTGTATGTCTAGTGAAGATCTTCTCCCAATCCGAGGGCTTTCTATTGATCTTGCTAGCTATGTCCTTTGCCATGCAGAAGCTCTGCAATTTCATGCAATCCCATTTGTCCAACCTTTCTTTGATTTGTTGTTTCTGGGTCTCTATTAAGAAAATTTTGGCCTGTGCCAAGGAGACCTAGGGTTTCTCCTATTCCATCCTGTAATGTTTTCAGAGTGTCTGCTTTGACTCCGAGGTCTTTGATGCATTTGGAGTTGATTCTGGTGCAGGGTGATATATAAGGATCTAGCTTTAGTTTTCTACAAGGAGTTAACCAACTTTGCCAGCACCATTTACTGAAGAGGCTGTCTTTCTTCCATTTTATTTTTTTAGCTCCCTTATCGAAGATTAGATGGCTATAGGTCTGTGGGTTTATTTCTGGGTTTTCAATTCTATTCCATTGGTCCTGAGGTCTGTTCTTGTGCCTGTACCAACCTGTTTTGATTACTATGGCTTTATAGTAAAGTTTGAAATTTGGTATTGATATTCCTCCAGCACTGTTCTTTCTGTTGAGGATTGTTTTTGCTATTTGGGGTCTTTTATTGTTCCATATGAATTTTTGGATTGCCTTTTCTATTTCCTTGAAGAATGAGGTTGGAATTTTGATAGGTATCACATTGAATTTGTAGATAGCTTTAGGAAGTATTGCTATTTTCACGATGTTGATCTTTCCAATCCAGGAGCATGGGATATTTTGCCACTTTCCAAGTTCTGTTTTGATTTCCTTTTTCAAGTTTTTAAAGTTTTCATCATAGAGGTCCTTCACTTCTTTGGTTAATTCCTAGGTATTTTATTTTTGTGGGGCTATTATGAATAGAGTTGCTTTCCTAATTTCAGCCACATTTTTCTCATTGTTGGCATACAGCTATTGATTTTTAAGGGTTAATTTTATACCCTGCTACTTTGCCAAAGTTTTGAATCAGCTTGAGTAATTTGGGAGTGGAGTCTATGGGATCATGTTATCTGCAAAGAGGGAGAGTTTCAATTCTTCTTTCCCTATTTAGATCCCCTTTATGTTTGCATCTTGTCTTATTGCTGTAGCTAGGCATTCTAATATTAGATTGAAGAGAAGTAGAGAGAGTGGACATCCTTGTCTCATTCCTGAGTTAAGAGGAAATGGCTTTAATTTTTCACCATTAAGTATAATGCTGGCTGTAGGTTTGTCATATACAGCCTTTATTGTATTGGGGAATGTTCCATGGATTCCTAATTTTTCCAGAACCTTCATCATAAAGGGATGTTGGATCTTGTCAAATGCTTTTTCTGCATCTATTGAGATAACCATGTGGTTCTTATCCTTGATCCTGTTGATGTGATGAATTTTTTTAATAGATTTGCGTATATTGAACCAGCTTTGCATCCCTGAAATGAATTCTGTTTGATCGTGTTGTATGATTTTTTGGATGAATTGTTGAAGTCGATTGGTCAAAATTTTGTTGAGAAGTTTTGCACCAATGTTCATCAAAGAAATGGGTCTATAGTTCTCTTTCTTTGATGAGTCCCTGCCTGGTTTTGGGATGAGGGTTATGATGGCTTCATAGAATGAGTTCGGTAGTGAACTTTCTCTTTCAATTTCATTGAAGAATCTTGGTTGTTTCTGTGGTGATGTTTCCATTCTCATCTCTGAGTTTATTTTTTTGGATGTGTTCTCTTCTTTTTCTGATAAGATTTGCTGAGCATCTGTCAATTTTGTTAATTTTTTTGAAGAACCAACTCTTTGTTTTGTTGATTCTTTCTATTTTTTTTTGGATTCTAATTCATTTAATTCTGTTTTAATTTTAATTATTTCTTTCCGTCTACTGGATTGGAGTTTATCTTGCTGCTCTTTTTCAAGGAGGCTCAGATGTCTCATTAAATTGTTGGTTTCAAATCTCTCCAATTTCACAATTTCCTTCTTGACTCTAAAAGCAAGCCCCTCCCCAACCTACAGGTGTTCTAGTGAGGATGTAGGGTGGGGTAGATCTATGGATCACATTCTAGGTGGGAAGAGAATCCAACCACTGTACATCTTGATGGAGCCTTTGCCACAGATGTCCAAATCAAAAACCATCCCCATTATAGTCCAGGACCAGCTTGGCTCCTGAAGAAGCAATTAAGTTTTGCTTCCATTTTGAAGCAAGTTTTTCCCAAGAAGGAGTATCTCTGGAGGATTTTTCTCCTCACTAGAAGCTCCTAAAAAGTCAAGGTCCATTTCTTTGTCTTTGTCTTGTCTCCATTATTCTCAGTGGTTTATGCACTGACTTAAACACACACACACACACACACACACACACACACACACACACACACACACTACATACTTGATTTTCATCTTCAAAGTGATGCAAATTCTGGCACGTTCCCTGGTACCATGTTGAAGACATGGGCCAAGGAGGAGAGGATCTTAGAGGAAATTATTTTTATGAGGAAACAATATTTATGAACTATGATATTTTATAAACACCTGGCATTTATATAAACAAGGGAACTGGGTTTTTAACATGGTAACTTCTCTGGGTTTTGGCATTCAAATGGAAAACATGCTTCTTGTATTTTTCCTGTATGTTAGGAATCTCATTGAAAATACCTGGCACCCAGACAGCACTTTTATAAACAATGATTTTAGTCTATGGTGAATTCCAAATTAGACACAAGTAATACTTAATAATTTCCTTCTGTTTATTTTTGTTTAAGCAGTTTTGTATGAGAATGTCATGTTTATAGGACTTTGGATGACTTTGCTGTGATAATTGTAATGTTGAGCCTGGAAGGGTGCATTAGGCACATCCAGTGCCAGAGCAGACTGCTGTTGGTAGGTTCCATATTAAACAAACCTTTCCACCACACTGTCCACCTCTTGGCCTTCTATATATATGGATGGTTGCGCTGTCATCCACAACAGAGTTAGAGTTAACAACAAAATGCTAATACTTCTGCTTTTAAATAATGACATCAATTTTTTGAAAGAAATAATATAAATGTTCTCTATTCTTGAATCTAGGTAGAAAAAATTAGAAGAATAATGTGTCTAACAGCTAAAGGGACTGCCTGAATGGTTATATACTGAGTGTGTGTACAGCAGGTAAGTTATTTAGACTTTCCACCTTAGAAGCCTCATCTGTAAAATTGGTAAAAGTTGCGATAAGGATACCCAGAGAGAACACCTTCTTGTTTAATGGTCTCTTAAGAGGATGAAATGATAGTCATTAATGACATAGCCAGGATACATGAGAAGTTCAAAAGTGGTAATTTAATTCCTTACATTTTATTTGCTTCTCATGACTTTCTTACCACCATCTCCTGTGCTCCCAAATCAAGGCTGGTGTTTTCATAAATGGTTTTGCCTCTCTTCTTTAGAAACAGCTTCTTTTCCAGGTGCTGCAATTCCCAGGAGATATACAGTGCTACAGTCAAAGCTCACTCACTAAGACCTATCCATGTGAGTAATAGATTTTCTCTCTACAACCAGTACATAGTGAGTTCATTTCAATGTCTTCTTAATCCCACATCACTAACAACAGTAGAGTCAATGAAACCCACGTGTGATGAGATACCACAAATCTATTTACCTGCTAAAATGAGGCAAGCACCTACCCTGTTGGCACTCTCATTAAACTCCTGAGAAAACACTTCCCATACCTGGAAATATGGGACTTGAACTGGAAATCTCATCACAAAAGATTTTCCTGATAAATCCCAGTTTCACTGCATTGTGATTCTCAAGCAAGTTTAGCCCTGCTTTGTTCTGGGCTGGACTAGAGTCAAAAGCATCTATTAAATGAAAAATCATTTTCAGAAGAGCTAAAAATATAGCACCATTCATTTCAATTGCTACTGGATCTTTTTCAGTTGGCTAGCCTCTTCATCCATAACATGAAAAAAAAATCAATGTTTCATTGACTAGAGGCCAAGATGGCTGACTATGGCACAGGAAACATTGTGTGAAATAAGAGGCTACTGTCATCAAGGGCTTAAAAAGAGTAAGAACTGAAAAAAATAAGGTTCCCTGGGAATTAATCCTCACTATTTTTTGGACTCCAGATTCTTAAGTTTAATCAAAGTCAAAGGAATATCTCAAAGACAAATGAAAGAAACAGAGCAAGAAAGAAAACAGAGTGGCTAGGATAAGAGGCCATGGAGAATGTTGAAAACACAAAGGTAAAAACGAGGAGAGTAGAATGGCATAGAAATGGGAAAGGAGATGGGAAGGAAGAGGGAAAAGGAGGGAGAGAAGGAGAGTGAGAGGGGAAGGTGAGATCAAGAAGAAGGCAGGAAGGAGGAGGGTAGGGAAGGGAGGAAGTCTGGGACATGAACTTTTTCTCTACTGGCATTATCCACAGTGATTCTGAAGACACTGCCATGCTCCTAACTTTCCAGATGGTCACTGAAGCTAGAGATGGTATCTGTATCACCTAAAAACAGCACTGGCAATTGGCAGAGCCAAGAGCTAACCATATCAACCCTATCAGATCCCAACGCCTCTGTTCTTTGCAGTTTACCCCTGTTGCCTTGGCTTGCCATTTATGGGTTTCAACTTTGGGGGAAGTAGAAGGACTCAAAAATAGATTTATTACTATTTCTTATTAAAAACATGCTTACTAGAAAAAAAGTGTGTTATGTATAAGTTGGCATAAATAATAATAGCAAGAATCAAGTGATCCCTGTCAATCATTGTGGTCCTAACTGGAAGTCATTTCTTGGTGTGTGGGTTTTTTTTTGTGTGTGTTTTTTTTGTTTGTTTTTATTGTGAAAATACCATACAGAGGGGTTACAATTACATGGGCAAGATAATGAGTACATTTCTTATCAAGCATTGTAGCCTCCTCCTTTGTTTCCCCTTCCCATCACTTCCCATCCTCCCCCCAACCCCTCCGCCGAATTCTCCCCCCTCCCCCCGCACCAAAGTTGTAAAGTTCGTTTTCCACATAACGACTTGTACATCTCATTGTTGCAATGGGTCCACCTGTATCCCTATTTAAACGATTTGTTTTTCCCCTTCCCCTCCACAAATTATACCGACATCAGATACAGTGAAAGCAGGGGTTATACTATGGGGGAGGGACATACAAAGCAACAAAGAAATAATCTTATAAATGTGTTAGAAACAATCACATGAAAGAAAAAAAAACATTTGAATACATATCTTATGGTTCATTTCCCTTACATCACCTTATCTGACCTTTTCTGCTTGATTCAGACATATACTAGATATTGCAAATAAGGGAAACCATGGGACCTGTGTTTCTTTGGGCCTGGCTTACTTCACTTAATAGACTTTTTTCCAAGCCTTTCCATTTCCTAACAAATGGGGCCACTGTCATTCTTTCTGATGGAGGCATAGAATTCCATTGTGTATATATACCACATTTTATTGATCCATTCATCTACTGAGGGGCATCTGGGTTGGTTCCATATCTTAGCTATAGTAAATAATGCTGTGATAAACATAGTCATGTTGGTAGCTTTAGTGTGGTCTTGTTTGTAAACATTTGGGTAAATGGCCAAAAGTGGGATTGCTGGGTCATAGGGAAGCTCTATGTGGAGTCTTTTGAGGAACCTCCATACTGCTTTCCTGGTGTGTGGTTTTTTTAATGCTAGTACTGGGGCTTGAACTCAGACCCTTATCCTCTTTGCTTGACTTTTTCACCCAAGGCTAATGTTCTTCAACTTGAGCCACAGCTCTACTTCTGGCTCTTCAGTTGGTTAACTGGAGATAAGAGTCTCATGGACTTTTCTACCTGACTAGACTTCAAACCACAATACTCATATCTCAGGCTAAAGTAGCTAGGATTACAGGTGTGAGCTACCAGCACCCAGCCAGAACTGAAAGCCATTTAAACATCACTTTGAGAATCTCTCCTAGCTATGTTGTTCATAGATACTAGACAGTTCATTAGTTCATCTACCTTTGGTTTCATTTATTTAAACTTTGATACTTATCAATAACACTGGAACTACAGTTTCAATGTGTCAGTTTCAGATTTTCAAATACTGCTCAAGTTAAACATACATTAACATAACACAGAAGATTAACTCTTTCTCTCTGCCAGTAATCAGAATATTCCCCTCTTTAGCTACTCAGAGATATCCCATTAATCAGGTAAAAAATGTCAACACTTGCCAGGCGCCTGTGGCTCATGCCTGTAATCCTAGCTACTCAGCAGGCTGAGATCTGAGGGTCACGGTTCAAAGCCAACCCAGCAGGAAAGTCTGTGAAACTCTTATCTCCAATAAACCACCAGAAAACCAGAAGTGGTGTTGTGGCTCAAGTGGTAGAGTTCTCCCCTTGAGCTGAAGAGGGGAGGGACAGCTCTCTAGGCCCAGAGTTCAGGCCCCATGACAAAAAAAAAAAAAGTCTACACTTCTACATAGGCAAGATCAGAACCCAAGACTCAGGGCTTCTGCTCCAGGTTCCTCCATCTACACTACCAGCAGCACTGAGAATCCCATGGAGGCTAATGTGAGGGCTTCAGAAAGCTGTAATATGGTTTACTACTGTCTTTCAATTTTGTTCAGTAGGGGTGTTTTGCATGAAACTTGATTCCTTTGAAAGCATGCATTCAATTAATGTAAATTTTGATTCTTAAACTGATATATGTGTCTGTGCTTTCATATATAGTATGAACGTGTAACTGTATGCCAATATAGTCATAAAATGTGTATTTTCATATGTATCACTGGTAGCAGGGCCCACAAATATTGTAATGCTGACCTTACCTAAGCTGATTTTCCTGAGTTGAACCCACTTCATCATCTTCCTTTGGGGTTAGGGCCCCATAAGAGACCGAACACTGGCACCAATCAGAGCCAGGCAGCTTCCCATTTAAAAGCTTGAATGCATTTAAAAGCTTTACCTTGGCGGGCAATGTCTCGCAGACATTCCATAATATACCCTAAAATTTTTCTCTTCATTTACTGGTGCTTGCAAGTCTTCTTTGCAGGAGTGCTCAACTTTTCTTTCTGGGGTGTTTTAGCCTCCAAACTTTTATCCCTGATAACCATTATAATCAAACTATCTTGCTTAAGAGTTTTTGTTGTTTTTTTTTTTTTTAAGGGTAGAGAGAACCAGCCAACAAACCAGATGTGGCTGTCTCCAGTTTCAGTTCTTAATGTACAATAAGTTACAGGTTTCTTATAGTTCCTTAGGGGTAAATCACAAACAAGAATTAGCACATCACCAGCCCAACTTCCTCTTCCCAGCATGTCTGTTTAAAGTTAGAATGAATGCCAGACTCAAATATCAAAGGCATATTGCCCCTAAATAAGCCAATCAGCTCCAAATACAGCTTGGAAACAAGAGCAGGGGATAATGTTTTTCAATCAGCAGACAACCCTTTGAAAGTTTAATTATGAATGGTAACCGTTTATTTCAAGCTAAATGAATTTTGCCACTTCTATGTAGGCGATACACATTACATATCACCCAAACTAATTTCTACCTCACACAGAACCCCATTTTCTATTCTTTTTTTTTTTCTTGTATCATTCCTTTAAGAGAGTGGTAAATTCTTGCTCCATAAATGTACAAAATCCATTTTCTGAGCAACTATTCTACAAGGAAATTGGTCTGGATTAACCTGACCAGACAGATTGGAATTGGGTTTTGGGAACTGGCAATCTTGTTATCCATCAATGAGTACTGGTTCTCAGGTCAGAGGAAGGAAGAAGTGGGCAGATTGAGATTGGTCTCAGGTGGTAGGTCTGGGAAAAACAAGTTTGTTATCTGTTCCTGTCAAGGAGACAATGACTTAGATATCTGGAGTCCAAGCTCTGGCAAGAATTGCTACAGATTGTTAGTGAAGCAAGGCCTAGAGGCTTGAAGATTGTATCAGGATCATTTCTCAACTCATATGTCACTTCTCAGAGATATGGAATGGACTGGTGTGGCCTTGTCTGTTTAAGACTGCTACCCTTAAGAAATACCTCTTCCCCTTCTCTCTGCAGACTAAGATATGATCACTGACAGTCATGGTCAATAGCTAGTGCTCTGATGAATTTTCAGTGGGACTCCTGTGTGGAATTCCCATCCATCTACAGGACTCCTGTTTTCGTTGATATTAAGCCCAAGATATCCAGTAGTGAGGCTATACAACCTAGTGTTTCATGATAGACCTATATTTAACCAGTTGATGTTGCATAAACCACTTAATCACTCTAACCCTTGATGATCCCATATATAAAATGGATATTTGAAAGGAAAATTGTCAGGACTAATGTTAATGTAATTCATAAAGCTCTGGAAATATTAAAGCTGCTAAAAAACAATGTGAGTGTATTCATGTACCAAATTAAATCACATACTAAATTAGCAAGCTAGAGATAGAGAAAGAGGGTCATACTCACCGCTAAATATCTATGACCCTAGTGCCAGATAATCTATCCTTGAGGAGTCAGTTCTACCTTCCAATGTATCTTGATGTTTTTCTAGGTTCCCGTGTGTTTATAAAATGATCTGAATGCGATTGTCTTCAGGGAAGATGTTCATGAGGTCATGACTACCCTGTTTCCTCCTTCGTCCTGATCATTGCCAAGTGTACCCTATCTGAGGTCACCATATTCTAGGCTGAGTATTCTGTCTCTGATGGATTTTCCTTCATGCCTTCCTTGAGTGACCCAGTAATGCCCTGTTTTAAAGGCAGTGAAGTGCTACCTGGGCCTTTCTCTGACCCATTCCTCACTCTCTACAATGACACCAAAAAAAAACCTGAAAAATAAGCAACAGAAACAATGCCATCCTGATTACTCTGCACACTCCAGAAAATGCAGTCTCCCCAATATGAATGAACAACACCAGACTAGAAACAGACACTAGCTTGGGGCTGAAAGCCGCCTCTCTCTATACCACCAACACCTCCACTGCAGGCCATAGTGTTTGAGCCACCTCCTCCTTGATCAGAACAAACTCAAGTTACAAGCATCAGCTATAACCAATGACCACCTACCTACTTAGAGAACGGGAAAAAGAAGAACACATGGGATTTCAGAGGTCCAGGGACTTCCAAGAAGAAATGTAAAACACAATTTATTGGGTACAATGTAAGTGGCTTATTCCCTATTTGCCCTTTCTTATCTATAAGTCACGTGATAGCACGTTTCCCTAACGAAGCCTTCATAAGATTGTACAGGTAAAGGTAGAATGCTCAGGAGAGTAAGGAACTGTAAATAGTTGTGAAACAGCAAAATTCCAATGAAACCTTGAATGAGCCTCACACATCAGAGCAAAATGAATCTGACAGAATCAAGAAATGGTATGAGGAATTTACAGTCACAAATGGCTATTCTGTATAAATGTTTCTAAAGATTTTTCCCTTCTACTATCCTTCTCAGGCATCAAGTATCTGGTCAGTAATGTTTCTAAATGAGTTGTTACTGTTTTATTTTTATTCTGTTTCCTTTTACAAGTCTCTAATATGCCTGATTTATTAAACTAATATTTTCTATATTTCTTAAATTTCATCTCTAATGAGCATGGTATGAATCACCATTGTAAACAGAGGAAACTGGATTATATATGTTTCCTTAATACCCTTCAATTATGTGGATAAAGCTGAGTTTGTGGGATGGAAGACTGTTCTCACCCAGAATGTCCTCCAGTTCTGAATGACTAAGGGGAGAGGGCTCTAGACAATGAGTCAGGAAGTCTGAGCAGACCAACTGCTCTGGGAGTAGAGGAAGTGCCTACATTAGTCTTTCCTATAAGTGGGGAACATAACCAGAATGTGTTAAATCAGATTTATTAACCAACCAATTTTGTTCTGGAAAAAATATTATTTCACATTTAATAATACCAAGTTAGTAAAACAGCATAAAAAGTTACTCAAATTGTATTCTGATAAAAAATGTCTACTGACAAAGCAGTGGTAGTCTAGACACTTCGTTGAAAATCAACTATACAATTTGTGGATGGAGGTAGGAGAGAAAAGCTTGGAGAAAGCAAGGGAAGGATTAACACTGTACCCATTACCTGACTTATGAAACTGTACATCACCTCTATGATAATATGGAAAAAAGAAAAAAAAGGAAAAATGTCCATTTGAACTCATTTGCTTAATTAACTTGATTGCTCTGCTGGTTTACAAATTGACTACCTCTTGAGTCGTGCCTCTAGTTCTGCTTTTTGGTAGATATGGAGTCTCACAGCCTTATTTCAAAGTAGGAAAGATGACCAGAGACAAAGAGGAACATTATATAGTATTTTTTTTTTGGTCAGTGTGAGGCTTGAACTCTGGGCCTGGGCACTGTCTCTCAGCTCTTCAGCTCAAGACAAGTGCTCTACCACTTGAACCACAGTGCCACTTCTGGGTTTCTAGTGGTTTATTGGAGATGAGTCTCACAGAGTTTCCTGCCCAGGCTGGCTTTGAATTGCAATCCTCAGATCTCAGCCTCCTGTGTAGCTAGGATTATAGGTGTGAGCCACCAGCACCCAGATTTTACAGAGTATTTTTTTTTCTTCCGGCTTTTTCTGCTTTTGTGGTACTGAGGAATCGAACCTAGGGCCTCATGCATGCAAAGCAAACAATCTACCACTGAGCCACCTTCCCAGCCCCTTACATAGTATTTTTTAAAGTTTATTTTATTGTAAAGATGCTGCACAGAGGGGTTAGAGTTACATGAGTAAGGTAAGGAGTACAATTCTTGTCAAGCCTTGTTACATTATATAGTATTAACAAATCAACATCTCAAGAAAATACAGCCATCCTATATCTATATAAACAAGGATAGCTGCAATATGTAAGCTGATATTGAACGATGATCCTCTGTATCTCAGCCTCCCTCAATAGCTAAGATTACAGGTGTGAACTACCAGTGCTTTGTTGTTGGTCTTTATTGTTGTTTAAAGTTTTAATTTGAAACAATTATAGATTCATGTGTAATTTAACAAAGGGAACACAGTACATGTAGGAATCCAGCTTGAGATGACTTCCAGCATCTTTGCTGCCAGGTATCCCTGGCACATGCCATAAGCCCTATAGGACAAACAACGTCATTCCGCCCAGTGTGGTGTATCCACTACCAAACTAATGCCCAAATTGTTCTTAACTAACCTATCAATAATTTCTGAGGAATTCCAGATGCATGCTAGTTGATCACAGCTCACTATTATCTACCTTAGAAACCATCTCCTGCTGCCTTAGATATAAGCATTCTCATATCTTGTTATCCAATACCACAGTTCTGTCTGTAAATTCCCAATAAAATGCACTTTGGGAATAAATAACTCTGTCTACCCCTTTTTACAGCATTTTGATACCACTGCCTTGATGGATGATTCTTGTACGCCAAGATGGATTTTTACATTTGTTCTTTTGTCTTTATAGGTGGCTTAGACTGGCCTTGAAGTCATGATTCTTCAGCCTCAGCCTCCTGATTACCTGGGATTATAAGTGTGTACCAACATACCCAGTTTGCAACGAGGTTTTGAAAAGAGTGTATATTTTTCCTAACTCCCCAGTAGCAACATCTTGCAAACCTGAAGTACTATATCACAACCAGAATATTGACAATGATACAATTGGGACCTTACATCACTACAAGGGTGCCACATGCCCCCTTTCTAGTCATGCCCATTTCGCCACTTTCTCCTTTCCATCCTTAATCTCTGAAACTACTAATCTGTTTACCATTTCTATGGTTTTGTAATTGCAAAAATAACATGTAAGCCAGATACCCATGGCTCACACCTATAATTCTAGCTACTCAGGAGGCTGAGACTTGAGAAGTTTGGTTTGAAATCACCCCAGGAAGACAAATCATTTGGGCTCTCGATTCCAATTAATCAGCAAAAAGCCAAAAAGTGGAACTGTGGCTCAAGAGCACCAGCCATGAGCAAAAACACAGACATCAAATAAATTGAATCAGAACATATCACCTTTTGATACTGGCTTTTTCATTCAGCATAAGTCTATGAACATTCACATAATTTGTATGTATGTCAATAATGCATTCCTTTCTATTGCTTAGTCATATTACACAAAATGGAGGTGGCAGTTTTTTCACCTATTGATGACAAATTTTGATGTGTTTTCATTTTAATTCTGTGCTTTTTAAAAAATTTCCTTTGAGATTTTGACTGTGAGTTATTTAGAAATCTACTTGTTACTTTCCAAAAGGTTGGGGATGTTTCTGTTATTTCTGTTTTTGATTTTTAACTTTAGTCCATTGTAATGATGATGCCTGTTTTTAGTTCCCAGAATGCTGTATCATGGTATGCACAGTGTATACATGGTATACATGGTATACACATGGTATACATATAGTTTATGAGGTTTGAAAAGAATATGTACTTTTCTGTTGATAGGTCCAGTATTCTATCATTGCTGATTAGATCTTATTACTTGGTGTCATTACTAAATCTTCTGTTTTTGCTGATTTGGGGGTCTACTGTTCTATTAATTAATGAAAGAAGATGTTGAAGTCTCGAGCTGTAATTGTGCATTTTTCCATTTCTCTTTTCAGCTCTATCAGTTGTCATTATTATAAATTTTTTGAGACAAGTTCTTAATTGGTAGCCCCAAATCTGCTAGGACTCTCAACCTTTTTGCCTCTCCTTCCAAAGTGTTGGGATTATAGGTATGAACTATCACATCCTGCTAATTCCTACCAACTTTTGCTTACATATTGCAGCTCTCTTGTTTATATAGATATAGAATGGCTGTGTTCTCTTGAGATGATAGTTTTTAATACTATATAATGTTATTCTATGTCTCTGGTCATTTTTCCTAATTTGAAATAATCAACCTGATATTAATATTATTCCTGCCTTTAAAATAAATATTTCATATATGCATTATATCGTATATATTAAACTATATTATTTTTGTGTTTTCTGTTACATGCTCTCTCTCTGCTATTCATTTCTGTTTTCTTTTTTAGCTCTTTTTGTGGATTACTTAAGCAGTTTTAGACTAATATATTACTTATTTATGGCATTGCAGAATATCTTCTGTTGTATCTCCTTGGTGATTTATTGATGTTTCATACACAACTTATCATCATTAGTGTTTTTACCAGTTCTACTAGAGAACCTACCCTCTTTATATCCCAGTTTATAACAAAAACAGCTTAGCATGAAATAATTGCTTTAAATATTTTCTATACACATTTAGAACTCCATTAGAATTCTTGTTTCTCTGTCAAGTGTAATTCATAAACCCAAAAGGAAGAAGGAAACCCATCTTACTTACCCGTAATTTTACTGTCTGTATTGTTTTAAAATTCCCTTTTCTATGACTTGCTTTCTGTTTAAAGAACTTTCTTTAGTGTTTTGTGTGCATGTGTGTGTGTGTGCGTGCATGCCTGTGTGTGTGTGTGTGTGTGTGTGTGTGTGTGTGTGTGTGTGTGTGTGTGTGTGTGTGTGTGTGTGTGTGTGTATGTGTGCGCTAAACCTGAGGCTAGAACTCAGGACTTACTCACTGCTCACTGTCCTTTAGCTTTCTCTGGTCAAAGCAAGTACTCTACCTCTTGAGCTCGATCTCAGGCTTTTTGGTGGTTAATTACAGATAAAGAATCTCACCTACTTTTTGGCCAAGCTGGCTTCTAACCATGATCCTTAGTTCTCAGCTTTCTGAGCAGCTAGGATTACAGGGATGAGCTGTGGACATCTGCCCACCCCACTTTTTAATAACATTTTTGTAATATAGATCTTTTGGTGACAATTTTCCTTTCTATGAGAATGTCATAATTTCTATAATTCCTTGAAGAGTAGTTTTATGGGTAAAAAGAGTTCTAGGTTAAGAATTCTTTTAGAACTTGAAAGATAATTGTGTTGCTTCTCCACATCCCCAGTGATTGTTGTTGGAAACTTTACAAGCATGGAAACACCTTTACACTAAAAGAAAGTGCTGTTTTGTTTTTGTAGATTTTTCAGTTTTGTGTTCCTTTTCAGAAGGGTGAGGTTTCTTAGTGTGGATTTCTTTGGGATCTCCCCATTTCTTGAGTTTGTAGGCATATGTCTTACATTTAGGAAGGCATTTGCTGATATTTTTCTCAGTGTCTTTGCAGTTCTGCCTTATTCTGCTGTCCTTCCTCTTCTCTCATGACATAAATGTTAGGCCCCACAGGTCTTGAGGAGGTTTACTTATTTATGTAAGTCTCCTTTCTCTCTCCTATTCTGATAATGTCCTATTATTCTATTTTCAAGTTTTGTTTTTGTTTTTCAAACCAGTCCTCTACTCTGCTATTGGGCCCATCCATTGAGTTCTTACTGCTTGAAACTTACAATTATATTTGGAAATTTTAAAAGCTTCACTTGTTTCTCCTTTACATGTTCACTATTTTAGAAACTGTTTAAGCCTTTGTTTTCTGTGATACCACTCTAGTGGGGTCATGGCACTGCTTTATTAGTGACAGGAAGTCCACACTTCTTACATGGCCTCTGTTCACACCTAAGGAAAGAAGTAGCACTTGGCACCACAAGGTGTGAGTGTGAGTCCTCATCCCTGCTAATCCTGCCCAGGTGATAGGGATAGAAGTACTTCATTTCGGCTCCCCACTGGCCTTTACTGACATCAGGGGATAATGGTCTCATCACTACCAAGTGATGGTGAGCTATCTGACTCTCTACCAGGCATCTTCTGATATCACTCTGGTGCAGAAGGATAGAGATGCCTTACTATCACCATGACAAGTAGAATTTGCAATCATTTTGGTTCCTTGTTCAGTCTTCTCTATAATAAGGAATCACTTTGAGTGCCTTATTACATGAGATGTCTCCACTCAGCATTTGCTAACCTGAATGGACTTAGGTCATGTTCTTTTCTGTGATGTCTAGCCAGGATAGAGCAGTTATTATACTGAAAATGTTGTTTTGTTTGGATGGATGTACCTTTTGTAGTATTTTGACTAAGAAAAGTATTTTTTGTTCATATTTTTTTCTACTGATGTCTGTCAATTTCTCCAGGTTGCCAGTTTCTTTAGCTTCAACTTGAGGACATATAAAGCAAAAAAGAAAACCCAGAGCCACTATTGGTGGCTCATGCCTACAATCCTAGATACTCAGGAAGCTAAGATCTCCACTTGAAGCCCACACAGGACAAAAACATGTCCATGAAATATTTCTCTCTAATTAACCATCAAAAAACCAAATTGGAAGTGTTGTTCAATTGGCAGAGCACCAGCCTTGAGTGAAAAATCCAAGCAGAGTAGAAGCCCCTGAACAGATAAACAATGAAAACCAACCAAACAAACAAAAAAAACAAGGAACTTACTACCATGTTATTCCTAGGACCCCAAATTCCCTAGCTGATTTTTCTTATTATCACATGTGTTTTACACGTAATATTTAGAGTTTAAATTTATATTTAATGGCATGACAATATTTTTTTTTGGGGGGGTCCGGTTGTGGGGCCTGAACTCTGGGCCTGGGTGCTGTCCCTCAGCTCTTCAGCTCAAGGCTAGCATTCTACCACTTGAACTACAGCACCACTTCCGGCTTTTTTTTTCTGCTTATGTGGTGCTGAGGAATCGAACCCAGGGCCTCATGCATGCAAGGCAAGCGCTCTAACACTGAGCCACCTTCCCAGCCTGGCATGACAGTATTTTATATCTATAATGGCATAACAATTTCCATTTTCTCTTCCTAGAAATGGAAGTCAACCCTCCACTCCTTTTTTGAAAATTTTCAAATAAAGACTCTTGTTTTTGTCTGAGATTGGTCTTGAACCAATATCTGAGGTATGAACCACCATTCCTAGTTTATTGATTGAGATGAGGTCTTATTAACTTTTTGCTTGAGCTGGTTTCAAATTGTGATCCTCCTGATTTCTACCTTCAAGTAATTAGAATTACAGGAATGGCTAAGTTGTAAACATCCATAATAATAAAATTAATGTAATTTAAATTTACAATTCAGGCATTCCTTTCTTCTTCCAAAATGGATTCTAAAATATCTCACGGACAAATACCAAGTTCATGGATAGCAAAGAATATTTAGAAAAAGAAGAGTTAAGGGTTTTTTTTTTGGGGGGGGGAGCATCCATTTAGACATCTTAAAACACAGTACTGATTAAGACAGTGTGATAAGGAAAGCAAGACAGTGGACAAAGAGGGCAGACTAGACTTCTGGGGGATTTTGGGAAATTGGCTATTTTACAGACAGCAACACAAATCAGCAGCACAAAGAAATGATTATTTAGTAGATATATAGCTTCACTTTATGGAAAATTTAAATTAAATTTCTACCTCACACCAAGTAATATTACCGATGATCCCTGATTTACAATGGTTTGACTTAGTATTTTTGGACTTTACTGTGGTGGGAAAGTAATACACATTTAATTGAAACTGTGCTTCGAATTTTCTAGGTGAGCCATATGCAGAACCATGCTCTCTAATGATGCCAAAACTGTAGGCTGATATTAAGTGTTCTGAGGAGGCATAAAATAAGCCAGGCTAAGCTGTGATGCTCAGTTACAAACTTTAAAAAAAAATTATTGTGAAGGTGAGGTACAGAAGGGTTACTGTTGCATAAGTAAGGTAATGACTACATTTCTTTTTGAACAGTGTTGCCCCCTCCCTCATATTCTCCTGCTTCCCTCCCACCCCAACTACCCTCCCACCAAGTTATAAGGTTAATTTCCAACATAGTGTCTTAGTGTCACTGTTGTGTTTGGTCCACCCTTTGTCCCACTGTTTCTGTGATTCTCCTTCCTTCCCCAAATCAGATAAACTTACATATAAGACAAAGGGTACTGAAATAAAAAAACAGTGACAACAGGGAATAAACCAAAGAGAAAATAAAGAAAAAAGAAATAACTGCAAACAGTACACTAAAAAAAAACCCTCTTGTTTCCATTTCTTAGAGTTCATTTCAATTAGCTTCATTTTATATTGTCATATGCACATAGCTATTGAGCTATTGTGATCCTCTGCTAAGAATATCCTAGATGTATTCTAATTATTACAAATGAAGGAAGCTATGCAGCTTATGTTTTTTGGGGTCTGGTTTGCTTGCTTAATATAATTTTTTTCCAAGTCTTTCCATTTCCTTACAAATGGAGCAATGTCATGCATTCTGATGGAAGGATAGAATTACATGTATGTATGTATACACACACGCACTCACACACACACACATATATATATACACACACATACACACACATATCACATTTTCTTTATCGGTTCATCTATTAAGGGGCATTTGGGTTGATTCTATATCTTAGCTGTGGTAAATAATGCTGCAATGAATATGGTTGTGCTGGTAGCTTTAGGGTGGCCTTGTTTGTGATCATTTGGGTAAATGCCCAGGAATGGGTTTGCTGGGTCATAGGGAAGGTCTATGTTTAGTCTTCTGAGGAACCTCTATAATGCTTTCCAGAGTGGTTAAACAAGTTTACATTCCCACCAACAGTAGTAGCATTCTCTTTTGGCCACAGCCCCACCAGCATCTGTTATTATTAATTTTCTTGATAATGGCCATTCTAATTGAGTGAGGTGGAATCCCAATGTTGTTTTGGTTTGCGTTCCTTTTATGGCCAGAAAAGTTGAATGCTTCTTCATGTGGCCATTTTTATCTCTACTTCAGAGAAGTCTCTCTTTAAGTCTCTAGCCCACTTATTAAGGAGGTTGTTGTTTCTTTGAGGATTTAATTTATTGAGCTCTAAGTATATTTTAGATATGAGGCCCTTGTCCATTGTATAGCTAATTAAGATCTTATCCCAAAATGTGGGCTTTCTATTTATCTGGCATTCTTGATTTGTGGAATTTTCAACTCACTATGTTGGATCATGATGAAATCCCATCATAAGCTGAGAAACACCTGTACTCTGTTTCTGTTTATTGACCAACACAATTATAAGTCCAAGAATAACTATTATTCTCTATGGAATAATAAGTAATTGTGAAAGTTTAAAGTATAAACAATGAAGAAAATGTAGACAACATTTTTATGACTTGGGGATAGGAAATAACTTCTTAATTAAGAAATAAACTCTAAAGAGAGAAAATGATGCCTTTCTCCAAGTATTAGCTCTCAAAAGTACCACAAACAAGTTGGTAGGCAGGGGCAGACTTACCCTTGGCCATGCAACAATTGAATAATAGATGTATTCATTGAGCAGTTACTATATGCTCAGTAACTGATTTATCTGTTCCAAGTACCTGGGAGGTAAGTTCTATCATTATCTCCATGGTATCCATGAAGATCCTGAGATTGACTCCCTCAAAGTCACACAAAGGCTGGGATTCTGCTTCTAATAACATTGCTAAATTCAATCTTTCCTCTTTTGTATGTGCTAAACCTGGGTCTTGAATTCATGCCCTAGACAATGTCCCTTAGCTTTTTTACTCAAGACTAATGTGCTACCATTTGGTCACCATTCCATTTCTGGCTTTTTGGTGGTTAACTGGAGATAAGGGTCTCATAGACTTTCCTGCTGGGCTGGCTTTGAACTGTGATCCTCAGATCTCAGCCTGCCAAGTAGCTAGGATCATAGGCATAAGTCACTGATGTCTGACCTTAGTCATTCCCATTTATGATAGTTACACAGCCTTCTAGTACTTTGTCACTGATGTAGGGAAGAGAACAGCTGAAAGAAGAACAGGTTCTGGATGTCAGGTTCCACAAAGATGGTGGTAGAGGCCACTGGATCCAATACCATGGTGACATCAGATAATACCATTTCAAAGAACTGAGGATGAAGTTTTGTAGATACAAGAGTACAGATAGCTATAGAAAGTTCCAGAAGGGCTCATCTTTCTTATTACTAGCCACCTTGTTGTTTTGTGGCCTGCATTTAAAGACTATATTTTATAAGTTCTTTGGATAAAGCTGCTCCTTAGGAACAACATGACAGCTATAAAATTCATGGTCCTTCCTCTCCAAAACAGACTCTCCACAAATTCAGGAGGTCTGGCAAGTTATGAGAAAGTCATTCTAAACAAATTGGTTTTTCAAACCAGCATCTCCAACTAATATTTTCCACAACACGCAACCCCATTCTTGTTTGCAGTAAAGCACTGGAATGAAACCATACTGTTTGTTCTCCAGCTCACATTATGACCTGCTATAAAAAGAATTAATATTCATAAATCTTTTTTACTGCACTAATCTCAATGTTTTAAAGTGGTGATTACCACCTGACATAGGGGCAGGCCAAAGAGTAAGGAATCTTCAGAGAACCCAAGATCTTCTTCCCATGTGAGTGTTCCAAGAGGAAAAACTCTCCCAAAAAAGAGTTCACATGTTGAATTCAGGCATAAACACAAACACTTTGAGAAGGTTTTTCATAAGGACTCCAGATACTTTGGAGTAAAAAAAAAAAAAAAGAAGTCCTGTTTTTTTTTTTCTTTTGCAGAGTGTCTGGGAACACAAGCAGGGGTGTTAAGCATGGGTTATGTAACACGGAACATACCACATGGCCAAACTTTGTGAGATTTTCCAGATGGCACATACAGTTTGAAAAGCTTAGAAATGTCTCCCATGATGTCTATGTGTTTGGTAATTAAAGTTCCCTCAGGCTCTGACAGCTGAACAGTGGATTGGCCTTGACTGTCCATGTCCAAAGCTACTGAGAAGTCATCAACCTACCTGAAGTAAGGGGGAATCTTAAAACTGCCTGAGAGGAAACTCTGAACCTCCTAGGGACCCAGAATGCAATGAGAATACCATCCAACAGAGGACTCAAGGAACCCCTGCACATGGAGATGGTGCCACCCAAGGAACACAGAGCTGGGGATCTAACCACCAGTCACTGACTACCTCTAACCACTAGTTACTAGATGCTCATAGAAAATCATCATTCCCAACAAGCATCAGGCAAATGCTACTGGTGCCTGCAACTGAAAGTTGTACCCATGTGTCTTGATTGATAAGAGAAAGGGAATATGAACATGGATAAACATTCCAAAACTCCTGTCCAGTATTAAATACTACATTGCTAGCAACATTAAGACTGATGAAAACCAGGATAAGCACAATGAGAGAAAGCCCATGCTCCCTCTTGTAGTTAAAGCCATTTTTTCTATATGCTGATTCTCAATTTCTACCCAGTAACCAAGCTGCTCCTACAGCCGACCTTCTCCATGATGGCAGGTCTAGCTCAGCTCCTGGAGGACCATAGCTTCACCAACTTGACCTTCCCAAGGATTCACAAAGCTACCAGCTTAGTTAGCTACATTTCTAAATGCTTATTATCCAAAGATTTCAGAGTAAAGGCCCCAAACTAGTGTTACCTTTCACTATGAACCTACTTCTCCTCTTTCCATTCCCAGTGAATGTGAGTGTCATCACCATCTGCTCATTGGCATCCTCTCTGTGCTTTATCTTCGTTACTTTCTCACTTCCAACCCATTGTCATATAACTTACATGTCTACCTGTTTGACATTCTTCCTTTCACCTTTTCTGTGAGATCACTACCTCCTCTCACCTCAAAGACACTATTCATCCCAACTCCAGCCTGGCCTTCCTGAACACCTCTTGCACATAATCCTCCTGTCCAGAGAGCTAGAGAGAATCTGATGAACTTGGAGAGGGGGAAAAAAATCAGGCAGTCATTACTGCTATCACCATCTTCAGGGCACCATAAGGCAGTTTCTTGGAGTTGCTGGGGACTGGGGGATCCTTGAGCTGCTGTGGACAAATGGGAGAAGATCCATATATGTTATGAGTCTAGCTTCTAGAGCTATGTGACAATTAGTGAATAAGAGATCAGAATGCTTACCACAAGTGAAGGAAACCATGCAGCTTATGTGTGATGACCACTGAAAGGATCCTTCACATCCATCCCAGAGGACCACCGGGAGGCAAGCAGGCACACGAGAAAGACTATTATAAGGTTTATTAGAGGGGCCATACTTCCCAGGAGAGGGAGCACATGGCACCTGTCCCTATTCAGGTAGCAGGAGGGTCTGGAGGGCAGGAAGTGAGATAGGTGCATGCTCAGGTGGTTCTGGGCAGAGAGAGGGAGTGGTCAGCTGTATGGTGGGAACTCCAGGGTTGGAAGGAGCTTAGGCATGAGTGGAGCTGAGGACCAAAGGTGGGCAAAATGCTAACACCACCCCTCCCCCCCAAAAAAAGAATGAATATAAAATGTGAAATTATTAGGACCAGGTCAAATTAAGCAGATAGGGTATTGATTAGACCAAGGAAATTTAACTGGGACAAACAAGTCCCAGGTAACATCAGAAACATAGGCATTGACCCTGGGAATAGAATAAAACTGCAGTCTGACAGTTTCTGAAACTTGACCATTGTATTGATTAAGAATAGGGCCCAATGTTAAATTTCAAAGATAAAGACTTGAATAAAGTAGGGAGTTAAGCATAAGGGTGGCTGAGGTGGGCATCTGCACTTCTAAGGATGGCTTGTCTCACCTCTAGGCCATTTTGGGAGGTACTGTTTTCCTAAGGGCTAAAGCAGAGCCCTCCTAGCTCACACTCCACTGATCCAGGTATCTGCATTTCAAAGGAATGCTTGTCCCACCTCCAAGCCTTGGAGCTGGGTCTTCCTGCCTAGGCACCAGGATGTCTGGCAGAAATTATTTGGGCTCAGCCACCTGACTTTGCTTTGATGTCATTTGTAATCACTAACTGCTAGTTATGCTTTTGTAACTTGCTTCTTGGTCAATTATGAAACTGCCACTGACCACCTGAGTGCTCCCTCCTCTCCCCCCATGGGAGCTATTTGACTTCAGGGCTGGTCTTCACTGTCTTGGTATAGTGGTGGTCAGACACCATGGCAAATAAAGGTTCCTAACTGATTGACTGAGTGTAGGTGACTCCTTTCACCGATTGTGGGTTCATGTCCCACCAGCCTTGGGATGCTGGGATATTTCATTTATTTCTTTGGCTCTGGCTTACTTCTTTCCAAGTTTTTCCATTTCCTTACAAATGGTACAATATCATTCTTTCTGATGGATGAGTAGAATTCCATTTTGTATATATACCACATTTCTTGATCCACACATTCACTGAGGTACTTCTAGGTTGATTTCATATCTTGGCAATGGTAAGTAATGCTGCAATGAACATGGTTGTGCTGGTAGCTTTATTTTGGCCTGGTTTGTGGTCCATTATATAAATGCCCAGGAGTAGAATAACTGAGTCAAAAGGAAGCTCTATGTTTACTTTTTTAAGGAACCTCCATAATGCTTTCCAGAGTGGTTGAACAAATTTACATTCCCACCAGCAGTATAGTAGCATTCTCTTTTGGCCACATCCCTGCCAGTATTTGTTATTGTTAGTTTTCCTGATAATGGCCATTCTAACTGGGATAAGGTGGAATTTCAATGTTGTTTTGATTTGCATTTCTTTTATGGCCAGAGATATTGAACCTTTCTTGTCTATTGGTCATTCTTATTTCTTCCTCAAAGAAATCTCTCTGTCTTTAGCCCAGTTATTAATGGGGTGGTTGTTTCTTTGAGGATTTGTTTTGAGGGGTAATTTTTTGAGCTTTATGTATATTTTAGATATACCTGTCTGTTGTATAAATAGTAAAGGTCTTCTCCCAATCTGTGCGCTTTCTATTTAGCTTGCTAATTATGACCTTTGCCATGCAGAAACTCTTCAGTCTGATACAATCCCATTTATCCAGGCTTTCTTTGATTTCTTGTAACTATAATATGCCTATAAATCTACAAGCAAAAACATTGAATGATATGTGTGTGTGTGTGTGTGTGTGTGTGCACGCGCACACACACATAATAGGACATGATAAATTATATAAGACCCCAGTCATTAACTATTGAGGCCAAGGAGGATATGAATAGGAGTGGTGGACAAAGGCTTAATAGCTATGTATAGATGATCGTATACAATAATATTCTATGAAATGAGCTCCAAGAAAAGGAAATGAGAAGCATTTTTAGTTGCAATTGGTATTTTTGTTTTCTTTTCCTTTTGTTTAGCTTATTAGATTGTATTTAGGAGGGTGGGGAGCACACAAAAAGTGGAACAAGGATGAACAAATACAAGAGATACTCACTAGACGCTATGTAGAAAATGAACTGGATATCTTGTGGGGAGGGATGGGAGGGAAAGACCTGGAGAGAATGATGGAAGGAGAGAAATGGTTTAAAAAGAACTGTACCCATTACTCATTACCTGATTCATGTAACTGTAATAACAAATTTTTAAAAAGAGTTCAGAAAGCTTGCCCAATGTAGTTGGTGCTGTGAATGCCTAAAACTCAGAAGACCTTTAAAAATGGTTCAACAATGACAACACTAATATGCTGATGCTAGCATGGCCAGTACCCTGCTGGCATTCTGTGTCCCCTATTGCCCACTTTTACCATCCCTTGCACACAGTTCCTGGAGTGCATTCACTCCCATCAGCCTGGACCTGAATTTCCACTGACAGAAGCTACCTTCTAGAGCTTACCAGACATAGATGCATTAAGACCTGAGAAGTCTGGGAAACTATATCCCAGGGGGAGAACCCTTAAACAGCCACCTCCATGGATAAACCTCAGCCATCCCCCTCTTGGGGATTCATCCAAAGACACCATTGCTGTCACTTTCTTGATGTCCTGGCTTTGTTCCTTTTCCATTTCCTCTTCCACTTTCCTCTGGCTTTTCCAGGACAACCTTCAGTCATGCCACAGGAACCTGAACTCAAGTTCTATTTCAGGAAAACCCAGTCTACTGCACCAGACACCAGAAAGCATCACCATCTCACTAATGATGAAACAGATTAAACATATTCGGTAACATTTCCATCATAGCCAGTGCCTGGGAGAACCAGGTTCTAACTCAAGGCTGAGTGAACACTCATGATCAGGATGATGTTACTCCTTTTCCTGGGGACTCTCTCTCTCCAACTTCCTTGCACACACATATGGCACAGCAGCCGAAGGAAACAAGTAGAGAGGTGAGGGAGGGAGCCACAAGGAGAGGTGGTATGAGTGAGGCTAGATCTGATCTAGCTGGATCTTCTGAGGAACATACCCCAGAATTGTCTACCTGAAAACAGAGGAGAGGAATATTTCTCCTCCAGATTTGTTCCTTGCTGGATTAGTTACTCTTATGTATTTGTGTGTGTGTGTGTGTGTGTGTGTGTGTGTGAGAGAGAGAGAGAGAGAGAGAGAGAGAGAGACAGAGAGACAGAGAGACAGAGAGACAGAGAGACAGAGACAGAGAGACAGAGAGACAGAGAGACAGAGAGACAGAGAGACAGAGAGACAGAGAGAGAGAGAGACAGACAGACAGAGAGGGAGAGGGAGAGAGAGAGGGAGAGAGAGAGGGAGAGACAGAGAAAGAGAATGTGCGGCCAGTGATGGGGCTTAAACTCAAGATCTCTGGCTCTCACTTGGCTTTTTCACTCAGGACTGGAGCACTACCATGTGAGCCACACCTCAAATTCCAGCTTTTTTGCTGCTTAATTAGAGATAAGAGTCTCATGGACTTTGCTGCCTAAGCTGACAGGATCAAACTGTGATCCTCAGATCTCAGCCTCTTGAGTAGGTAGGCTACCCACAGGTATTAATGCTTTCCTACTCAAAGGCTCATAAAGGGTTTCTGCAAACCAGTCCCACCTCTTTTCCTCACCCCCTCATCCCCAAGTCGTCCCCAGGCACATATGCACCTTGTTATAGACCTCTCAGGTATACCTCTGCTGCGCAGTTGCTAGAGCAAAAGGCAGAACACTTAGGAGAATCTGAGATAGAACACCAAAAGCTTCCAGAACATAGCCCCTTTCTCTATCTAACACAACCAATGCCCCTTAATAAGAATCCATATTTCTTGGGCCTTCAACATGCTAGGCGCTGGACACACCAGCTGGTCAGTAGCTAGCACACCTGGATTGGGCAAATCCTTGGATGGCTCTCATTGTACAGCTATGAGAACTGAAGTTCAGAATGAGAATATAGCCCACTGGTACTGTGTGGCATGGACTCAATTAGACCATTCTCTGCTTCCTTTTCTTACCCACCATTCCCTGCTGTTCTACACAGAGACTGGGCAGCCAGGCTCACAAACCATGGCAGCTTTCCATGGGCTGGGCAGGCCCCAGATCTGGACTTGGTTCTTACAGGAGGGAATCTTGCCAGAAATCCAGGGACCGGATGGCGTCTTATAATTTCTCTGTATCCCCCAAGCTGCATAGCACTAAATAAATACTTGCTGACTGATTGACTCATTCCAGCCCTGCTTCCAAGTCTCTGGGTCCCCACCCTGGCCTTTTGGACTCCCCCATTCCCTCAAGCTCCTGAAGGCTGAATTTGGCAGTAGAAAGAGTGTTGTGTTTTTAGACATGAGCTGGTGACAGAGGGTCTTGGCAGTGAGAGTGGGTGGGCAGTTGAACTGGAAGAGTGCAGTGGATATTCCATATCCCAAAGACCTCAATGTAGAATATATAACCAGGTGCCCGAGGCTCACACCTCTAATCCTAGCTACTCAGAAGGCAGAGATCTGAGGATGGAGGTTTGAAGCCAGTGGAGGATAAAAGTCAGTGAGTCTCTTATCTCCAAATAATCACCAAACAGCTGGAAAGGGAAGAATGGCTTTAGTGGTAAAGTTCCAGTAAAGATAAGGGACATCACCTATGCCCTGAGTTAAAGCCCTAATACAGGCAGGGCATATAGATAGGTAGATACATAGATACATAGATAGCTCTGATAATGGTTCGGGACATAAGTTTCAGATCAAGTGTGCTGGGTAAATCCTGATTCCAATTACTCCTTTACTTCTTTGGGCCTTGCATGTACTTTTGAAAACTTGATTCATAACAAGTACCTTGTAGGGCTCTTGGCTGGCTAGTTTTAAGTGCTCCTTCGGTTTAGACTGTGTCATGGTCACTGTTCCTGTGTCTCTAGGGTTTATAATCTTGTAAGGTCAATTTGTCATTCCTATCTTATTGATGAATGAACTAGTCAGAGAAGGCATAAGACATGTACTGCAGCAGAGTTTAAATTTAAGTGCAAGTTGGATTGGATCTGAAGTCCATGCCCATCTGCTACATCCCACTTACAAATTTTCATCATTTTTCTTTTGGTTTTTATTCCACCATTAACAGAATAAACATTTATCATAATTATTATCCATCATTTTTTTAACATTAATCAGGAGAAAGTTTCTGGGAAGGAAAAAATTACATAGTAGGTAATGAAGAAGCAGCTAAGTTCTTTCTTTTTTTTTTTTTTGCCTCTGATGGGCTGGAAGAACACTTAATTCAATGTGACCTCAGTTAAAATCAAATTATTTACAATCTGTTCAAATGTTCTAGTGTAGTTATTTTGCAAATCTATAACATGACTTCATACTGATATAAAACCCTCATTTATAGGAATCAAATTGTTTTGAAGTTCTATCAACATGGTATTTGAGTTCTTGTTTGAGATTAGTTAAGTCATGCATCACACCTAGGGAAAACATAACCTGGCTAACCCAGCTGCCCTGTTCTCTAGAAGGTGGTTGGCCAGAGAGATGACATTATGTTAGCCTAAGATTGGTGTTCATGGTCTACACAAGAGTCAGTGAAGAAGGGCCACCTGGAGTACCTCCCCTACACCTGTCCTTACCCATATTCCTACTAGTTCATGTTCATAGAATATCTCCCATTTTCCAAATGAATTTTCACTTGAGCTTCACAATCATCCTAGGAACCAAGGCATAGAGAATAGAGATTTCTGTATGTCTAATCCCTGCCCACACTGCCAGTAAGTGGTACCATTACCCCAAAAGACTTAATTCTAATTTTTGTTCCCTCTATAACTACTATTTACTTCATTATTCAGACTAAGCTTAAAAGTGGATTCCTGTGGCCTCTACTAGCTGATTGTGTGTATGTATGGGAGGGTGGGTGGGTGTTATAAAATGAATAAAGAAGGACAAGGGCAAAGGACATATGTCAAATTAAACTCTTTCCAGCACCTTATTTGGGTATTTCTTATATGCCAACCCAGGTAAGCTTTATAATAATCCAGCAAAAAAAAATTATCTGTGTTGATAGAAGTGGAAATTTAAGAATCAGCAACATTGAAACAATTTGGTTATGCATGTAATCAGGTCAGGACTAGGTTTCTTGACCTCCAATTTCAGAGCTAGATTATATTCTATCAGAACCACTTTGAGGATTGGCTAACCTTGAGAAGAACACTCCTTTCTAGTCTCCTCCAAGCTTCAACACATCAAAGTGCCCAATTAAAATGCAAGATGATATATCAGCCTTAAAGAAAACAGAACCAGGGTGTTGTTAGAAGAAACTAACCAGCCCAATGTGAGTGGCTCACACCTGTAATTCCAGCTACTTAAGAGCCTGAGATCTGAGAATCAAGATTTGAAGCCAGACTGGGCATACAAATCCAAGAGACTCTTATTTCCAGCTATAAGGTGAATATCCCAGAAGCCACATTTTGGAAAATGGAATATTGGAGTCTTTATTGCACAGTTAGCAGGCTGCAGACAGCCAGTTGTTACAAAGGTCTGCAGCCCCCAAACACACATAACATGGTTAGGAAACAGTTCAGAGAGGAAAGATAGAACAAAAACAATACCAACAAACCAATTTAGCTCTGATGGAGAGCTGAATTGGATCACCATGATAACTGGAGACAAGCCAGGAGACAGGCCACAGGACATAATTAAGGAGACACACATGGCATGAGGTCCCCAGCACCTATGCTGTTCCATGCCTAAATAGGGTCAGACCAGGGGCCTGGGTCACAGGACACTCCCAGTCCTAGGCACTGGACTGACAGGTTCAGTAACCTATCAGCCCTTGTCTCTAGGGATCCAGGTATGCCTATCACCTGGAGGGGGTAGCGGGGTAATCACCCTCCCCCTACTATGAAGACAAGATGCTAGACCTTAAATGGACATAACAGGTACCAGCAGAACTTTTCCATCTAGGGAAGATAGGCCTTAACCTCCATATAGGCATATGCTTAGAGACTACTCAAAGGCTGGTGATTCAAGCATTTAGGGAGCTGATCAAGGCAGAATCAGAGCGATCTCTTGGGCTGGGAAGGTGGCTCAGTGTTAGAGCGCTTGCCTTGCATGCCTGGCGCCCTGGGTTCGATTCCTCAGCACCACATAAGCAGAAAAAAAAAGCCGGAAGTGGCTCAAGTGGTAGAGCGCTAGCCTTGAGCTGAAGAGCTGAGGGACAGCACCCAGGCCCAGAGTTCAGGCCCCACGACCAGACCCCCCCCCCAAAAAAAAAGAATCAGAGCAATCTCTGTATTGGAAGCTTTCCCAAGGCTATGGCATCTGCATGTCTCTAAAGCAGAGTCCTCCCAGCTCACCTCATTGAGCCAGGCATCTGCACTTCAAAGGATGGCTTGTCTCACCTCTAGGCCTTGGAGCTGGGTGGACAGCCCCCAATCTCCTGCCTAGGCACCAGGATATCTGCAAGAAATTATTTAGGCTCAACCAGCCCAGTGTCTATGGCTCACACCTGTAATCCTATCTACTTAAGAGTCTGAGGTCTGAGAGTCAAGATGTAAAGCCAGAGTTGGCATACAAATCCAAGAGACACTTATTTCCAATTAACCAGTAAAAAAAAAAAATCTGAAAGTAGAGGTGTAACTCAAGAGGTAGAGTGACAGCCTTGAGTGAAAAAGCCAAGCAAGAGCACAAGCCAACGTTCAAACCTCATTATTAGCAAAGAAAAATTACAAAGAAGAAACTAAACAGATAATTAGGATGAACCATGGATGGATGTACTAATGGGCAAACAAATATATTAGGCCTATTTGCCCAGATATTAGTTTTTAATTTAATTTTATTTTATTTGTGAACATACTGTACAGAGGGGTTACAATTACTTGGGCAGGATGATGCGTACATTTCTTACCAAGCATTGCACCCTCCTCCTTTGGTTTACCCTTCACATCCCTTCCCAGCCTCCCCCCTCCCCCCCAATCCCAATCCTTCTCCTCCCTCCCCTCCCCCCCCCTCCCGCACCTACGGTTGTAAAGCTCGTTTTGGACATGACAACTTTACTTCTCATTGTTGCAACAGGTCCACCTGTATCCTTAAACAACTGGTTTTTCCCCATCTCCTCCACAAGTTATACTGACATCAAATATAGTGAAAGCAGGGGTTATACTGTGGGGGAGGGACATACAAAGCAACAAAGAGATAATCTTATAAATGCGTTAGAAACACATGCATGAAAGAAAAAAACATTAAAATACATATCTAAGGGTTCATTTTCCTGACATCACATTATCTGACCTTTTCCGCTTGACTCATACATATACTATATATTGCAAATAAGGGAAACCATGGTGCCCAGATATTTTTAAATGTAGGTTTTATTATTATTGGTGAGACTTAACATATCAAGAATCCACTGCCAGTGAAAAGATGGTTTGCAGATTTTAAGAAAAGGAGCAAAGCCCAGCCACAGGGTAAAGCACAAGAGTCAAGAGATGGGAAATGTGGCCAGGAACTTCCAATACAGTTGTTGTAGGAAAGAGAGTAAAGTAGGCTACATGGGTTTAGGCTTAACTAAAGTGAATCATTTTGGGACACAATAGGACTAGGGGCTATCTATTCTTTGTCTGATACATGACCCTGGGGTGTTTAGAATAGGTTAGCGGACAAGCCTAAGAAATTGATAAAGGAGGTAGTTAGGACTTGGCTTTTTATTTGTTAGTTTACTTCTCACATTTTTAATGTGAGAAGAGTGGTGATGATACACCACTTTTGAAGAGAACAGAACTAGAATGTGGTTTATAAGAAGAAACTCACCAGACAATTAGGGTAGATGATGGATGTATGGATGGTCAATGGAGTTACAATATAGACAGTTTATTCTCCCAGATATTTTTAGTACAATTCTTAACAGATATTGTCACTGCAGTGGAAGCTTCCCTATTTCAAGATCATGGATAAGGCAGTCACAAAGCAGAATTCATGGGATCTTGGGAAGACATTTCTTCCATTTCTTCAAAATGAAGATCCTGCTAGACAACATGCAAGGAGAGTTACAAGCATGCATTGGGCCTTGTGGAATTTCCTATGTCATTATTTACCATCAGCCTGCTACTCAGATATCCGTGGCTGGTTACAAATGCAGTCAGCTTCCTTCCAAAATCAATAAGAAGCTTTTGACCAGGTTATCCACATCAACTGAGAGAAAAGAATAAGGATGCAAAACGAAAGCTACAAAATAGCTCTTTGAATGAGTGCTTTCATCGGTGGTTGGCACACAACACATTTGAGGAAACCAGGTTGATTCTCAATGCCTTTTGTAATAAATTAAAAATAGCTTCTTCTGATACTTAGACACATGTTCCCAAATGGCTGGATAATTCATTAGCTTTGATGCAGAAAGCACATTTCTACATTGGTAAGTTGGGACCATCTTGCTGTGACCTCTAAGCTCCTGCCTGCCCTCCGGAGACCGGTGTGTTGAAACTCAGTCATGAAAAATTCAAATGGGATTTTCTCTCAATCTCTGTAACTGGTACCTTTCCTGGTGGGACATTTCTATAGAGACTCGTCCCTTAGACTAGCTATTAATTGGAGAAGGTTTATTTATCCTATAGGTTTGATAATCAATCATCAGATTTCAGCACTTGTTTTGTGGGATTCCATTTCAACACTTGCTACAGTATATATTATTATTCATTATATAAGTTTGTTAACGGTGTATTTATTTGAGTGAGTCTCCTCTAAATAAAGGGGCCTTATAAAGTTTTTTTTTAATAAAAGGTTTATTTTTATACCTGCTATTTGCTTTCCTATGAGAACCCTCCACTGAAGAGCAGCCTACACACCAAATTCCTGCATCTCAGGCCAGGATGGAGCTACTGGGAGGGTGATAAAAGCAGCTGTGCGGCCCTTTAGCAAACTTGGGCTTTTTTCTACCCTGTCAGTCAACTTCCCTTTGAGGAGGGAACAGGACGGCTGGGAGAGATTAGGAATGGTAATGTAAAAGTTTCTACCTACTGCATAAAAATTCTTTCAAATTAATGCAAGCATTAAATTGACAGTGATTTTTTTTTATATAAAGTAGATATTAAACTGTGCATGCCCGCCGGTGTTGGTACAAAGTTTTGTCAATGTTTTTGGCACACTTGGGTCTGAGCCTTGGGGTCAAAAAACGTTTTTAACCAAATTTTGTTGTTTCAGTTGCTTTAAAAAAAATACTGTGTGTTATAACTCAAATATAGATTCTTTTCCCAAAAATGGAATCTTGGCAGACCATTAGTCCATAATGTGGTCTAATGCCTTTGGGTATTTTTTAAACATGTAAATGGCCAAGATACTTGGGTTTCTGAGGTTGAAGAACAGAACACACACTTTTAACAACTTCTTTTTCAGCTGTCTTTAGTATGCATATTTAGTGCACGTGTGTATTATGCAGCATGCTGATTCAACTTGAGATTAGTTGGGGAAATGCACAAATGCCTGCTCATAGGGGAAAATGCAAATATATCCCCAGAAAACACTGGCCACGACAACCGGGCCCAGGCCTTCTGTTAGGCTACACAGCAGGGCCACAGCTAGAGGGAAGGCTGAGCATCCCACCCTCAGGTTTTCAGATCCTGTCTCCTGCCTCATTACATAACCTGCACCTTGTGGACACTAAGCCTGGGCTCTTCTCAACACCAAAGGATCCATAGAATTCACAGCAAATACTCAAGTATAAAGAAAACACATTATAGCCTGATCCACTGCCCAGATCTTTGAAAACTAACAGTTATTACCTCATTTGAAAGTAATTTTTCACAATTAGCTTAGGAAAGTATTTTATGATTTTTTTTGCTAGCCTTATACAAACTAAAATTTTTTTCATGTAATCAATTAAATCTGGCACCATAGCATCAGGCACTCATTAGGCCAGCCTGCTTGAAATTCATGTACAATTTCTTCCTTATGGGGCTCTGCTGGTGCTTTGAAACTGCACTAGGAGGCTGGCAATATCCCCTCCCCACCCCACCATCTCAGACACATTGTCTCTCTGAACCTGAACTTTTTTAATGGTGGTTAAACATGTTGTCTGCTTTAGTTTCCTGTCTATCTTCATCATGAGCCAGCACCTGTTTCCAATAAATTATCCACAGAACTGTATCAGCAACACCTTGGCAACAGCTGCCACCTTTAAAAGCTGAATGCCCTTGAGGACAATACACCTGTGAACACATAGTGTGTTTATTTAGCTGAAAGCCAAAACTTGAAGTTACATAAAGCAATTATCTAAAGCCTAATGTATGCCCATTATTAACACAAAATAACCCTGTTCTTAAAAACCAATAAAAATCTATTTAAAGGATTTTTCCAAATCCCACTGAAATCTGTACTCAACTAGAGTCCTGGTCTTAACCTGGGACTCAAAATTCTGCTAGTAGGGAAGGCAGAGATTTGTATATGTGTGTTGCAATATTCTGAGCTCATGCTTAGAGTGTATATACACATGAGTGTATATGGGTGGTAGGGCCAAGGCTTTAGACTCATCATGTGTATTTAAAATTATATTAAGTGAAGTAAGCCAGGCCCAAAGAAACACAGGTCCCATGGTTTCCCTTATTTGCAATAACTAGTATATGTCTGAGACAAGCTGAAAAGGTCAGATAAGTTGATGTTAGGTGAAATGAACCCCAAGGTAAGGACTCAAACAGTTTTTCTTTCTTGTTATTGTTTCTAATATATTTATAAGATGATTTCTTTGTTGCTTTGTATGTGCCCCCACCCCACGGTATAACCCCTGTTTTCACTGTATTTGATGTTGGTATAATTTGTGGAGGGGAAGGGAAAAAACAAATTGTTTAAATAGGGATACAGCTGGACCCATTGCAACAAGGAGATGTACAAGATGTTATGTTGAAAACGAACTTTACAACTTTGGCAGGAGGGGGTGGGTGGATGGGCAGGGGTGGTAAGGGGAAACAAAGGAGGAGGCAACAATGCTTGATAAGAAATGTACTCATTACCTTGCTCATGTAATTGTAACCCCTCTGTATGGTATTTTCACAATAAAAAACGTATTAATTAAAAAACTAAATAAATAAAATAATTTTGTTACAAGATACCTCTTTTTATTTATTTATTCATTTTTTGTTAGTCATGGGGCTTGAACTCTGGGCCTGAGTGCTATCCCTCAGCTCTTCAGCTCAAGGCGAGTGCTCTACCACTTGAGCTACAGCGCCATTTCTGGTTTTCTGGTGGTTTATTGGAGATAAGAGTCCTCAGATCTCAGCCTCTTGAGTAGCTAGGATTACAGGCGTGAGCCACTGGCACCCAGCTAAGCTACCTCTTTTAAAAAAACCTGACTGTGGTCTACAGGTTTAGAAAAAGGAATGGGTTATTCCAATTTGTATTTAAATGTAAAATTAGCTCCTCTAGGTAGTATTCTTTATTTGTACAGCCACCTATAGCTTAAGGTTCATTACCTAATAACATTACCCTTAGATAATGGGGTTAGCAATCTACTAATGAATATGGGCCCAGTATCCAGGAAAAGACTTCCAATGCCCATCCTGTCTTTTGAAATATATAATAATGCAATTTCCAGACACATATTGTATCTACTGCACATGGTTCAGTTTTTAAAGTGGTTTTTTTGCAGTCCTTTCAAGAAATGAGATCATAATGACCCCATTGGAAGTTGAAAAAAATATATACTTAATACCTTCAACTGAGTATCATAGCTTAACCTAGCTTACCCTAAACTTGCTCAGAACTCTTATATGAGCCTACAGTTGGGAAAAACTATCTGATACAAAGCCTATTTTATAAGGGTTCACTCTAGCAGGGCTTTCATGGCTCATGCATGTAATTCTAGATACTCAAAAGAATGAGATCTGAGAATCTTGGTTTAGAGACATGCAAGCAGAAAAGTCCATGAGAAACTTATCTCCAATTAACCACCCAAAAGCCAGAGGTAGAGCTATGGCTCAAGTGGTAAAGTGAATGCCAAGTGATAGCATGACCCCCTGAGTTGAAGTCTAGTACTGCCACTAAAAAAAAAAAAAAAAAAAAGAAAGAAAGAAAGGTATCAAATCTTATATAATGTTAAGTGAAAATGAAAACCAGAATGGTGTGTGATTATGAGCCATTTTACAGTAAACACACACACACACACACACACACACACACACACACAGTCATTGTAAGTTGAGGACCATTGACAAAGCTATCGTGCATCCTATCTTGAAGCCTCATGAAATGATTTTGTGCTTTAGACTTCTGATAATCCCTTCCGATAGTTCTGATAGTTCCTGTTGACATTAAACTGAAAGTCAGTGGTCACTTAGGTGCAAATACGTTTTAGCACTTGTGCATGGCTGAATGCAAATGCTGTAGCAGTAATTGATAATGAGTACAGCTTCCAACCTGTCCCTGTCACTGCCAGACTACTCATAGTATACATACGTGTAGACACCTACCTAAAGTGGAAGACTGCAAACTGGGTTCTGTGGAAGAAAGTTTGGAAACAGCAGGGCTGTAAATTTTATCACAATATGCCAGGTTTTCTTGAAACTGATCAAGCAGTGTCACGAGGTAGACTACAAGGGACTGAAGAAAACAACAGAGCCTATGGAAAGCTGTGGCTATGGCAGGCAAATTCTCCTTAATACAATTTTCTGGAGCTTCCATTTCTTTCACAATTGTCTTTATAGCACTTATTCCAGACTAAATGCTGGGGTTACTATGAGGAATGAAACAGATGATTGTTCTTTCTTGTTGGATTCCAAAGGTGGTTTTTGTGTGTTTGGAGAATCTGTGTTGAAAGATCAAAAGTCCAAATTGTGCCAGGTACTGGTGGCTCATACTTAGCTACTCTGGAGGCTGAGACCTGAGAACAATGGTTCCAAACTAGGCCCAGGCAGAAAAGTCCATGAGACTCTTATTCCCAATTTACCACAAAAAGCTGGAAGTAGAGCTATGGCTCAAATGGTCAAGTGCCAGCTTTGAGGAGGGAAAAAATGAATGAGATCCTGAGTTCAAGCCCCAGAACCAGAACCAAAATTATTTTAAAGTCCTAATTGTTATTCTGTCACCCCTGATAGAGTTAGTCTTCAGCAAGTCAATTTCTCTCAGCCAATTTATTTCCTTTGTAAAAGTTCTTAGTATGTCTGCATCAGAAACTGACATGAAATTCAATAAAGAAACAAATAAGATATGCAGATACATTCTGTAAATTTTGAGGCCTTAGTCATTTAGGGGACACTTTGCTTGGTGAGCTTCACTAACACTATAGCTATTTCTGTGAGTGACTAGGTTTGTTGTTAAGTTTGAAAACCCAACTTGAAACTTGCAAAATGCAGCCACAGAGGTGGTTTCATTATCAGAAACGCAGCAAGCATTCCAGCCAGACTAATTCCCCACTGGATTTACTTAATGTGTAAGGAGATCTTGTAGCCAGACTTGGCTGAGGAAAAAATATAATGAAAGGAGAAAATTAGCAAAAATGTGCTTTCCTTTTTCTACCTAACATAGCATTGTGCCAATTCCAGGCTCTCTATATGCAGGTATAGACTTCCTTCTTTGATTTATTTTCTCGATTAACAATCTCATACACATACACTCACATACAACTGCATGTAAATAGGAGAGGCACCCAGTCTGGATCCCAGGCCAGAACAAATCCAGGGATGGATTTTAAGTGGGGTGCTGATTCTCATGTCCCTGGAAAATTGACCTCTATTAAGGGCCAATAAATTTAGAGCATGCTTTACTAATTTACCATGTGTATGGGAAACAAGTCAGGGGTACAAGTTTGCATAGAAAAGATTTGCTGTTTTGGATATAAATGGGTTGGTTTTTTTTTTTTAACTATTGAAAAGGGTAATTCAAAAACGATTTTAAAATCCTACTAGTTTCTCTGCCTGCTTGTTGGATTTCCCATTGGTGACGAAACTCTGCCAAATGTAGATTTAGTGCTAGTTATGAAATGAGACCTGGGCTTGCGGTTACCTGATAATAACTGTGATAATAAATTCATCCATTAATTTCTTTCCTGTTTCCCTACATGGGTAACATTAGACCAAGATTCTATGTTATTGGAGAGATAATCGTTTTCATTCATACACCTCTCTCTCCTCTCTCTCTCTCTCTCTCTCTCTCTCTCTCATGTGTGTGTGTGTGTATGTGTATGTGTGTGTGTGTTTGTGTGTGTTTACTATGCTGTAATTCCCAAGAGTGCATCCATTCTTCCTCATCCACTAGGGTAACACAAGAGTCAGAAATGAAGTCTCCTGAAATCTGGGACCCTCAAAGGCTCTTAAAGTGACCGGTTCTGTTGTCATGGACAAATGTAAAAAACTACATTCATAACAAAGATAAATTCAGTAGCTTGTATATGAATAATTACGCGAAAGTGGCGCTCATCTTTAAATCGTCCCACGGATAAATGGGGCTGTAAACTGTTGCTAGTCTTTGGATCCTGATGTTAGGTGTTTATGAGGCAGAAGAGGGGCAGGTGCCTGTGGCTACAGGCACAGACTGGAGGCAAACTTCCTGGAACCCAACCTTGACATAGCTGCTTCCTACCTGTGGGGCTCTATGCCTCCATTTCTGCGTCTATGAAAATAGAACAAATGTACCTGCCCAAGGGGCTAAACTCAGAACTAGAGGAGATAAAAATTAAGTAAGCAAAGCATTTGGCATGGTATCTGGAATATTTCAAGTGCTGAATAAATAAATTTTATTATTTTATATACTGGAATGTAAATCTTTTATCACAACAATATAAACAGGAATGACCTTAAGATCTGGAAAGAAAGTATGTTCCAGGGACACAGGGTTTCCATATTACCCACCATGCATGATCTATAATCAATATTAACTTTTCCTATATTGACTCCTGTGAACTAGAGACTTTTGTATGTTAAGACTCAACTTTAATTATTGGGTTATTTTTCAACTGCTTTATAAAATACTTGGGAGAAATAGGTATCCCACAGGGCTTATTAAGCCAAGAAACATAGATAGATAGCACCTTTGTTCACTGTGTGTACTAACTTTGACCTTGTCTAGAACTCCCACAGGAATTTCTCTGCTTTAATCTTTTTATACCAGAGAGGAAACTCAACTCAAGAGAATAAATAATAGTCACTAATAGACGTATGACATAGGGCTAGGGAAGTTGGGTTCTTTGCCAGATTCCATGGGAATATTCTGGGGTATCAAGGTAGAGGGAATGATGTGGAGATGCAAGCAATAAACAGAGGCATCATACTAACATCCTCCCTCCAGTCTATCTCCTGGCTGAGGACTGAGAGCCAGAGATAAAGCAAAGGCTGCTCTTTAGATCATGCAGTCAAATCCACATGTAAAATCAATAGCACAAAGAAAAAAGGTAAGAAAGGAAAGGGAAGAGGGGAAAGGGGCCTGGCTTTACAAAACATGGTACCCAATATCTGTTCTACACCTTCTATAGTCTGAAAGGAATGCTATTTCATTCCCATAGGTAGGGAAATGGAGATCACACATATATTGCAAAGTTACATGTGAGAAGTTAGATTGAAACTCATCTCTACCTAGTCTCAAAGTCAGGAATTTATTATGCCATATTGTCTTCATAAAGGGTTCAGCTGAAGATAACCTTAGCAAACTAGTCATTCTTTTTGCCTACCTTCCGTTCCACCTCTGATTGTCTCACAAGTTAGTAAAAACATATGGCTGGGCACTGTTGACTCACACCTGTAATCCTAGGTACTCAAGAAGCTGAGATCTGAGGATTATGGTTGAAAGCCAGCTTGGCCCAGCGTGGGCAGGAAAGTCCATGACACTCTTATCTCCAATAAACTACTCAGAAAAAACTGGAAGTGGCACTGTGGCTCAAGTCCTAGAGCACTAGCCTTGAGCAAAAGAAGCTCAGAGACAGCACTCAGACACTGTGTTCAAGTCCCCGGACTGACACATACACATACATACACACACACACACACACACACACACACACACACACACACACACACACACACACACACACACACACACACACACACACACACACACACACACACACACACACACACACACACACACACCACAACCCATATGACCTCACTGTTCTAGCTGTTTGTAAAAAGCCTAGTTCTTAGCACTTTGTATACAATAAGTCCTTTAGGCAAGGGTTTTTCCTTATTGAGAGCATGTTTGTCTAAGAACTTGTCATACATCTCCCCTTGAAAACACCATGGCCACATGGTATCTAATTTGTTGATCAAAAAGGCAATATATATTCAATACATATTGTCATGCTAAATATATTATGTGCTTTATCCAATCTATGAGACATACAAAAATATGGTAAAAGTGATTTTTCCTCCACATGAACTCCTCTTCAGATTCTAAAATATAAAGAGGTCTATCAAGGTGGGGGTAGGGGGAGGACTGTTACAAGACTTGCAAAAAAGGATGTTCACTTGAAAAGGATTTGCTTTGGGAGTGAGTCAGCTGATCTGTGGGAACTATCCAGATTTTCATATTTAGATTTGGGTCTGGTCAAGATTGGTGTATTCCTCACTTGCAATTGCAGTTTAGATTTCAGTTGCATTTCTAAGTCAACATAAACAACTCCATTATCTTTAAATGTCAAACACAGACAATTAAGAAAAGGGCTTTATATATTTTTCAGGATCTTTCTAGGAAATGTGAACATCATTTCATTTAATCCTTCAACGCATTGGCAAGAAAATATTATCCTCATTTTACATATGCAATAACAACAACAACAAAAACTAAACTAAACTAAAACCAACAACCTGAAGTTCAGAGTGTCTTCCTGTTGGGGAGTGGTGAAGTTAGGATTTTGTAAAAGATTTGCCAGCTCTTCCCTCCATAGAAGAAAAAGAAAATTGGCTAGAGGAGGAGTTGTGAGTATTGTTGTAAAATATTGTCACAAATGTTGACACTGGTAGATACTTTAACTTTATGATATCACCTGTATTAAAGCACACAAAATTAGAAAGTGTACTTACACTATGATATGGAAATTCTATTTTGTACTATAGCATTTACTCTATGGTATTTATGGCAGAGAATAATTTATAAATGAGCCCAAAAAACTTTATCCAAGGATATTCAATGTAGCATGCAAGAATAAAACAACACTAAACTAAATCAAACAAACAAAACCCTTAAAGGTCTACTGATAAAGTAAGAGGCCAAAAATTTTCAAAACAATAATAAGAAAAACTTCTTAGGTAGATATGTGATGAGTTTTCAGATCGAGAAGGATATAAATGTGACCAGCAAAATAAACACAAAATTACCTACAACTCATACATTATTATAAAGTGTTAAAACACTATAATAAAGAACATATCCTATAATCCTAAAGAGAAAAGTGAGATTTCAGTAATTCAGGAGTCAAAATTGTATTTGTCTTCTAAAAGTAGCCTGGAGAACTAGACAACAATTTAGCCTTGTTAATGTGGATGGCCATGCTTAAAACTGACAAAGAATTCTCTTGGAAAGTCTGCAGATTAATTATTGCTAAGCAAAATAGAAATTTAATGATAGTAAAATGTGAGGCAATGATCAGTTCCAGGAACACCAAAAAGTTGTACAGAAAAAGTCACATAATCATAACCAAAATGTTAAATAGAAAAGTATACCATAGGGTTACCAATGAACAGCATTTACAGTGATAATAAAAAAAATTAACCATAAATTTTATTATGTTGTCAGGGTAATGGAGAAAGAAGAAAATACATGCAAATATAAGGTGAAATCAACCAATATCTGAACCTCAAAAATCAAGGAATATCAGGATATATTTAGAACAACAGAGAAATAAATTTTACTCAAATAAATAAATAAATTTTACTCAAGGAAAGGAAGGACCAAGGTATGTGAGTACATATCTGTAATCTCAGCACTCAAGAAGCTGAGGCAAGAGGTTTTAAAAAATTTCAAGCCAGCTGGACTATATAGTAAGACCATATCTCAAAAAAAAAAAAAAGAAAGAAAGAAAAAGAAAAAAGGAAGAGAGCTAAAGAAGACTGCATCTTAAAGCCTTGTGATGCTAGTTGACTTTTTAAACTATGCTCCTATGGCTTTGACATAACAATTAACTAAAGTACAAAGCTAATGTGTATTTATCAAAAATATGTGTAGAATAAAATAGAAAGATGATTCAAAATTATATCCAATCTACCAGCAGTTTTAACAACTGTCAGTATTCAAAGATGATCTAGTTGTAAACATTCTTGAAATGATTGTGAAACATTTTAGTCTTGTATGTCCCTTTTATTATCTGACATTATATTATGACCATAGTTTCATATATTAAAACAAATTTTGTAGCTTAACAATATTAGGAGTTGCATGATTATTTAATAATTAATTTATTGCATTGTTCCAATCTTCCATCATAATAAGCAATGCTATGATAAATATGTTAATACATAAATTGTTGTGGTTTTCATGACTATTTCCTTAGGATAGATCCACAGGAGCACACAGGGACTCTTTCAATCAATATTTTATTGATGGTCAAAATATGGTACATTACCATAAGGATGCTTCAGGTTAATCTAAAAGACCAGTTCATTAATAAAATTAAGTAACATAGACTTTAATAAATAGAAAGCAAGGAAAACACCCTGAGGCTAATCCAAGTTTGCTTTTGTACTTAGGTTTTAAAACTATTCTTAAGTATATTTATGGTGATCTATGAATAAATGCATGAAAATGATAAAGACAGAACAAAATACAACTCACTGACCACCAAATTCAGCCCTACAGAGGGCTGGGACTTGAGATGGTCCTCAAGAGAACGCCAGCTTTCTCAAGAATAGTTGAAGGTTTATTCAAAGGGGATACATTGAATTGGCACACTTTTATGTAGTTAAAAATATTCCTGCCCTTATATAGCAGTCTTTAGAGAAATAGAAGATAAATTGTATGAAAGCATGGAAATAAACGCAATATCTACAGTCTTAAGGTGATTTACAAAGTTTATGAAAGACCTTACTGATTTATCACAAAAGCCTTATAAGCCAGTCATTATTATCTTTTAATCTGAAAAGCAGATAAACACTTCAGATGATATACTTTGGACAGTGTCAGTTAAACCCTCAAAGTTCCTCTTGGCTCAGAGTCTGATATTAGAGGAAGGGGAAAAAAAGAAAAAGGACCTGCTTTTGTTCTGTGAATACCTCCCCTGCTCTGTTACCACAGTTTATTTTCTCCCTTTCTGTCTTTCATACTTTTCCTCATCTTTCCCTCTCTCCCTTCTCTTGTTCTTTAATTGTATTCAGAGAAAAAGAAATCACAATGCTTCTTAATGCTCTCCGTGAAGACACAATCCAAATGGAACTCACTCACTAGCTTACTCACTCGGTCACATACTTGTTTGCTGCTTCAGTCGTTCATGCATTCACATCTTTCTGGAATGTTTAATACATTCCTCTCCCTATCCTAAGAGTTGAAAATCCTGCAGGTTCAAGACAAACTCCCTGTTTTCATATAGCATGCATTCTAGTTAGAAGCAGAAAATAACAATTAGACACATTAACAGAATGAGAGTTAGAAAGTGACTGTGCTTTCAAAGGGTCAGGAAAGGCTCTCTGAGGCCCTTGAGCTGAGGGTGAAAGAGGAAAAAGATCAGGACAACACAGGTGAGACAAGTGTGGACACTACAAAGACAGGAGTGCCAAAACAATAATGTGCAAAGGAGCTGATGGATCCAAGTGACCAGAAAAAAACGTGAGAATTATAGTACAGAGTTCAGATGGAAATTAATCAAAGGCTGCCCTGGTACATATTCAAGTTTGCGACTGTATCTCAGAAACAAGGACCTGTATTGCCCATCTATTCAGGGCTGTCTGATGGGTACATGCCTGGAAGGAACCACTAACCTCCTACTATGTGAATGAGTCTCCCTGGAAGCTGCTATTGTTGAGCACTCTGAGAAACACTTCACATGGATCATCTCATAGCATCTCAGAACAAATCAGGGTGATTTTTACCACCATCCCCATTTTAAAAAGAAAGAGAATCTTGATGAGCTTAGGTAACTTACCTAACATTCTCTAATGATTATTCAACAGACAAGCAGTAGAATTACATTTTTCACCCATGTGATCTGACTCCAGAGCCTTAATTATGCTTTATGTCCCATCCCCATACCACTGTGTCACATCCCATCAAACTCAAGTTGTCTTTGCAAAGGCAATAAAGAGCCAGGCATCAGTAGCTCATTCATATAATCCTAGCTACTTAAGAGTCTGCAATCTGAGGATCATGGTTCAAAGCCAGCCCAGACAAAAGAGTCCATGAGACTCCCATCTCCCTCCATTAGCCAGCAAAAATCCAGTGAAGTTGTGTCTCAAGTGGTACAGTACCAGCCTTGAGCAGAAAAGGCCAAGCAAGAGTGAGAGGTCACAAATTCAAGCCCTTGTATTGGTACAATAAATAATGAATGAATAAATAAAAATAAAGGCAACAAACAACTATTTTACTTTTGGGTATAGTTCCAACCATCTAACAGTATTTTATTCCAAATATGTGCTCAATATTGCTTACTGACTAAATGAAAAACATTTAAATGTCAATTTACTCATGAAGTTTAGTAAACCATGCAATGTTTGGAAGTATGATGGCAAATATAGACCAAGGATCTAAGTGGGGATCTCAGGAAATCCATGAAAATCCAGAATCCCTTACCAAGTCCTTCTTTAGAGAACAACTCTAGACCTGAAACTCAATCATCTTAAAATGACCATAACTATCCTGACTATGTAGTCTGTCATAAATGTCAAGGTCAATGTTTTGTTTAATTAGGCCAATGACAAGGGAAGAATTTTAGGTTTCTGTGCTGCATGTTAACAGGAAGAAGAAAATGTTTCAGCAAAATCTTTGGTTCAGCCAGGTATAGTGGTACATGCCTGTAAGGTAGAAATGGGAGGATCACAAGTTTAAGACCAACCTGAGCTACATGTGGAGTTTCACACCAACCTGGCCAGCATATCAAGACAGTATCTTAAAGAAAAAATAAAAAACAAAAAAACAAAAAAGACTTCGGGCCAAATCTAGAAAGTTCAAGTGTTCAGGTTCAGGGTAAAATTTTCCTCTTCTTATTGATAGTAAGAAGCAACAACAAAAATGGCAGCATTATTTGAACTCAGGGCCTCATGTTTACTAGGTTCATGCTCTACCATATGAGCCACACCTACAGCTCTGCTTTTTGCTGTTTACTTTGGACATGGGATCTGTCGAACTTCTCTACCAAGGCTAGCCTCAAACAGAGATCTGGCAAGTAGGATCACAGATGGTGATCAACCAGCATCTAGCTAGAAATATACTCTTATGACAAACCGATTCTATGGTGGCATCCTCATTATCTGTGTCTCAACTATTAGTGCCTTACACATGGTCCCCTACACTTGATTGTAAGCAAGACCTACGTATGACTTGCTAGGATGACCTGAGGCAGATCACTAGGTGATTACATCAGATGATAGCACTTGTCTTCCTTGCTCACTCTCCTCTTTCTCTTCTTTTACTGCTAGCTTTGTGGAGTCAAGAAGACTTGCTGGGGACTCCGTATGGCAAGGACATGTGGAACACGCTGTAGGAGCTGACTGACACCTTAGCTGACGGTTAGAGTCCCCAGTCCTCCAACTGCACAGAAATGAACTTAGAAGTGAATCCTTACCCAATCATGACTCAAGTGAGACTATCGTCTCCTCTTTATCCCAGCCAGAACCTAGACTAAATTCTTGTGAGGATGGAGATGAGTCTCTACTCCTGACCTACAAAAACTCAGAGATAATACATATGGGTGATTTCAAGCTTCCAAGTTCCCAGCAACATCACTACACAAAAATAGAAAAGCGTGCTGGGCACTGGTGGCTCACACTGGTAATCCTAGTTACTAAAGGGGCAAAATCTAAGGATCACAGTTTGAAACCAGCCCAGGCAAACAATCTGAGAGACACTTATCTCCAATTAACCAGAGAAGAGCTGGAAGTGAAATGTGGCTCAAGTAGTAGAGCACCAGACTTCCTTGAGGGAACAAAAAAGCTAAACAAGAGTTCAGGCCCTGATACCAATGCAAAAAGAGAAAGAAAGAGATAAAAAGAGGGAGAGGGAGAGAGAGCTAGAAGGGAGGAGAGAATGAATTGTACCATGGGAGAAGAAAAAGTTGATGCACATCTTTGGGAACAGACTTTGTATGAGGAGGTGTAAAACTGGATCACTCACAGAAATAGCTCATGCTGGAGATAAAGGTCAAGGTAAACCCCATACTAGACAGGGTCAAAAGTCCTGATGTTCCTGAACCAGGATCCTTTTGCTCACACTCTGGAAGTGCTGACATGACAGCTATTTTCACACATGTGAAGGGAACTTACACAGAGAAGTCCAATCTCAGAACATGCATGTGATATTTTGACAACACAAGTAATGTTGGTTTGCAGGACCTACAAACAGAATTTTACTAGAGCAGAGTGGTCTTGAACAAACCTCCCAATCTAGCCAGCGTGTGTTTTCTTTTCAAATACTGACCAAATTTAATTTCAATCAACAAAAAGCCAAAGGTGAATAAGGGATGGGCAGAGAATTACATAAGCAGGAGATAACAAAAAATAAAAGTAGCCAACAACATATGTGAATCTGCAGGGGAAAGAATTCAACTAGAATTCTGTTCATCTATCTCTCCCAGAAATGTAGCTGATTTGCCTGTGTTAGAAGCAGGCCCTTGCTAAGCACCTCATATCTGGAAAGCCATGTATGTCCCTAACACATCAAGCACATACTTATTAATGACTATCATTCTCTTTCTAACATCTGTGGCAAAAGCTGGGATGTGCGAGTTAGGAGTGGGGAAAAGGCAACAATACTTTAAAAACTAGTTTAAAGGATAGGCTGTCAGAGAAGATGGAAACAACAATGATCCAAAGGGGAGACATTAAAGCAGAAAGGAAATGTTAATGCAAGCTAAAACACATCTGTCTGAGAGGAAAATGAAAAAAAAATGAACTAAAATAAAATCCCCAATGAATGATTCAAAAGCAATTTTGCACCTTGGAAAAGTCAGATACCTATTGCTTTAAGCAACAAGAACAATGAAAATAATTCATTAACATGAATTATTGTTCTCTTTGTTAAACTTTCCTTCTTTCAAGTATAATGAGAATAGAGTATTTCTCCATGATCGAAGTTAAGTAATGTTGCTAATTCCTATTTTACAGACAAGGTGACAGAAAGAGGCTGACTGACTTGCCGGAATCACATGGCCACAGAGAGGTGAGTTTTGAAGTCAGAACTCTTGTGACCCTGTTTTTCTCCTGAGTAATACAAAGAAGGTCAAGTGCTAGGGAGTAGTGGAAAGGAATGCAGGGCAAGAACTACCTGTCCACAGACACGTAAAGTAACAAGATATTACAGGTGGCCAAACATCATGGTTATTGCAGAAAAAAAAGTCCCTGAGAACAAAGATGCCCAAAACAGAGCAGGAAATGCTCTTGAACAAATGCAATTGTGGAAAATGGGTTCTTACTACATGATTTAAAAGTGATTTTGATAGCCAAGCCAGGGTGTCATAGAGTGATTCAAAGAGATTTCCCCTCTTCATTCATGTACCCCCACCTCCGCTTCATGTATCAGTTCCTGGTATTCATTTTGTTGTGACTATGAGTTGGAAAGTGGGGGAGAGTTCAGTCATCATGTTCAATGCATATCCTGTGAAATTAAGAAAAACTGAGGGAGGGGTTGGGTTGAGAGGGTTGGAGGATGATGATGAAAGTGACATGGATCAAGATACACTGTGATCATAAATGTGTTTGTCATATAGTAAATCCTTTGTACAATGACTCAAAGATAATAAAATGTAATAAAAATTTTAAAGAAGACTTCAGAATCTGCTGGGAATCTTCATAAATGGTAGATACCTGGGGTCAACATAAGCATCCCTTCGTTCAGATGCACACTAAAGCCAGAGAAGGTTCTGGTCCAGAGCAGTAGGAAGAGTACTATTCCCTTCAAAGCAAGGCTATAATAACCAGGAGACACAGCTCACTGGAACTCAAGGACCATGTGTGTTAGCCTAGAAACAGGACATAGTTAGCCAGGTGGAAAAGAAGGAAGAGAGGAAGAAGAGAAGAGTAGGCAACATGGAAGAAGGAGGAGGAAGAAGAGGAGTGGGGAGCTTGGCACTAGTGGATCAAGCATGTAATCCTAGCTACTTAGGAGGCTGAGATCTGAGGATCATGATTCAAAATCAGCCCAAGGAAGTAAGTCTGGGAGACTCTTCCAAACAGCCACCAAAAAAACACAAGTGGTGCTGTGGCTCAAAGTGGTAGAGAGCTACCCTTGAGCAGAAAAGCTTAGGTACATTACTCAGGCCCTGAGTTCAAGCCCCACGACCAACCCCCACCCCCAAAAAGAGAGTAGAGAAAGGAAATAAGTAAAAGGAGAGGATAACAATAACTTGATAACAATAACCTGTCTTTACTCCTACCCAACCCAAATGAATAAATGAATGAATGAAGACCTAGTAAAAGAAAACACCATGTGCCTGACTGGAGGAAGGTGAAGTAATTGGAACTTGAATAGCTAAAACTGGAAGTAAGAAGTTGGAGCCTATTCCACAGCCAGACCAAAGGGAAATCTAGATGGACTTTCAATTTGAGGAACACTTGTGAGATACCTGAAATTTGAGAACTCTATAACATAAAAAGATCCATACTGTTAGATCTCTACATGTTGGATGTATTCTGGTTCAAATTGTCCTGTGTTCTGTGTGGGGTGTCTGTGCCTCAGACACAATGGCACAAAACAGACTGCAGATGACCTAAATGATGACTTAAGTGAATCCAATGGAACTTTTCCTTCCTATCATCTCTGTGGAATGGTATTTGAGCTTCACACCTAATACTGACCACTGCCTGAGTCCTTGCAGGAGTCTTCCAACTTCTTTTTCTTTTGGTTTTTAATCATCTTTACAGAAGCTGTACAAAGGAGTTGCCATTCAACAAAAAAGTTTAGGAAGACAAAACATCTTGATCAATGTCACCTCTTTCTACATTTTCACCCATCCCTTACAACCCACCTCTTCCCTCAATTTTCTTAATTTTGTAGGATATGCATTGAATTTTTGCCTGCATCTCACTTCCCACTCTTATCTTCATTGTCTAAAGGCATCTCTGTGTCTCTTTACTGTTATTGCTCTCAACACCACACTTAAAACTGAGCTATTTCTTCCAAGTCTTTCCATTTCGTATTTATAAGGTACCATGCAATTTTTTGGTTGTTTTGTATATCCTTCCCCCACGGTATAACCCCTGTTTTCAGTGTATTTGATGTTAGTATAATTTGGGGAGGGGAAGGGAAAAAACAAATTGTTTAAATAGGGATACAGGTGGACCCATTGCAACAATGAGATGTACAAGTCGTTATGTCAAAAAACGAACTTTACAATTTAGGCGGGGAGGGGAGGGAGTGTAGTTGAGGAGGTGGGAAGGAAGGGATAGTAGGGGAAAAACAAAGGAGGAGGCAACAATGTTTGATAAGAAATGTGCTCATTACCTTCCTCGTGTAACCCCTCTGTACAGTATTTTCACAATAAAAAAGTTATTCAAAAAAAAACTGATGTGTTTCTAAAAAGAAATCAATTTCACGCCCTCAATGGCTATGTCACTCAAGTATAGACACCCAGCTGCTGGGAGGTGTGGGGGGACATCATTCATGGAGTCCTTCAGGCCAGACAATCCACATCCAAATCATCTTAAAAACCCACTCATCAGAATATTCTGACTGGACTGATGGAAAGGCCATTTTTGTTTTAGGGGTTTGGTGGGGAAGCTGGGCAACCTGGGCTTTCATTCAGGGCCTTGATCTCTTGCTTGGCATTTTCTGCTCAAGGCTAAGTTTCTGTCGCCTGAGCCATACCTCCATTTCCAGCTTTTTGGTGGTTATTTGAAGATAAGAGTCTCACAGACTTTCCTGCCCAGGGCTGGCTTTGAACTGAAATCCTTGGATCTCAGCTTTCTCAGTACCTAGGACTACAGACTTGAGCCCTGGCAACCAATTGGAAAGGCCTTTAATGATGAACAAATTCAGCTCATTTCTAATGGCTGCAACAGAAGGAGAGAAGTAAAGGGGATCTTGGCAAGCATAGGTGGAGTGTTAGGACTAGAGACAAGTCACTACTAATGAAAAACAGGCTCTAAAGGGTTTTTGCATAGAGCAAATGCATACAACATACAGCGTACAGCAGGAGAAAAGGAGGCTGCCCTGAAAATGTCTTGCAGCCAGAAAAGGTACTGAGATGCTGACAATTAGTCAGAATTTATGTGAAAGTATCCCTGTCCATAGAAATCAACTGGAATTGTCTGGAGTCTGCTTTGCCACTGTGTCTGGGATCACTCCTCTGGGCCATGTAAGTTAGGGCCACTGAGTGCACCTCACAATTACCTCATGTTATTTCCATCTCTAGAGCTCTCTCCATGCTTGCCAGATCAAAGGAATGTGCTCCAGGTGACCACCCAATACTTCTGGCTTAAGGCTTCTCAAAGCCAACATGTTAGCCAGCTTTAGAGCTGGAAAGCCATGCAATGGTTTCCATTAAGTCCTGAATCTTGCCCTGTAGGGATGGAGCTCAAAAATGCATAAATTATTCAATGTAAGGGCTTTGCTGATGACTGATAAAATCAAATTAGCTGCTTTGGGCTAAGGATGAATTTGAAACAGAATTTCCTCCTTTGAAGAGACAGTGACAAATCTATTTGATAGGTCTACACATCATGTCTTTGGTAGAATGTTTAACAGAATCTTTTGCTAGCAAAGTGAGTGAGACTGGCTTAGGTTATAAACCAGTGTTTTTATCCCCCCCCCAATGTTTATTTTTATCACATTATTAAAGCCATACCTACCCACACAAATTTTATTTTTAAAAGCAGGAAAACAAAAGCCTTGCCCATAATTCTAACAGTCCAGTAAAACTCGAAATTTGGTACAATTCTTTCCAGGCTTTTGTCTTTGTTAGAAAGTTTATTTTTACAAAACTAAAGTCCTAGTATATAAATATATGTTTATCTCCTTCTTCCACACACACCCCCACACACATGCCTTAGGCATTCAAGAATCAATGCTTCCAAAGAGGTCATCACTTAGGAAAATGCACACATGCTCAGGATACACAGAGTTCAGCACTCTACTGCACGTACTTGATTCATTTTTCCTGTAACACCACCCATCTTCCCAAAGACATATCACCTTTCAACAAATCTCAGGTTTTCTCTTTGTTACTGAATTTTAAGCACACTTGTTTGTACACACTTGCTTTTTGGGAACTATTTTCTTTTGGAAAGTTGAATTCCCAAAAAATAAAGATCAAGGAAACAATAAATCACAAAATGAGTTAAACAAAATTGACTTCTGAGCCTCTCCACATCAATTCAGCTGCAGAATGTGTGCAGAAGATTCAGATTTTTCTTTCTTTCTTTCTTTTTTTGTCAGTCATAGGACTTGAACTCAGGGCCTGCGTGCTCTCCATGAGGTCTTTTTTTTTTTTGGAGGGGGGGTCCAGTCGTGGGGCCTGAACTCTGGGCCTGGGCGTTGTCCCTCAGCTCTTCAGCTCAAGGCTAGCGCTCTACCACTTGAGCCACAGCGCCACTTCCAGCTTTTTTCTTTTTGCTTATGTGGTGCTGAGGAATCGAACCCAGGGCCTCAGGCATGCAAGGCAAGCGCTCTACCACTGAGCCACCTTCCCAGCCCCTCCATGAGGTCTTTTTGCTCAGGACTAGTGCTCTACCACTTTAAGCCATAGTGCCACTTCCAGTTTTCTGGAAACCAGAAAAACTCAGGCTAGTTTTGAACTATGATCCTCAGATCTTAGCCTCTTAGATAGCTAGGGTTGCAGGGATGAGCCACCAGTACCCAAAAAGATTTAAAATTTTTGTTTTTGAAATAACTTTTGATTTTTAAATTTTATTATTACTATTGACTTTATGTAATAAATTCAAGTTAAGCTTCCTATATGTACTTACATGCATTCATACACATACCTGGGTATTTACTTTCTTTAAATTTCCACTGAAGCTTAATTTGAATGAATGTATGACATTCCATGTTCTAGTTCCATTTTTTATTGTGACTTTAGGATAATAATTCCACCAAAAGATACGAATAGTTTTAGATCATTAAAACATATTGTTTTATAGAAATTCTGATTTGGTTCATAATCACACTAGTTATATAAGTTTTTAAAGTATTTTTGGTTGAGCATTAAAAAACTTGTCACAGACTTTACTTATATATCAATACTTACAAAATGATAGCTAATTTGTTAGATTAAAATACGATACTGCAGTTGTAATCAAATAATAAAATGTATTACTTTTTAGGCTTTCAAACTTGCAACTCCTCCTTTTTTTTTAATTTTGGCAGTAGTTGGGTTTGAATTCATAACCTGCCTGTGTAAGATAGGTATTCTATCACTTAAGACATGCTTCCAGTTTATCTGTTTATTTATTTATTGTATAGGGTCTCCTCATTTATCAATTAGTTGTCCAAGTGGGTTTCCTTTTAACATTTCCATATACACATAAAATGTACTTGATTGACTCATCCTATTGGTCCCAGTCCCTTGTGACCTCTATCTCTTCCCTAATAGATCTCAATAAAGTTTATTGTTCCATTTGCACATGTGTACATGAAGCATTTTCATCACACTCACACTCTTTCACCCTCTCGGTTTACCCTCCTCCTTCCCATTAGACCCCACATCCCAGAAAATACCTGATCCACTTTCCTATTATTCATTTTTAAATGTTAATTGGTAAAGGGGTTTTACCATGGTATCACAAATGTTCACCCCCTAATCAGACTGACTGCCCCCACTTTCATTTATCGCAGCCCTTCTGCCCCTTTTGTTTAACAGCTTTCAGTGAGTTTTGTTGTGACATCTCCCTTCACTGAAGCAGTGTATCTCAGTATCATTTGTCCTGTAAACTTCTCTTTTCCTCTCCCTCCCTCTGATGTCCTCAAATAGTCCCCCCAAATACAAACATATTCCATATAATATCTCTATCTATCTATGATCCTGTATGTGTTTACATGTATTTCCATGTATGTTTCTTTTAGGTGTAGCATCCACATAGGAGAGAAACATTCAACTTTTCTTTCTGATTCTAGCTTACTTTGCTTAACTTAATAATGAACTCCAATTCTGTCCATTTCCCTGCCAATGACAGTATTTCTTTCTTCTTTATTAATGATATTATACCACATTTTCTTGATCCAGTCATGGATTGTAGGGCATCTGGGATATTTTCATAACTTGACTATTGTAAATAGTTCTGCAAAAAACCATGCAAAGTGCAGGTGCCTCTATCATGGCCTCTCTTGGATTCCTTCAGATATGTGCCTAAGAGTGATATTGCTGGATCATGTGATAGTTCTATTTTCAGTTTATTGAGGAACCCTCCATACTAATTTCCATAGTGGTTGCACTATTTGCATTGCCACCAACAGTATGTCATGGTGCCTTTTCTCCCTCATCCTCACCAGCGTTTGTTGCTGCTTGTGTTCTTGATGACAGCCATTCTGACCAGAATGTAATAAAACTTCAATGTCATCATTTGCACTCCTTTTATGTCTAGGGATGTTGAATAGTTATTTATATATTTATTGGCCATTTGTACTTCTCCTTTTAGGAATTTGTCTGTCAACTTCATTTGGCAAATTATTAAATATGTAATTGAGTCCTTGGGAGCTTAAGTTTTGAGCTCTTGTATATTAATCCTTTATCAGATATATATCAAGCAGTTATTCTACTATTCCGTGGGCCATCTCTTCATTCTTGTGACTGTTTCCTTTGCTGTGAAGCTTTTTAGTTTGGTTCCATACCAAGTGTCAAGCCTCAATCTTAGTTGAGCTATTGGCATTCTATTCTAGAAGTTACTGTTTATGCCAATATGTTTCAGTGTTTTCCATGTTCTTTTCTGTAGTAATTTCAAAGGTGTTATATATTAAGATCCTTGATCCATTTTGAGTGGTACTATTGGAAAAGTAAGAATCTAGTTTCAGTCATCTGCATGTGGCTATCCAAGAGTCCCAAAAATTTTGCTAAAGAGGCCATCTTTTCTCCAATGTATGCTTTGGGTTCCTTTATCTAAAATCACATAGCTATAGTCATGTGGATTTGAGTCTCTTTTACTATTCCGCTGCTCTTGATGTCTTCATTTGTGCCAGTACCCTGCTGTTGGTGGTAGTGTTTTGTTTTGTTTTCATAGTGGCTCAGTAGTATAATTTGAAATCCAGTATTGAGACCCCTAGCATTGAATTTTTTTTCTATCTGTGAAGAATGGCACTCGGATTTTTGTAGGGATTACATTGAATCTATTTTGACAGTAAAACCATTTTCAAGATATTAATTCTGCCAATGCACAAGCATGACCATTTCCTTTTTGCTTGTTTGAAATTAGTTACTGGGAGTACTCAGACCATAGCACACCTACCTATGTCTCCATATAGCTGGGTTTATAAACACTACTTCCTTCACCTGGCTTTTTGGTTGAGATGGAACCTCACTTTTTGCCCAGATTCTCCAGGTCCTCAGGAGTTACTGGGATATAATAATACACTAACATGCCCAGCCACTTTCTACTTTTTTTTGGGGGGGGGGGGTGGTTCCGGTCGTGGGGCCTGAACTCTGGGCCTAGGTGCTGTCCCTCAGCTCTTCTGCTCAAGGCTAGCACTCTACCACTTGAGCCACAGCGCCACTTCCAGCTTTTTTTCTTTTTGTTTATGTGGTGTTGGGGAATCGAACCCAGGGCCTCATGCATGCAAGGCAAGTGCTCTACCACTGAGCCACCTTCCCAGCCCCACTTTCTACTTTTTAAGTGAAATTCGTGCATGAAGGGTCTCACACTACCCTACTTCTCCCTGAATATGTGCTTTCTTAATTTACTAGGTAAGAATTATGGCTGGTATAACTAAGAATATGTCTTGAAGTAAAAATGCATAATTTATTTTAAATTGAATAATTAATTATCTGTTGTATGCAATTTGGTACTAGTGTATTTCTCATTCAAACAAACATGCTTCAGGAATCATAATTAATAACAGTTTTCAAAACATATACTTTTACTTGTCTTTCTTAAGCAACTTCTTTTTAATCAATTGGTAATCCACACTGTTGTTTTTTTATTATTCCCCTGGATCTTCTATTCTTTTTTTACTTGTAGCATTCCAAAAACTACTTTCTCTCCACTTTGCATCAAATATTGCATCCAACACATCATATAATCTGCCTTGCATGTTACCCCCTACATCCCAGACCTTCTGTCTTTATTTCCTATGGCCATACCACAAAATTTGATATCACAAAAGTGTATAAATAGGCAGCCAAAGTATGAATCCTGCTTAATAAAATGATAAAGCAGCCACAAGCATCTTTCCTTCATAATGGCTTTTTGAAACCTAGAACTTGTCAGTATGTAAATGAGGCTTTTGACACATCATGACTGCACAACATAGTCCCAACTCAAATTGAGTTGGCACTTGTTAATTTCAAAATAAATAAGTAATAACCATTTTTAAAAGTTATTAAGTACCTAGTATGATCAAGATATTGATATAAAAACTCAAGCAACAGAAAAAAAGTTGAAAGGATAAAAATGATCTGTTTCCTGATCTCTCACATTGTAAGTAAGAAAGAAGACCATAAACATACGAAAGAAGATTTCGGATTCTCTACATGTAGTTTTTGTGAAGTTAACACAGTTGTGATAAAACCCAACATGAAAGAAACACTCATTTTATCATGTGTTTATTGAAATGTCTATTTTGTACTAGGCAATGAACATTAACTAGGGATACATTTCTGAATTCAACAGAGATGATCCTTGCTTTCCAGAAGTTTCTAGAAGGTAGATGTTGTGACATAGCCACCATTTTTACATTAATTTTCTTTGTTTCTTTTGCCTACTCATTCTTACTTCTAAGACATTTTTGCATGTTTCTTTGTAAGATACCATAAATTCCTAACAAAGTGACATCAACAATGAAAGAATGTTTCCAGTTAGTCATGTGTCAACCTTTCTTGCCTTGTACTTGATTAGCAACTTAAAGAGAGGAGTCTGTATCATTTATTAAAATATGGTACTTATCGTTCCATTTCTCTTACTACTCAGCACAGGATGTGGCACAGTTCTAAATAAATATTTGAAGATAAAATTTGTCCCACTCAAATACTTTCTGAGGGTCCTGGCCTTGATTAAAACAACACTTGCAAGCACTCAAGCAAGAGGTGATAAAATATTCCAAACAAAGCATGTGCTTGGGAAAGAATTGAGTTTTTTTTTAAATCTGCTTGGTAATGACTAGATAAGAAGGACACAATCAAGATAACCTGATGCTCAAGAAAAAAAATTGGTCAATAATTCATTAGCATCCCTGAGAAATACACAATGGTTCTCACTTAATAAAGATAGTATACAGACTCTAGCTGAGTCTCAAAAGCAAGATTAAAAATAGGGCTATTATAGAAATAAATTGAATGATTATATCTTTCCATTAGACACTGCAAAGGAAGGAAATTGGAAAAGAAAATGTTTGGTTTTTTGTTGGAAATGATCCTTTACTAGCTTGACTTAGCAGAGAGCAGTCTGTCCAATGCACTAATTCCAAGTGAAAAATGCAGGCAAACCTGGCACTGGTGGCTCCCACCTGTGCTTAGGAGGTCAATTTCTAGCGGCTTACAGTTCAAAGCCAGCCTATGCAAAAAGTCTGTGAAACTCCATCTCAAATTAACCAGCAAAAAGCTGTCTGGAGGTGTGGCTTAAGTGATAGAGCAATAGCCATGATCAAGAAAGCTGAGTGAGAACCCAAGGCCCTGAGTTCAAACTCCATTACCAACAAAAATAAAAATAAAAAATAAAATAGAGCACTCTACTCAATACTTGATTTATACATCATGTATTCATTAGTTTTTGTTGTTGTTTGTCAGTCCTGGGGTTTGAACATAGGGCATGGGCCCTGAGTCTCTTTGTGCTCAAGGCTAGCAGTCTACCACTTGAGCCACTTCTGCATTCATTAGTTTTTGTGTGCATGTCTCTTGCTGCTTTGGCACGGTGTTAACGCAGGAAAGATGAAAATAAGAGGAGAGAAAAGAATGTGTAGTAGGCAAAAACGAACAAATACAGAAAAGACAATTCTCACCCTCCTTGGTGAAGAAGAACCTATGAAGATGGTTTTGGTGGATGGGTGAGTCTGACAGTCATGCAGAAATGGAAAGACAGACTTTATTCCAGGAGGAGGAAACCACTAAGACATGAAATCCTAAGCACTAAGTAAGGTAGGAAGTATGTGGCTGAACCATAATGGAGAGGCCAAATTACAATAACATCAAAGTATTTGGAGATATAGAGCTAGCCCAGTTTATATTCTGGATCCCCACAGATGTTTAAAGCCATATTCTAGCTAAGGGATCTCTTGCATTTGGGGAGGGTTGGGGGGGGGGCACATGGAATTTTGCCCCCTACCCTCTACCACACATAACTAAGCCAGATCTGTATCTACATGCCTCCTGGAAAGTTAGAATCAACAAAATGGTAAGATTTCTTTAGAAATAGGTAAAGGTGGGCTGGGATGGTGGCTCAGTGGTAGAGTGCTTGCCTTGCATGCAGAGGCCCTGGGTTCGGTTCCTCAGCACCACATAAACAGAAAATGCCAGAAGTGGTGCTGTGGCTCATGTGGTGGAGTGCTTACCTTGAGCTGAAGAGCGCCCAGGCCTAGAGTTCAGGCCCCACAACCGGCAAAAAAAAGAAAAGAAAAGAAAAGAAATAGCTAAGGATTCTTCAAAGTAGGGAGGGATTAAGATCAGGCACACACCTCCCATTTCAAAGAAAGTAGCTCAACATTGGCCTATTTTTTTTTGGGGGGGGGGTCCTGTCGTGGGGCCTGAACTCTGGGCCTGGGCGTTGTCCTTCAGCTCTTCAGCTCAAAGCTAGCGCTCTACCACTTGAGCCACAGTGCCACTTCCGGTTTTTTTCTTTTTGCTTATGTGGTGCTGAGGATTTGAACCCAGGGCCTCGAGCATGCAAGGCAAGCGCTCTACCACTGGGCCATCTTCCCAGCCCTCAAGGAAACATTATTATACCTGAATATTTTGAAAATCACAGCACAGTTGAAAGGCTCAAGGAAGAGGAAGAAAAAAAGGCTCAAAAAGTGAGTGCAGCAAGGAAGAAATGCCAAGTCAGGCACTGTGATTAATTACAGAATAACTATTTCCATAAAACACTAAGAATGGATTTAAATCTTCATGAGGAGCAGCTCCAAATCCATAGCTAAATATAACGTGGGATTTTACAACTTTTACTATTCTCAAAGAAATGAAAGAATCACCTACATGGAAATAGGGAAGAAAAAAGACACATTTCTCTCAGATTGGGCAAGCTACAGGTAGGCAACAATTATATTATAAAAATAATTAATAGGAGTTCCGGGAAGATGGCGGAGGAGAAGCTGGAATCTGAACAAGCTCTCGCATAGAAAGTAGTTTTAGAATTCCAGTGAACAGTCCTAAGCCAGAGAATCACACCAAGTGTGCCATCACAGGACAGAGAGTTAGACAAGAGAGGGGAAGCCAAGGAAAAGCATCAGCTGCCGCTTCGGCGGCGGGGTCGCAGCGGTGACCACCGCCGCGGAGTCATACCTGAGACACAGAGAGTCGGGGACGAAGGAGTCAGACGCAGCGGACGAGCGGATTCTACTCAACACCAACAAGAACCGACAAGGAGCGAACATCTTCATCCTGCTGTTTGCAGACCAGAGACGACCCAGGATCCAAGACTCGGCGTGAGTACAAGCCCGACATCCTCACTCCTCAGGGAGCAGAGGAGGGAAGGCCACCCCTCCCCCCCCAGCACCGGTGATCTCCATCTTGGATACCGACAAAGCTCGGAGGAGCTGCTAGCTCCAGCTCAGGCCTTGGAATAAAATGAGTCATTTAGCAGGTCACAAGAACTTAACGGCGAAGTGACCTGCCAGACTCAGCTCCATACAGGGAAAAGTCACCCAGCTCAGGCGCCAGCCATCGGAGTGCCTTGCCTCACTGGGTAACCAGAGCCAGAGGCTGCCCCTCCCTCTAGCAGCCACCACAATCAATTGAAAAACAGAAACCCTGAGAATGGCTCCAGGCTGGGCGCTGTGAGCTTTATCACAAAATAGCCCCAGGGAAAAGCTACTGTTTGTTGAAAGGCCTCAACTCTACCCAGAACCTAGCCTCATCACCACATCCCCCTCTTTTGTGACTCTCAAAGCAGACCACCCTCCCAGAAAACTAACCTGGGAGGGGGATCTCAAAATCTTGGGTAAAGCAGAGCATTTTTCTGCCTCTTCCAACCAACCGACTTAAGAAACCAATCAAGCCACAGGACCTCAAGCTGACCAGAGACTCCAACAAGAGACAGGTTGCAGACAAAAGGGAGATACAGGATTCTTCCCACTCCTCCCCCCCCCAAAAAAAAAAAATCAAAAGACTTTTTTTTTCTTTTTTTTCTTTTTTTTTTTTCTTTTTCTTTTTCTTCTTCTTCTTCTTCTTTTCTTTTTTTTGCTTGTTTTTTGTTTTTTGTTACCTTATATATATATATATATAATTTTTTTCCCTTCTAAAACTTTTATTAATCTTTAATTTTTGCCTCTTCTGAAAAAATAATTGTTTTCCAGTAACTTTTTTTTTTCTCATCTTATAATTTTTATTTTAGGAATACGTGAATGAGAGTTTTCCTTTCTTTTCTTGTCTTCTTTCTCTTTTTCTTTCTTTCTTAATTATCTTTTTGTTTTTTATCTAGCTCTACTGAACTTCTGATCTTTTCTTCTCCCTTTCCCATCCTTAAAGATTTTCACATCTCCTCTATGTCCCTCCCCTTCTCTGAACATATTCACATTCCTCTCTAAATAGACGGTCTTTTAACCTCTATAATAACATCAATTTTTATGTTTCTATTCTTTTTCTGGTCTCTCTTTATTCCCCTTTCCGTCTCTTCTTTTTCTCTCTCTCTCTACTTGCATCCTACCCAACCCATTTCCTGCACTGTGATTAGGACATAGTTAACTCTCCCTGTGCCTCCCCACACCAATCTATTCCCATTTTTTACCCACATCTCTCCCTAATCCTAATAATTTCTGGTTTTCCAAATTCTTTTCTGCGGTTCGAAGTCCTTTAACATATAGTCGTTTGATGTTGAATAGATGTATCTGTTGAACTAGATTGTATCTGTAGACTATTGACAGTACAAATGCAAACTTTGGTTGATGGTTGCCTTAAGATAGTGTTCTAGCACAAAACTGGTGCAATCTTTATCTCAAATGGGCCGAGTAAGCCGGAAAAACACAAGAAAAATGGCAAATTCGGGTATCTCAATTCCCAACCTTGATAATCAGGGATTAGAACAGATAAAGAATAATCCAGAGGAGAGTTCCCAAATAGCTCTACAAACACTAATAGCAAACATGATAAATGAGAAGTTTGACAATGTACAAAGGACTCTGTATGAGCGTGATAGGGAGAGAGAGGAGGCATCCCAGAAGTTTATACAGGAATATCATAAGCGTGAGGAAGCTTCTCAAAAACTGATACAGGATTTGCGTGAACAACTTGAGAATACTCAAAGAGAAAGGGAGGAATGGCGTGAGCAGGCAGAGAACACTCAAAGAGAACTGCAGGAATCCCACAGAAGGGAGGAAACTAATCAAAGAGTAATTCACGAATTAAGAGACCAGGTAGAGAATACACAAAGATCACTAAAGGCATTCATGGAATCCATTAACAAAGAGCTGAAGGAAGTCAGGGAGACCACAAAGGGAATGCTGAATGGAACCCAACAGAAGGAATGGGAGTCCAAAGAAACCATAACCAATCAACTAAGTGATTTGAGAACAAACACTGAACACCAAATTAAGGAAGTAAAGAAATTCATACAAGACCTAAAACAGAGCTTCAACAAAGAACTTGAAGCCATCAAAGCTGACCAATTAGAAGGAAAAGAGATAAAAAACAAAGTAGAGAGTCTTGACAGCAGGTTAGACCATGCAGAAGATCGAATCTCAGGGATTGAAGACAGCCTAGATATTATAGAGAAAGAACATACAACCATCCAAGACAAGTCCAAGAAATATGATAGGTCTATCCAACACCTGGAAGACACCATCAGAAGGCCCAATCTAAGGATAATGGGTGTAGAGGAGCACCTAGAAACAGAAGTTAATGGTCTAGGAAATTTGTTTAACAGGATCCTAGCAGAGAACTTCCCAAACATACAAAAAGATAGGCCTATTCAGATACAAGAAGCTTTTAGATCCCCAAATAGACCAGACCAGAATAGGACATCCCACCGTCACATTATAATCCACACAGGATCAACCCAGACCAAGGAAAAGATCCTTAAAGCTGTCAAGGAGAAAAGGTTAATCACCTATAAAGGGAAACCAATTAGAATTACCTCAGATTTCTCAGCAGAGACAATCAAAGCAAGAAGAGCCTGGAATGACGTATGCCATGCCCTAAAAACAAACAACTATCAACCAAGAATACTGTACCCAGCTAAACTCTCCTTCATAACTGAAGGCCAAATAAAAACCTTCCATAGCAAAGAAAAATTGAAACAATACATCTCCACCAAACCAGCCCTACAAAAGATTCTTAAAGATGTCCTACACATAGAAAACCAACAAGAACGCAACAAAGGACAAGAAACTGCACCCAAACTGAGAATCCAAGAACCTTAGGAAGAACCCAGCTTTCACAGCCCCCATGAAGGTGGATAACATGGCAGGAACTCCCAAATACCTCTCAGTCCTATCTCTTAACGTTAACGGACTGAACTCTCCAATTAAGCGACATAGACTGTCTAGTTGGATTAAAAAACAAGACCCTTCTATCTGCTGCCTGCAGGAGTCACATCTTGCCCGTAAAAACAAACATATTTTCAAGGTTAAAGGCTGGAACAAAATCTACCAAGCAAACGGCCCTCATAAACAGGCGGGAGTTGCAATCCTAATATCAGATAAAATAGACTTCAAATTAAAATTCGTGAGAAGAGATAAAGAAGGTCGCTACATACTAATTAAAGGATCTCTCCTTCAGGAGGATATTACAATTCTAAATATCTATTCGCCAAACAATGGAGCACCCAAATTTATCAAAGAAACACTACTTTCCCTCAAATCCCATATAGATCCAAAGACATTAATTGTTGGGGATTTTAACACACCACTCTCCCCACTAGATAGATCAACTCGGCAAAAACTCAACAGAGAAACCGCAGATCTAAACAGCTGCATAGATGAACTAGACTTAACAGACATTTACCGAACATTTCACCCAGCAGCATCAGAATACACATTCTTCTCAGCAGCACATGGAACGTTTTCTAAAATAGATCACATTTTAGGCCACAAAGCAAACTTGTCTAAATTCAGAAACATTGAAGTTATACCTTGCATTCTCTCTGACCACAAGGGAATAAAATTAGAACTCAACACCAAAAGCCACCAAAGAAAGTCCGGTATCACATGGAGGCTGAACAACACACTGCTGAATCATGAGTGGGTCATGGAAGAGATTAGAAAGGAAATTCAAATGTTCATGCTATTCAACAAAAATGAACACACAAATTACCAGCTCCTCTGGGACACCGCAAAAGCAGTACTCAGGGTCAAGTTTATAGCTCTGAACTCCTACATCAACAAATTGGAGAGATCTGAAACTAGCAATTTAATGACACATCTAAACCTCCTTGAAAAAGAGCAGCAAGATAAACCCCAATCCAGTAGACGGAAAGAAATAATCAAAATTAAATCAGAATTAAATGAATTAGAATCCAAATAAACTATAGAAAGAATCAACAAAACAAAGAGTTGGTTCTTCGAAAAACTTAACAAAATTGACAGACCCTTAGCAAACCTTATCAGAAAAAGAAGAGAACACACCCAAATTAATAAACTCAGAGATGAGAATGGAAACATCACCACGGAAACAACCAAGATTCAGAACATTATAAGGGAATACTTCTCAAAACTTTATGCTAATAAGTTTGAGAACCTGACAGAAATGGACCTTTTCCTAGCAAATATTGACATGCCAAAACTAAACCAAGATGAGTTAAACCAGCTTAACAGGCCCATATCAAGCATTGAAATAGAAACAGCAATAAGAGACCTCCCAGCTAAGAAAAGTCCAGGACCAGATGGTTTTACAGCGGAATTTTACAAGGCCTTCAAAGCAGAGCTCACACCAATACTCCTCCAACTCTTCAATGAAATTGAAAGAGAAAGCTCACTACCGAACACATTCTATGAAGCCATCATAACCCTCATCCCAAAACCAGGCAGGGACTCATCAAAGAAAGAGAACTATAGACCCATTTCTTTGATGAACATTGATGCAAAACTTCTCAACAAAATTTTGGCCAATCGACTTCAACAATTCATCCAAAAAATCATACACCATGATCAAACAGGATTCATTTCAGGGATGCAAAGCTGGTTCAATATACGCAAATCAATTAATATTATTCATCACATCAACAGGAGCAAGAATAAGAACCACATGGTTATCTCAATAGATGCAGAAAAAGCATTTGACAAGATCCAACACCCCTTTATGATGAAGGTTCTGGAAAAATTAGGAATCCATGGAACATTCCTCAATACAATAAAGGCTGTATATGACAAACCTACAGCCAGCATTATACTCAATGGTGAAAAACTAAAGCCATTTCCTCTTAACTCAGGAACAAGACAAGGATGCCCACTCTCTCCACTTCTCTTCAATCTAGTATTAGAATGCCTAGCTACAGCAATAAGACAAGATGCAGACATAAAGGGGATCCAAATAGGGAAAGAAGAAATAAAACTCTCCCTCGTTGCAGATGACATGATCTTGTATTTAAAGAATCCCATAGACTCCACTCCCAAATTACTCAAGCTGATTCAAAACTTTGGCAAAGTAGCAGGTTATAAAATTAACCCCCAAAAATCAATGGCTTTTCTATATGCCAACAATGAGAAAAGTGTGGCTGAAATTAGGAAAGCAACTCCATTTGTAATAGCCCCACAAAAAATAAAATACCTAGGAATTAACTTAACCAAAGAAGTGAAGGACCTCTATGATGAAAACTTTAAAATCTTGAAAAAGGAAATCAACACAGAACTTAAAAAATGGCAAAACCTCCCATGCTCCTGGATTGGCAAGATTAACATCGTGAAAATGGCAATACTTCCCAAGGCTATCTACAAATTCAACGCGATACCTATCAAAATTCCACCCTCATTCTTCAAGGAAATAGAGGAGGCAATCCAAAAATTCATATGGAACAATAAAAGACCCCGAATAGCAAAAACGCTCCTCAACGGAAAGAACACTGCTGGAGGAATATCAATACCAAATTTCAAACTCTACTATAAAGCCATAGTAATCAAAACAGCTTGGTATTGGCATAAGAACAGACCTCAGGACCAATGGAATAGAATTGAAAACCCAGAAATGAACCTACAGACCTATAGCCATCTAATCTTCAATAAGGAAGCTAAAACAATAGAATGGAAGAAAGACAGCCTCTTCAGTAAATGGTGCTGGCAAAATTGGTTAACTACATGTAGAAAACTAAAGCTAGATCCTTATATATCACCCTGCACCAGAATCAACTCCAAATAGATCAAAGACCTTGAACTCAAAGCAGACACTCTGAAAACATTACAGGATGGAATAGGAGAAACCCTAGGTCTCCTTGGCTCAGGTCGAAATTTTCTGAATAGAGACCCGGAAGCACAACAAATCAAAGAAAGGTTGGACAAATGGGATTGCATAAGATTGCAGAGCTTCTGCAGGGCAAATGACATAGCTGGTAAGATCAATAGAAAGCCCACCGATTGGGAGAAGATCTTTACTAGCCATACAACGGACAAGGGTCTCATATCTAAAATATACTTGGAACTCAAAAAATTAAACCACCCAACAACAAATCCTCAAAGAAACAACTGCCCAATAAATAAGTGGGTGAAAGACTTAAAGAGAAGCTTCTCTGAAGAAGAAAGAAGGATGGCCAATAGACACATGAAGAAATGTTCAACATCCCTAGCCATAAAAGAAATGCAAATCAAAACAACATTGAGATAACACCTCACTCCAGTTAGAACAGCAAAAATCAAGAACTCTAACAACAACAGATGCTGGAGGGGATGTGGACAGAAAGGAACCTTACTTCATTGTTGGTGGGAATGTAAACTTGTTCAACCACTTTGGAAAGCAGTATGGAGGTTCCTCAAAAGACTTCACATAGATCTCCCCTATGATCCAGCAATCCCACTTTTGGGCATTTACCCAAATGTTTACAAACAAGACCACACTAAAGCTACCAGCACAACTATGTTTATTGCAGCATTATTTACCATAGCTAAGACATGGAACCAACCCAGATGCCCCTCAGTAGATGAATGGATCAAGAAAATGTGGTATATATACACAATGGAATTCTATGCCTCCATCAGAAAGAATGACATTTCCCCATTTGTTAGGAAATGGAAAGGTTTGGAAAAAATTATATTAAGTGAAGTAAGCCAGGCCCAAAGAAGCATAGGTCCCATGGTTTCCCTTATTTGCAATATCTAGTATAGGTATGAGTCAAGCGGAAAAGGTCAGATAATGTGATATTAGGAAAATGAACCCTTAAATATGTATTTTAATGTTTTTGTTTCTTTCATGCATGTGTTTCTAACACATTTATAAGATTATTTCTTTGTTGCTTTGTATGTCCCTCCCCCACAGTGTAACCCCGCTTTCACTATATTTGATGTCAGTATAACATGTGGAGGAGATGGGGACAAACAAGTCGTTTAAGGATTCAGGTGGACCTGTTGCAACAATGAGAATTACAAAATGTCATGTCAAAACCAGCTTTACAATGTCGGTGTGGGGGGGGAGGGGGGTATAATTGGGTGGGGGGAGGGGGGTAAAATTGGTTGGGGGGAGGGGGGAGGCGGGGAAGGGAAGTGAAGGGTAAACAAAGGAGGAGGCTGCAATGCTTGGTAAGAAATGTATGCATTATCCTGCCCATGTAATTGTAGCCCCTCTGTACAGTATGTTCTCAAATAAAATAAAATACAATTAAAAAAAAAAGAATGTTATAATCAAATACAAAAAAAATAATTAATAAATAAAGAATAATAAAAAATACTAGTTTATTTAGACAGTTCACATTTTAATTTATATTTCTTTTATCTGTGGAACTATATCTCAGAAAGTTGAGTAACTTTCCCCAAATCTCATAGTTAATTAATAATAGGACTGATTAGTTGATATAAGGAAATACAGATAAAATACTTTTACAGTTTGGACTTTGGGATCCAATATAATGCAACTATATTGGAAAATCCCACAAGAAGAAATGCATTCATCCATCAGAATACTGCAGTCTCCAGATCTTTATGATTCCTTCTGTTACCTGTCTCTTTTCTCCTCATGGTTCATAGTGCAGTTTTTTAAGCATTGAGACAGATGAGATATGTTAAGCTTTTACAAAAATTGTGGTTAATGAAATTGTAATTAGATTGCACTTATTACCAAATACTCTCTCTCTCTCCCTCTCTCTCTCTCCTTCTTTCTTTCTCTGAAAACTGCCTTCAAAGTTTTAAATAAAAATATATGGTAATATTTATCTTTATTTTATTTTATTTTATTTTTCTGCTGATTCTGGGGCTTGAACCTAGGGCCTGGGCAATAATCCTGAGCATTTTTGCTCAAAACTAGCACTCTACCACTTGAACCATATTCCCACTTCTGGCTTTTTTGGTGGTTAATTGAAGATAAGAGTCTCATGAACTTTCCTGCCCAACCCTTGATAAATATTTAACTTTTTAAGAGGTCTTTATACCTCAATGTAAGATCAATGTAAAAATATTACAGGAAGGGATAGTGGAAACACTAGGGCTCCTTGGCACAGGTCAAATTTTCCTAAATAAAGCTCCAGAAACACAATAAATCAAAGAAAGGCTAGATAAATGTGACTGCAGTGCTTCTGCAGGGCAAAGGACATAGCTAGCAAGATAAATAGAAAGCCCACAAATTGGGAGAAGATCTTTACTAGCTATACAACAGACAAAGGCCTCATATCTACAATATACTTAGAGTTCAAAAAATTAACCCCCCGAAAAAAATAAATCCTCAAAAAACAACTACCCCATTAGTAAGTGGGCTAAAGACTTAAAGAGAGACTTCTCTGAAGAGGAAATAAGAACAGCCAATAAACGTATAAAGAAATGTTCAACATCTCTGGCCATAAAGAAATGCAAATCAAAACAAGATTGAGATTCCACATCACTCCCGTTAGAATAGCCATTATCAAGAAAACTAATAATAACAGATGCTGGCAGGAATGTGGCTAAAAGGGAATGCTACGACACTGTTGGTGGTAATGTAAACTTGTTCAACTTCTCTGGAGAGCAGTATGGAGGTTCCGCAAAAAAGCTAAAAATAGAGCTTCTTTATGACCCACAAATCCACTCCTGGGCACTTACCCAAATGATCACAAACAAGGCCATACTAAAGCTACCACCACAACTATGTTCATTGCAGCATTATTTAACATAGCCAAGACATAGAATCAACCCAGATGCCTCTCAGTGAATGGATGGATCAAGAAAATGTGGTATATATACACAAGGGAATTCTATGCTTCCATCAGAAGGAATGACATTGCCCCATTCATAAGAAAATGGAAAGACTTGAAAAAGTCTTTCCATATTAAGTGAAGTAAGCCAGACCCAAAGCAACATAGACTACATGGTTTTCCTTATTTGTAATAACTAGAAAATCTCTAGGATTTTCTTAGCAGAGGATCACAATAGCTCAAAAGCTGTGTGCATATGGCCATATAAAATGATGCCTATTGAAATGAACTCCAAGGAATGGAAACAAGAGGGTTTTTTAGTGTACTATTTGTCGTTATTTTTTCTTTATTTTTCCTTTGGCTTATTCCCTGTTATCGCTGTTTTTTTATTTTGGTAAACTATATCTGGTATATAAGTTATCAAATTTGGGGGATAGGAAAAGGAATCACATAAATGGTGAGAGAAAAGACAAAGAGTTGAAGTTAAGCAACAGTGAAACTCACAAGATACTATGTTAGAAGTGAAAGTGAACTTCACAACTTGGGAGGAAGGTAGTCAGGGGAGGAAGGGTGGGAGAAAATGAGTGGGGATAAAAAATGTTTGATGAGAATTGTAATCATTTCCTTACTTATGTAACTGCAACCCCTCTATATGTCACCTTTACAATATATATAAATAAAATAAAATAAAAAGTCTTTATTATTAACCAATCACTGCAGATCAGTCAGGGTCAACATCTATTTAGTTACTGCCTATCCCTAGATTCATAACTAAGAAAACTAATTATTAAAATGGACATACAAGTTCTACTCCAAAGAGGTGGCAAAGATGTCTGAGAGACATCTCGTTCATGGCCTAGTCCAGAAATGGCACTTGCTATCGTAACTACTGACAAAGATATTAATGCATATATTCCTCAATTTAATTAGAAAGTCCCTAAACAGAAGCATTGTCTCCTTATGTTAATAATTTTCACTGGACTGAAGTTATTCCTTTAAAACTTTCTACCTCTAAATTATTGTAAGATTTCAGTTCATAGAAGTTCCTTAACTGAGAATTAGAAAAGTACAACCTGGGACCTACCAGGAGGCCCACAGCTCCAGTAATGGTAAGGAATAGTGGCCAACAGAGATAAAGGTGCAATGATGAAGCAAAAAAAGATAGGGGAAGGGAGGAGGAAGGGAGGGCAATTGTCTGAGAAGAAGTAGGTAAGAGCTTTTCACAGGCAGTATGACCTCTTGTACAAAATGTCTCTTGGGTTTTGTGATCCTCAACCCTCTTCACCTCTAGACTCCAGCCATCAATTTCCCAATATCTCTCCTCCAACCTCCTTTTCCAGACGGAGCTGAGCTATGCTCTGGTGAATCCTGCTCATGACTCTGCTCTTCCTTCCCCTTCAGGTGGTATTTGTGAATTTTCTCACATCAGTGTCTGCGAGAAGGTTTGGGGTGAGGGCGCTGAAGATTGCTATGTCTTGGGGATGACCTTGGATCATCCATATTTGGTGTGATTGACAAAACAAACTTTTTGAAATTGTGACATCTCCACCATTGCTCAGATTCATTACAAGTGAAGCATAAAGTCATCGTTTTCATTCTGCTTTGTAGGCTCAGGTGTTTTGAATCAGAATCTTGCTACATAATCCCGGATGACTTTGAACTCATGATCCTCCTGCCTCTACCGGCTGCCTATCCCAGCTGCTGGGATAACAGGCATGCGCCACCATACCTTCCTTTTGCCATCTATGAGAGTTGAGTCAGAGTAGAATCCAGGCACATATTGTATGTCATCTTAAACAAAGTAAGCTTAAACGCCCCACCCCCCATGTCTCACTAGCCTGCTAAGCCAGGAGCAATGCAAATCAATGACAGAAAAACCTCTAATAAAATGACTATGTAGCAATGGCATGGCACAAGCAGCAAGGAATGGATAGCATTTGCTGGTCAGCCTTTGCAGTGCAGCTAAGGTAACTATTGCTTTCTCTCTCTGCCTTACTACTACCTACCCTAGCTTAGGGAGCAGTATCCAGCAGTACCTCATTACTGCCCACTCTTACGTGCTCTGTATTATGAGAATGTCTGAAACATCTAATATCTAATCAGCCACATAGGACAAGAAACATAAAGAAGCTGGCCAGAGCCTACAAATCTGTGTTGTGTGCAAAAGGCCCCGTGTCATCTAGCAACATGGGGAGTTGAAACAAAAAATAAAAATAAAAAAATCTCTCTAAAAGCAGGGTTCTCAAGCTTTACCCTATTGGAATTTGGAGCCAGATATCTCTTTGTTAAGTCAAGTCTATTGTGTGCTATAAGGTATTTACCATCATCCCTATATTCTACCTACTAAATGGAGTAGCACCCATACAGCCAAGGGTGCAACCAGAAATATCTCCAGGCATCACCAGATGTTCAAAACTGCCCCAGTTGAGAACCACTGGACTAGAGAGTGGAAATTCAACCTGGGCCACCTTGAAGATGCTCAACCTAGTGCTTTCAAAGGACTTGAAAATCAGTTTTATTCGTACCCAGGGTCAGATCATCAAATCCTTCTACACCATTTACAGGAGACCCAGTGAATTCCTGGGGACAATGCTAATATTCATGAGAAAGGCTTTTCCAGGTTCATTTGTTAAATCAATAAATATTTGTCAACAATATAGCAAGTTATAGATTTTTGGAAAGATTAACCTGGAGCTCCTCATGAAGTAAAGACTCCTGTCTCAACTGGAAGAAAAAACTTGCTTTAATGTTTTTTCACTGTCAACCAATCAGCTCTTCAGCATTATCTAGGAAAGTTAGTCACCTTTCATTCTTGGGCTCAAATCACCCCTCTACCTATAGTCTGCTTCTTGTCACTGTTTTAATAGGAGCTCAGCTTGATGCTTAGTGGTTATCATAATTGTCAGGTTTTGCCTCCATATCTGGATCCACAGAGTCAGAGAGAGGGGAAAAACCATCAACTGAATGCCTATCATTTGCCAGATGCTCTTCCATACCTATCACACCCATTAATAACAACTCTGATGAAAAGCTGGCATTGGACAACTTCACAGACATGGAAGCTGCAAATGTAATCAGGAAAAATACATACTAGATGAGATTACCACCTGGAAGAGCTGAAGAAAGATGTGAAATAATCAAGAAGGGTCAGCTGATAAAATATTGTGCACACATTCCCGTAACTTAAGAGTGGCAGAATATTCCGTAATCAAAAGGAAGCTGTCCTTTGCTCTTAAAAGGTGCCATCTTCTCTTTGGGTGTCATCCAAGCATGTGACCTTTATCCATGCTGCTTGACCTTCTTATGAACTTCTTTCATGTATTTTTTCCCTCTTTGAAGCCAGAGTTCCTAGATTCATTGCTCAGGTATCTGAATACCATTGAGCAAGAGCAGTGTTTCATTTGCCAATAAATAAGGTCCCTCATTTTTGTCCTATGGACTTTTGTGACCTCTGCACTGTTCCTGTTGGCCTCTCTGCTCAGCCACCATCCTGTGTAGCATTCCTTCCTCAGACACTCCCCCTGAATTGGTTAACCAGTGTCTGACAGGGAATAATCTGGAATATATAGATTTCATTGTTATTTCCTAGTTCAGGGACTATATTACCCCCAACAAGCATTTCATCATACCATTTCTCTAGTAGGAGTCCAAGTTTGTGTGACCAGGAGTCAGAGGGTTCTCAAGAAGTCCTCTGAGAAGAATGATAAATAAAGTGACGGGCAGAAGATAGAAAGCTCACACCTGGCCCGAGCCCTGGTCCGGTTAATATCCTGCCTTGTCTTTCACACCATGCTTTGTACTCCCAATAGAGACATGAAATAGCATATGAGGGAAATACCTTGATTCAAATAAAACAGCATGGATAAAAAGGCCTCCTGTGCATAGACCTACTCTTCTCCGGTCCTTGGCCAAAAATCCACATTAAAACACCTGCATCTCTTCTATGCAAAAGGAAGTTGCGAAGGTCAAGGATAAACTTAAAGAGCTTTGACCTCAGAAAGCAATTGCTACTTTGAGTATTATTATATTACTCATATAGTCAACAGTTATTTTTAGCAGATGTTATTTGTGAGGCATAATTCTACATAAGCACTATGAATGGCACACAGGTTAGTAAGACCTTGACTGTGACCTTCAGGGCTTACAGAGCTCCTGGATTCTATGCCCTATGCCTGGACTCTGGGTTGTTTAAAGCCCATCACAATAAGTGACCAAGAAAGAAGTAGCAAGTAAGCATTTACACACTTGCATAGCAAGGAATGTAGTGTCTGTTGAATCTAATAACCAAAATTCACTTTGCATTTTACATTTTATTTGCACTTCATTTTCTACAAATTCAATGTTTTGTGTGCAATGGATTGAAAACTAAAGAAGAAAAGAACTAGTCTTTTACCACAGAAAGTTTAGAACATTCATCTAATGTACACGATTAGGCAATAAGGGCAAATCTGTATTAAAAAATAGTTGGATGCAAGACAGAGGAGGAATACTATAGGATGGAGGCAAGGTTATCAGCTGCCTCAGACCTTATGAAACTCTCTTTTCCAACCTGCATAATGTTTGGTTCTTTTGTTGGTCATGGAGCTTGAACTCGGGGCCTGGGTGCTGGCAAGAGCTCAGGGCTAGCATTCTACCAATTTGAACCACAGCACCACTTCGTTTTTCTGGTGGTTAACTGGAGATGAGAGTCTCACGGACTTTCCTGCCCAGGCTGGCTTTGAACCGCGATGCTCAGATCTCAGCCTCCTGAGTAGCTAGGATTACAGGCGTGAACCACCAGCACCCGGCTCCAAGCCACGCCTAAAATATAACCCAAAGAAAAAGTGAAAACTAATAAAGAAGTTATCACTCACACCAGCTGTAGACTTGGTGCCAATGAGCTGCTGAGGGGAAATTAGGCCTCTTAGCTCCATAGTTAGGGACAGAAAACGGCAGCCCAGGACTGGACCCAACTCGGCAGGGAGGAATGACCCAGCAAGAGCAGTCATGTGCCCAAGGGCTCTGGGTCCCAAACACAAGTGCCTTTTGGGACTGCAGCCCTGTGCTTTTCCCACCCCACCTCACTCCTCCATCCAATCAGGAGTTGGTTCCGTACTTGTGAATGGAGACAAGGGATCCAATCATAGGGGAACTTCTGGTTTGAGCTCCGAGGAACCAATCCCAGGACAGTCTTGAATGCATGACCATCCCTCGACCAACTAGACTAGGAGCACTGCTCTTGGGAGGTAAGAAGTATGGAGTCCTCCCTATATGCCATACGCTCTGAGAGACATACTTCTGATCGATCACTTTGTTGTTGGACTGACACTTTTAAGTAAACCTGTCTGTCTGCTGTAAGCACTTTCTGCCCTTTAATTCTTCAATCCATGGACACACAATCAAAGGCATAAATATCTAGCTATATCATTTAAGTATAATGTAAGGACAGATTCTGGACGTCAAACTAGAGATCCCTTCTTTTTTTTCAGTTTTTTTTTTTTTTATTGTGAAAATACCATACAGAGAGGCTACAATTACATGGGCAAGATAATGAGTACATTTCTTATCAAGCATTGTTGCCTCCTCCTTTGTTTTCCCTTCCCATCACTTCCCATCCTCCCCCCAACCCCCCTACTCGATTCTCCCCCACCCCCACCAAAGTTGTAAAGTTCGTTTTTCGACATAACGACTTGTACATCTCATTGTTGCAATGGGTCCACCTGTATCCCTATTTAAACGATTTGTTTTTTCCCTTCCCCTCCACAAATTATAACAACATCAAATACAGTGAAAACAGGGGTTATACCGTGGGGGAGGGACATACAAAGCAACAAAGAAATCATCCTATAAATATGTTAGAAACAATCACATGAAAGAAAAAAAACCTTTGAATACTTATCTTGGGGTTCATTTTCCTAACATCAACTTTTCTGCTTGACTCAAACATATACTAGTTATTGCAAATAAGGGAAACCATGGGATCCCTTCTTAAGGGATAGAGTGGAATAGTTGAAAACAAGCAAGGAAATCCTGAACACCCCCACCCAAAAAAATACCCACATATATCTATCAGGAACAGGACACAGCCCCAGGGTACTCCTGTAGATGCCCCTACACACTGTGAACAAGATTCTTAGGCATCAGTGATGGTGCTGTAAGGAGAGAAAAGCTCAGTAATAGTCTATCAGCTGGTAGAGGTAATAACATTCTAGCATCAAAGGATTCAATTAAGACCTGGCAGGAAAAACAAGATAGGTATACCAAATCAAATAGTTCCCACTTACAGGACAGATGGAAGTAATTGAATCGCCCTCTTTTGAGCTCGAATCCACTCTCTCTCAGCAAGGACATTTTTGGTGCAGGAGTTATAACATGACCAGACATTAATCACACTCATGGTCACCCAACAGCAGCTGCTGCCTTTCCTGGGAAGTAGAAAGATGACCAAATAACTATCTCCAAATCTCATGTCTTAAGAGAAGTGTTTACACATTTGAAAAGAACATTACTTTTCTGGCAAAAAGGAAGACAGCTTACCTGACTTTTTTAAAGATGTAAAAAAATCCATAAAAGGAAAAGAATTAGAAGGCAAAGGGATCTTGTTTTCTGCCCATAAGTTTTGTTTCTCCCCATCCACAAAGAGAAAGAATATAGCACAAAGAACATAAGAGAGAAGCCAGGCCTGGTGGTACAGGCCTGTAATGCCAGAACTGGGAGACAGATTACGAGTTCATGGCCAGCCTGGACTACATAGTGAGACTGTCTCTCAAAACAAAACAACAAAAGAAGCCCCTCCCCCCCAAAAAAAAACAACAAATAGTAAAAATTTTAATGGAGACTACACAACATGGTTGAAGGTGGGCTAAAGTACCATCTATGCCACATGATCTCTTTCTCTGCCACATTTCTTCCCTAATAAACTTTTCTATCACTTTTATTATGTTAAAAAGTAAAATGAAAATGACAAGTAAATTCAAAAATATATATTTAAGCAAATAGGTGAAATAAATGACTAATCTATGATGAGAAAATATGATAATTAGGGATCAGGAAAGAAGCTGAGAAGACTAACCGTTTGTTTTATGTTTTTGTTTTTTGGATTTTTTTTTTGTCAGTTGTGGGGCTTGAACTCTGGGCTTGGGCACTGTCCCTGAGCTCTTCAGCTCAAGATGAGTGCTCTCCCACTTGAGCAACAGTGCCACTTCCAGTTTTCAGGTGTTTAATTGGAGATAGGAGTCTCACAGATTCCTAGTTTTTCCAGCGCTTTCATCATAAAGGGGTGTTAGATCTTGTCAAATGCTTTTTCTGCATCTATTGAGATAATCATGTGATTCTTATCCTGTTCTTCTTGATGTGATGAATTATATTAATTATATTTTTTTAAAAAAAAGAGTATCATGGACTTTCTTGCCTGAGCTGGCTTTGGACAGCAATCCTCAGATCTGACTCCTGAGTAGCTAGGATTACAGGTGTAAGCCACCAGCTCCTGATTAACAAGTTTTTAAAAAAAAAATCAGATATAAAAATTGTCTTAAAGTGAAAACACAACTATTCCCACAGATAAAGGTCTGAAAAAATAAATGGAGGGTTAAATGTAAAGACAATTTTTTTAATTTAAGCAAGAATGGTTAAATGTGGAGGAAAATAAAATACACACATTTTATATATTAGCGATTTGCTACTGTTCTTTTCTATATTAACCTGAGTCTACACATCGAAAGGGATCAGAGTTCCTGAAAAAAATTATAAACATTGAAATAGATTTCTGTGACTATAACAAATATGAAGAGCAAAGGTTTGTGTGACTCAGAATTTCAGATGTTCCTGTCCATGGATGGCTGTACCTGCTGCTTTTAGATCTCTGAGGGAGGGAAAGGAGATGGCATATATCACAGTAGGAATGAATGGTAAGATAAGAGAGAGATGAAGAGCATGAGAATCTACTATACCCTTCAAAAGCACAACAATGACCTAAAGACTTCCTTCTAGGTCTTACCTCTGGAAGGTTCTATCAACTCCCAATGGAACAAATTTTAACACAGGGTCTTTGAGGGAGGTAAGATCTAAACTACAAGTAAAGGTGAACCAAGGCTGGGAAAGATTAATAGGATTATTGGGCTAAATAATGAAATTTGCAGACACATATGCAGAATAGGCAGATTACTTAAGAAAGAAAAAGAGGCAAGACAGATTTTTCAAATAATTAGATACAAGGAATAATGACACCTGAAAGCCAAGAGTCCTAGAAAACAACCCATGTGGGCTATTTACTCTTTTGCCCTAGCATCAGTTACCTGAATGTATAACTTACACTAATTCCTCATGGATAAGCAGGGATGACACTGGCATAAAATTAGCTACTGTGTACTCTTCTAATTCCAGAAATCTCATGAAAAGGAAAAGGATAGTCAATTAAAATATAGACTTAGAAATTGCCCCCAAAGCATCAAAGTATGCAACCAAAACCTTTAAAAAAAATATGAAACACTCCAAGAGACATCATAGAGAAGTCACTTTCATGATTCTTTCTGGTCTTTGTAAAATAGAAAAAAAAACACCAATAAGGAATGGATTGAAATAATTTAACAGACAGGCTACTCCTATGAGATATATATCTATGTGATGTCCCACAACTAAGAATATATAATAGTAAACATAAATCATTTTTAAATAGTCCAAAGTATATTTAAAAATTCCAAAAGTTACAAATAGTAGTATACACCCCACTTTTAAGCACATAAAACAAAACACAAAATATATAAGAGAACATACAGTATTAACAACAAAACCTTGCCCATCAAATGGAAATTTAAAAAAAACACCAAAAAGAGACATCTCTAATATGAAAGAGAACATCAAAACCACAAATACAAAACACATGGGAATCAAAATGAGAACTTTTCTACCAAAATTCTATAGGATAAAGCCAAACTTAATAAGGGAAAAACCTTCACATATTTGTTCATAAAATCAAAGTGTGGAAATGTGGAATGAGAATTTCCCCCCAAAATATAGAGAGAATACTATAAAAATAAGTAAGTAAACAGAGTTAATAAAGACAAAAACAAGTTGATATATATAGTACAGGGGGAAGCAATGTACACCATGTAAGAACCAATTGTTTGTAACTCAGTACAACAGATTAACCAGCAACTAACTAGTCACACCAATGACCAAGGAATGACCAAACTTAATGCTTAAAATCAAAAGTGTAACACAAGAATTGATCATAAATATAAACTATCAAAACTAAAAAATACACAAAAAGACAATCTGAGCACATAAACACTTCATTTGAAAAAGAAATGAATGTATGCTTTTGTTCATGTTTGATTTTCATTTGGGGAATAAACACAGTATTTTGATATTGACATCTGTTTTATGTTTTGATTATTCCCAAATATGTACTTCAATCGATGTGAACTCCTCAACTTTTGGGTGACGTCTGTCATTTCAGCCACAAAACTGTGGCTTCTCTGGAAGCCTGTCAAGGGAGTGATGGGGCTCTGCCTTCCCAGCAGGACATTAGTTTGTCTTCTTTATAAGACTGAAATCAGTGTTACAACACCCTGTAAGTCATCTGAATTTTCTTGGCCTAGGTCAGAGGTTTAGCTCAACAGCCAAGATTCTCATCAGCTCGAGTATCTGATTAGAGCAGCCTCTCTTGCTATTTGAGAGCAGACAGATAGCTCTCACCCAGTCCATCTGTCTGCCAAGGCTAGAATAGACTTGCTTCCCATTCAACCTTAGAAATGAAACAGGGCATCCCATAAGTGTATTAGAATCAAATTAGACAAGGATGAAAACTTTAAAAAATGAATGAATTGTGTTCTGTAAAAGTTAAACCTGAGAAAAGGAACATATAAAGGAAGAAATAAAATAATACCACAGGAAACAAGAAGTTAGAGAGCTCAAGCAGCTTGAAAATCATAGAACATTCCCATCTACTCCACTATCACTCTGGGAGGACAAGATGCTAAAATTTTATCCTTTTTCTTCAGAATTCCAGGCAGTCAACTAAAGGAAGGAAAGCATACCTTCTCTCCCTTTTCAGAAAACTTCTAAGTTCCACGCCATATTCCTGTCTAAATCTCAATTTTGTTACTTGGTTGCATCTAGTTACAAGGTAGAATACTGAAAACAATTGTGTTAATTGAGTAGTAAGATGTCAGATAAAAATCAGAATCCTTATTAATGAAGAAAAATGGGAGAATAGATATTCAGAGGCCATTGTAGATAGACCCCAGCATATGTTTACATAATATTAGTAACTGTTTCCGAAATTCTTAGAAAAAAGCCTGTCACTACTCCTTTGAGAATAAAAAGAGAGGCCCGCCTAGGTCAGGATCTAGAGACAAAGGACAGGTCTAAAGGGGAGCTGACTTTTGAGCAGGAAAAATCCTGCTCAAAGAAAAAAGTGTGAAGAAAGTAAGGTAAGAAGGGTATTTAAAACATGCAAAGGAGCCAGAGAACTGAGAAATGGTATAGTTCATTTTTAAAAAGGCAGAAGACCAGGGAGTGAGGGCTCACCATTATAATCCTACTACTTAAGGGAGATCTGATGATCACCAGGTTTGAATCTCAGCAGAAAGCCCATGAGATCCTTATGTCCAATTAACCACCAACAAGTTAGAAGTGGAACTGAAATGGTAGAATGTTACCATTGAACAAACATGTTCAGTGCCCAGGCCCTGAGTTCAAGCCCCAGACCAGCAGAAAGAAAAGAAAAGAAAAAAAAGATGAGAAAAGTGGGAGGAAGGGAAGGAAGAAAGGCAGAAGGGAAAGAAGGAAGGAGAAAGGAAGACATAGGTGAATTAAAGAATAGAAAGGAGAAGCTGGGAAGGTGGCTCAGTGGTAGAGTGCTTGCCTTACATGCATGAGGCCCTGGGTTTGATTCCTCAGCACCACATAAGCAGAAAAAGCCAGAAGTGGCACTGTGGCTCAACTGGTAGAGTGCCAGCCTTGAGCTGAAGAGCTGAGGGACAGCGCCCAGGCCCAGAGTTCAGACTTCACAACAGACAAAAAAAAAAGAGTAGAAAGGAGGAAGGGGAGGAAAGAATACCTAAATGGTAGTCAATGGACTTCTATATCTAGGAGGGCCAATATACAAACTACCTCCATCTGATCAAACTGAACTAATTCACAAAGGTCCTGGGGTGTCATGTGTATTAGGGAAGATTATGATTAAAGATAATCCTAGAAAAAAAGGCTAAGCAAGACCTTTAGCTAGGTCAATTTATTCAATTGGGTACAGTAGATTTGAAACGTCATTAAACAAAAACAGTAATTTTAAGATAAATATAATTAAAAGGCTGAGAGATTGTACAAGAAGTCATGAGGATTTAGAGGACTCTGATGAACAGATGTATCACAGTCATAAAATGGAATCTTGAGCCAATGTTCTCTAGGACTTCAAGGGCCTTCAATGAGAGTAAAGTTGTCATTGAGCTTCGAGTTTCCACTCTTCAGTCTCTCTAAGCACATGTGAAGACTGGAGAAATATTTGAGTTTTAATAAAATACCATCTTTATAGTATATGGGAAAAAAAACTGATTAACGTGAAACTGATTAACATGTCCACCACCAGTGCAGTCTGTACTACTCATGGCTACCTTCAGTTTGGAAGGAAATACTATTGTGAGATGATCAACTGCAAGAGATAGAAGTGAAGAGTTCACATATCTGATAGAAGTGAAGAGTTCACATATCTAGGCATTGTAGAATGAGTACCTAATTGTTTAGTTCTGTCGACTCAGTGCTTCAGATGAAGAATGTCAGCTGATGTATTGATCTGTTGTCCTCTTTAAACATGCTGATTCTCTCATCCCTGAGATGTACAGTAACACCATTAGGTGTCACAAGCCATGTGCTACTTTTACTTACAGTGCCAAAGGAAGGGTAGTTTTCCTCCTGACCCCCAAAATTTTCAATTCTTTGTAGATATAGAAGAAGCACTAGGCAAGCCTCTACCAATAGTTGGAAATATATTCCATAGGCCTGTCTCCCGAGTCAGAGGCTAATCATAAATTTCAGTCCTCCCAAACTTTTGACCAACTAGCTATGAATCTATCCCATGACCGCACTCCTGAGAGTTGACAAATTTATTAACGTGGTTCATAGATCTCAGGAAGATTCCTCATTTTATATTTACTCATTTTTAATAAAGGTTATAAGTCAAGAATGGCCTAATAAATTATTCATGAGGCAAAGCATGACTGGTGGGCATGATGGCACTTCTCTGTCCTCTCTTGGCACCCACGTATTCCAACACTTAAGGTGTTCACCCACCCAGATGCAATCATAACCCATCCATTAGGGTTCCATGATGAAATCATTGGATAGTGGTGATTGAACTCTATTTCCACGACCCTCTACCCAGAAAATGGAAGGGTAAAACTGAAAATTCCAACCATCTAATCATACAGTTTGATCTTTCTAGCACTCAAAACCCCATCCTGAAGCCATCTAAGATGCCCCAGCCACCATTCATCTTACTTGCATCAAAAGGATGCTAGTATCACTTCTGGGATCCCAAGAGTTTGGATGTTAGATGCCAGGAACCCAAGACAAAATCCAAATATTTTTTTTAGTATACCACAGGCAATAATTGTTTAGACTTGCTAAGAAAAGGAATTTAAAATTTTAAACTGCTTAAGTTTCAGTAAAAATCCTTTCTAAAGCGGGGCACTATGAGAAGGAAGATAACAGTAGTTTATGTACTTTAGCCCATGATGTGATACTACAGTCTCTTCAAAAACACTGCATCAACTGCAACTATCTGGAACCTGGAACTGAAGGTATGGCTCAAGTGTTACAGTGTCAGCCTTGAGCGAAAAAGCCAAGTGAAATTTTGAGGCCCCAAGTTCAAGCCTCAGTACCAGCATGCTCGCGCGCGTGTGCGCGCACACACACACACACACACACACACACACAACACACACAAATGAAGCTATCCTCAGGATTTCCTATGGAGCTAGAGTAATTAAAAGAATCTGGTAATGTTAAATAATAGGGGCAAAGCTTCTACTATGTGCTCTTGTCATGTTAAACCCTCCCAGAAACCCTAACATACGATGATAAGGCTAATTATCTAGATGTAAAACCTGACATTTGAGGTGAAAAGTCCTACTGGTAGGTGGTGAGGCTGAGACTGCAACAGAAGGCCTCAAACATGGACTCTGCTGGTGACTCATGGCCTCAGTACCTGTAGGAACCCATGTCTGGAGGCCACAGAGAGACTTATAATTCATGGGAATGAGAAGAGGGGTTTTGTTGTTGTTGTTGTTGTTATTTTTTTTGCATGTGTTCCAGTACTGGGGCTTGAACTTAGACCTCTATTCTCTTACTTTTTCGCCTGCTCAGGGTTGGTGCTCTACCACTTGAGCCACACCTCCACTTGCAATTTTTCTAGTTGGAGATAAGGACATTCTGCCTAGGCTGGCTTTTAATTATGATCCAGACCTCAGCCTTTCAAGTAGCTAGCATTACAGTTATGAATCACTGGTTTCCAGCTGAGAAAAGATTTTGATTCCATGTCTGAGCCCTCCTCAGGAATTCCATCTGTACCAGAATGAATTAAGATATATAGAAACCAGCAGGAAGTAACATGACCATTCTCCAGTATCTCATTGATTTGAGTCCAATGGAGAAGGAAATTGAATAACTGAAATCCAGGACAAAATTTTTAAAGCTTTTTTTGGTAAATATTTCTTTCTACACAGTCTTTTTCCAGTCTGTTGCCCTTAGGCTAGATTTAAAACATAACAAAACAAGCAATCTCTGTATCTTCTCCTCAGAGACAAATTAAGATGTTACTGATGTTTTGTCTCCTCAGAGCCTCAGTCAATGAGCACCATTTTGTCACTTACATTCTATTGGATGTGGACTAAGTGATGGATGGTGACCAATCTGTGAGCCTCAATAAATCATGGAAGCTGACTATATGCTCTCTCAAGGGGAGGCACAAAGTTTCAGGTCCCATCTCTGATTTTGCACACAATGTGTGGGGAGATAAGAGGTACCTGCTATCTATTCCTGACCACTATGCATTCATTCATACCCTCCTTTACTCCCTCCTCTAATGTGAGAGGACATATGTGCCAAGCCCTGTTTGAGGCATAAAGGGTCACAGAGGTAAATAGATAAAAAAAAAAAAAATAAGCCTTCACTGAGGTTGGAGACCTTCTGTCACACACAGACAATGCACACTGACCAACATAACCAACAATAATTTCAGAAGGTGAAATATCCATGCAACAGTTAAGAAGAATCTCTCTGAGGAGTTCAAAGTACTTCTAATAAAATCTGTAGCCCATCCAGAACAGTCCTCAGAGTAAGCTCCAACATCGTCATGCTAAGTCCATCAATACAGAAAAGACACACCATCTTCCTTTTAAAAAGTAGTTTGAGGCCAGGTACCAGTGACTCACACCTATAATCCTAGCTACTCAGGAGGATGAGATCTGAAGACCATGGTTCTAAGCAACTCCAGGCAGGAAAGTCCGTAAGACTTATCTCTAATAAGTTGTTTTGTTTTGTTTTTTGGTCGGTAGTGGGGCTTGAACTCTGGGCCTGGGAGCTGTCCCTGTGCTCTTCAGCTCAAGGCAAGCGCTCTACTGCTTTAGCCACAGTGCCACTTCTGGTTTTCAAGTGATTTATTAGAGATAAGAGTCTCACAGACTTTCCTGCTCGGGCTGGCTTTGAACTGATATCCTCAGATCTCAGCCTCCTGAGTAGCTAGGATTTCAGGCGCAAGCCACCAGTGCCCGGAATAAGTTATTTTTTTAAAGGCACAAGTAGGGCTGTGGATCAAGTCAAAGGATGCTAGCTTTGAGCAAAAGCAACTCAGTGTTCAGGTCCTGAGTTCAAGCTTCAGGACTGGCACAAAAAAATAAATAAGTAAATAGCTAAACAAGTGGAAGTTTTGGAGTGAAGGTGTAACTTAGCCCTAATTTAATTTTTAATTAATTTTTAAGGTAAAAATAGTGGTCTTAAGGGTAAAGGATTCAATCTCTTTTCCATCCCCAACCCAGAAGAAAGACAACTTCCATCTGGCCCAGCATTTTTTTAAAAATGATGCAGTCGTAAGAATAGGAAGACAAAAAATAATAAACTCCAGAGCTTGATTGGAGAGCAACATTTTACCTCAGGATGTATAAATACAAAATGGCAAAGAAAGATGTTCCCAGATTTGTCCTTTGTCCTTCGTTAGCCAGACAGATAATGAGTTCCCATTGGGGAATTTTTTTTTCATTCAAACTACATATAACTTCCATACTTGTGTGAAAAGAGAACCCATAAATCATGCATTATTGTTTCCTAGAAACTGGGACTGTACAAAGGAGAGCTCAACAAAATCCTTTGTTTCATAAGCTTGCAATTTTTTAATTAAATACCACTTTAAAGTCACACATATATAAAAGCCAAATGCTCCTGATGCATTCACCTTTCAGCATAGTGCACAAACTTCCCTTCCATGAGTGCTGCTGTGAGAAATGAGATGCTTACATTTCCCCCTATTTCTTTCTCTAGTATCAATTTAGGTGGAATTTGAAACACAGCTTGAAAGACAGAGTCACTATGGTAGAGTCATTGTGAGCAAGGTGTAGGCTATATAGACTGATCAGAAACAAATAGGAGAGGGAGAGATGAAGGGGTTCAGGGAAAGAGGGATGAAGAGAGGGAGAGAATAAGAAGAGAGGAAGCAACAAATGAGGAGGGAGGAAAGGAAGGACAGATGGAGGAAGGAAATGTCTTGGCCAAGCAAACAAAAACCTAAGATAATTGATCTGGTCAGACATACATACCACATAATCTAGTTAGCTCTTCACCAACATCCATGTTTCCTTGATCTCTGGTATGTTTCTAAACTTCATTTCCCAGCCCCTTCACATATAACTAAATGTATGTTACTGGTTAGTCCTTACAAAAATATGGGCAAAGGAGTCTTAAGTCCCATGCAAGAAAGGTCTCTGCTCTCTTCCCACGTTTGTTCCTTCCTTGATTGACTGCTGGCTAGATGCAACACTAGCTAGGTGGAACATACCCAGTGGCAGTTTCCAAAGCCCTGGAAGATGCTAGAGCCATACAATGAAGGACGCTGTGTCCCTGATGATTGCATTGGCGCAGAGTGTTCCTCTGCAACAGTGGACTGTGATATGAGCAAGATGAGAAACTAAGAACTGGGGTAGTTTTCACACAGTTAACCAGCCCTGAACTACATTCTCCATCCATACTAAGTGCCCTAGAAATTTCATGTACAAATCTCTTTTCCACTATTCAGCAACCTGTATATTGTATCCCAGAAATCCCAGTTTCACATTCAGAAAGCTTTATGGAGATCTTTCCCCAGTCCTAAATTTATAGTTTTAGTCAATTTGATATTTAGCTTCATATAACTTCTGTTTATAAAAAAAATAATGATATATGAGTCAAGCGGAAAAGGTCAGATAATGTGATGTTAGGAAAATGAACCCTTAAATATGTATTTTAATGTTTTTGTTTCTTTCATGCATGTGTTTCTAACACATTTATAAGATTATTTCTTTGTTGCTTTGTATGTCCCTCCCCCACAGTGTAACCCCCGCTTTCACTATATTTGATGTCAGTATAACATGTGGAGGAGATGGGGACAAACAAGTCGTTTAAGGATTCAGGTGGACCTGTTGCAACAATGAGAAGTACAAAATGTCATGTCAAAACCAGCTTTACAATGTCGGTGTGGGGGGGGGGAGGGGGGTATGATTGGGTGGGGGGAGGGGGGAGGCTGGGAAGGGAGGTGAAGGGTAAACAAAGGAGGAGGCTGCAATGCTTGGTAAGAAATGTATGCATTATCCTGCCCATGTAATTGTAGCCCCTCTGTACAGTATGTTCTCAAATAAAATAAAATAATATTAAAAAAATTAAAAAAAAATAATGATAGCTAAAGGTTTGCAGCCATCATGAATGACACAGTAACTATCTAGACCAGGAAGCTCATGATCAACCAACTTCTTCAGAAGAAATAGATAGTCATTGATATCCTTTATCCTGGGAAGGCAACAGTACCTAAGACAGAAATTTGGGAAAAACTTGCCAAAATGTACAAGACCACACCTGATGTCATCTTTGTATTTGGAGTCAGGCTTTGGCATGACTTATGATTCCTTGGATTATGCAAAGAAAAATGAGCCCAGACACAGACTTGCAAGACATGGCCTGTCTGAAAAGAAAAAGACTTTGAGGAAACAACAAAAGGAGCTCAAAAACAGAATGGAGAAAGTCAGAGGGTCTGCAAAGGACAACATTGGAGCTAGCAAAAAGCCAAAGGAATAAAGATCCTGCAATGATTTGACCTGCAGTGATGGCAAATTTTTCATGAAGGGATTGATAAAGGGTAAAACCCTTTTTTTAAAAAAAAAAAAGAAAGAAAAAGGCTTCAAGAATGACACCATGATTTGGGTCAAAATGAGAAAACATTTTGTGAAGAGCAGTACTGGGGATTGAACTCAGTCCTTGAACTTGCCAGGTAAGTGTTCTACCAACCTGAACTACAACCCCAGTCTTCTTGCTTTTAGTTTGCTTTTAAAATAGGATCTCACTTTTTCCTGGCATGACCTGGAACCATAATCTTTCTATCAATGACTCCCAAGGAAGTATTTTAGGCATTATGAGCCTACAGTCTCTGTCTCAACTGATCACCCTGCTCTAGGGGCCTCCTATGCAGCCAGTGACAACACATAAATGAATATGCACAGCTCTGGCAAGCTGGGCTTCACAGAAACAAAAAGCAGGTCAGATGTAGCCAAAGGGCCACAGTCTGGACCCATGGGTTGTCAACAGTACTTAAATTTTCTTTCTTCCCCAGCACTGCACTGCATGTGGCACAAAGTAAAACACATTTTACATCCTTTCTCCTTCCCTTCAAGTTTGTTTTTTGAAGGTTTAGGTTTGAAGTCAGAACTGAGTTTAAGTCCTATTTATCAGTTGGTGACTCTAGTTAAGTCACCTTTTGGGAAAGACTTCATTTCCAAATCTGTAAAATAAAGGTAACAATATGTAACTTACAGGCTTTTATGGGTGAGGACAGAGAAACATACCAAATGATGCGTATATTTTGTAAAATATAAATCCAAGTGCAGAAGTAAGAGACTATTATTGTAAGCTGCCTTTCCCTTCCTGGATACTAAATTTACATTCTTCCCATTAGAAATGTTTTTTTTTCCCTGACAAATCCCAAGGAGGTCCAGTAAATCCCCATTTAGCCTAGTCCAAGAAGCTAGTCTACAGGCTGCCTCCACCTGTGTTCTGATGGGCTGCCAGAAACCCGAGCCTCCTTTATAGTCACTAACTGGAACCAGACAAGGCAGCTACAGTTGCCAAACATGTTACTGCTTTAGAGATAAAATACAATACAGATAGGTTTGTGATGGTCATTTTCAGTATGGTTTGACCAGCCAGTAACACACAGCAGTTGGCGTTGGACCCGATGCTATCTGAGATGAGCTGGATTTGAGATCCTATTCCCATTGAAAGACTATCACCCCTACAAATCCACGCTAAGGCCTGCAAAGAGTAATACTGAGGAATCTTCTAGTTATGTATTAATATGGTGAGAAAAAATGTGGATGTTATACTTGATTCTATGGTTGCAAATTTCCATGTCTACCACATTCTACTGAAAGTTACATTAGTAGAAAAATACAGGATGTCAAGTGAGCCTAAGCTTTACCTTCCATAGAAGATTGTAGAAACTGCATACAGTGATTACTTCCTCCTTTAAAAGAAAATACATTATTTTTTGGGTTTCATTGATACTTGCATTAAAATGGGAAGGAAAACATTTTAATTGCTTTTTTAAAAAAATGAGTTAGTCATTTTTTATATCCCAACAGTGTCTGAGTAGTCCCTGGTAAGAGGTGGGCTTCAACACAAGTCCATTCACAGAGCAAAGTTCCATTTCCCAGGCAGTGACCCGTATTGGAGATGGCAAATATGACACAGGTACCCTTACTTCTCCATCTTAAGCTCCTGGAAGGCATCACTAATTACCCAAGGTGCCTTTTTCCTGCACAATAACATCTTGGCCAGAGCAATCTTTTAAGATCTCTGCACAGCAACCCATTCAGGATTAGGGTTCCTTTGACTAGCAATTAGCCCCTCCTTCCAAATATTTCCTCTTGCACTCTTTTTTTTTAATTATCTTTCTTTTTATTAGCAAGTATTGGTTGTACAAGAAGGAGGTTGTGAAGTTCCCATACATGTATACAATGTATCACAGTCATACCCCCTCCATAACCTACCCAGTCTTATTTCCAGTTAACACTAAAAAGCCAGAAGCAGTGAGGTAGCTCAAGTGGAAGGGTCCCAGCCTTGAGCAAAAAACTGAAGTGACATTACCAGGTCCTGAGTTGAAGCCCTAGTACAAGGACCACCACACCCAACAAAAATAAAACATTCCATGGGAATGAATGTAGATCTTGTAACATACAACTACAGAAAATAGTAATGTCTGGCATTGAGCTTCCTTAAATTATAAATAACATGAGGAAACTGTTAGGTTTTTAAAAAGAGGTAGCCGAGTAAGAACTGCACCAGCACGCACGTGGTATTCAGGTAAGGGGTAGTAGACCTGCTGGGACCAGGCAAGGTTGGCACTCCACATGGCTGGGAAAGGCCTGGGAATGAGAGAGAGCTGGGAAGAGAGGAAAGAGAGAGAGAAAAGAGCCAGAAAAGAGCAGAGAGAGGGGTAAGAACAGTAGCACTCACGTGGTATTCAGGTTAAGGGATAGACCTGCTGGGACCAGGCAAGGTTGGCACTCCACGTGGCTGGTAAAGAGAGAGAGCAAGAAAAGAGCAGCAAGAGGAAGAGAAGAAGAGCAAGAGCAAGAGCAAGAGCAAGAGCAAGAGCAAGAGCAAGAGCAAGAGAGCGTCTGGGCCTGGGTTAGGCCTTATGTAGGGTATGGGCGGGGAAAGGTGTGGCCACATCAAATTCAGATGTGACCTCAGCGGATGCAGATGTGACCTCTTCCAGGTATCCCAGTTGCCTAGGTAATGCAGGTACTGGGTGGAGACTTTGCTGCGAGGAGGGTGGAGTCTGCTGGCCATCCAGGAGCGGACCTTACATTCCAGCCTTTTAATAATCATGAAATAGGGCGAGGATTCTCTCTGGCTACTTCCTGCTGACAAGGGGCATCGACAATAGGGGTAAAAGGCTGGAATTTGGTCTCCTCCCAGAGAAGGCAGTGAGCAGCAGCTGTCCCTTGGTGGCGTGAGTCCTTAGATGAAATCTGGAGAAGTCTCATGAGCATTGAGGGGCTGGAAAAAAATACTAGAGAGCAAATAAATGGCAAGAGGAAGGACTTGGGCTGAAAATGTTGTTAGAAATGTCCCTAGTTACTTCTGACATCTGGCGACTAGGTAGAGAAGTCAAGTGACAAAGGCAAGAATATAAATTCCTGTTCAGTTAATAGGTAGACAGGTATAGACACTGGCTGGGTAGGCTTCTTACTTCTACTGACCTCCCGGCTCAGGTTAATTTTGAAAGGGCAGGCACAAAGTAGCTGATGTGACATCATCTCCTCTTACTCCTTTCCACGTTCCCTTGTTCCCCAGACTGGCTGAGTCTAGGTGCTTGTTGCTGGGATGGCTTGTCCCAGTTGGTATTCAAGATTTGAACTCAAGGCCTGGGCACTGTCCCTGAGCACTTCTGCTCAAGGCTAGCACTGAACCACTTTGAGTTATAGTACCACTAGTATTCAAGGAGGTTTGAACTCAAGGCCTGGGCACTGTCCCTGAGCACTTCTGCTCAAGGCTAGCAGTGAACCACTTTGAGTTATAGTACCACTTGCAGAGTTTAGCTGGGAGACGGAGTCTTAGGAATTTTTTAGCCCGAGCTGGCTTTGAACTGAAATCTTTGCCACAAAAGCCCTTTATTATTTCCAATTAAAGCAACAAGGAGATCAAGTAGAATAAGTAGAGCTTACCTGGTTCTTATCAAGAATTGCCAACAAATATTCTGAAATGACAAAACTCATTAGATGTGATGAGAATTTTAGCACAGATATATCCAGTATTTTAGAACCACGTAGTCAGTAGTAGAATACACAACACAAAACAAAAAAGGCAAAACTCAAAACCTAAAATTTCGACAACGTTTAGACATCTTTGCTAACAAAGCATATCAGCTGGTTGGGCCTCCATTACCAGGGCCTGTGAAAAGAGCAACTTGTTAGCAAGGCACCTTAGAATAGATGGAGTAGTAAACTTAGTGGAAGGTTAAGGGTCAGATGGGGCCAAACCCTTAAGCCACCACGTGGCCAAGATGGCGAATTCAAGATGGCGAATCTCTGAAAGAATGCAAAGAAAGCCTGAATAGATTAAGCCTACATTGGCTAGCCTTTGAGAGGGAACCTAGAGGGGGGGGGTCCCTGGGACCCAGCCTGCATCGCACTCTTCAAGGCACAGGCCAAAAAGTTATAAAAAAAAAAAAAAAAGGGTAGAAAGTTGCCCATGAATGGCAGAGAGAGAGCAAAGAGAGCCCGAAAGTAAACAGACTTCCGATCATTTACCATTGCAGTAGCAAAAACTGTGTACTTCTGAGAATGGCATAAAAATGAGGCTCTCTGGCTTTCCAGGGAGTGCAGGAGACATTTCAAAGGGGCTTCACGGCTTGGGCGTGATTCGCAGCACCCGATTAATGAGTAGGAGAGTCAGTCTGGTGAGTGAGGGAGAGCTGACCAGGCAGAAGCAGCGTCCCGACTTCCCCCAGAGCCCTCTAGAGAGAGCAACAGAGAACCGTAGAGAGTAGCTTCACTCACCAGAGTAGAGAAGTGGTGTGGACGTGGATGTGAAGGCAGCAATGGTATTGATGCATTGATTCCGCCACAGACAGACGGGTTTGCAAAAGTCCATCAGAGCAAAAAGGGAAGAACAAAAAAAATGAAAAAAGAGGCAAAAAACAGAGAAATCCCAGCTATCCTGACTATAAGCCTTTATCTGAGTCACGGTACCATTTATGTTAGGTTTCTAAAAAGAGGTAAGCCGAGTAAGAACAGCACCAGCACGCACGTGGTATTCAGGTAAGGGGTAGTAGCCCTGCTGGGACCAGGCAAGGTTGGCACTCCACGTGGCTGGGAAAGGCCTGGGAATGAGAGAGAGCTGGGAAGAGAGGAAAGAGAGAGAGAAAAGAGCCAGAAAAGAGCAGAGAGAGGGGTAAGAACAGGAGCACTCACGTGGTATTCAGGTTAAGGGGTAGACCTGCTGGGACCAGGCAAGGTTGGCACTCCACGTGGTTGGGAAAGAGAGAGAGCAAGAAAGAGCAGCAAGAGCAAGAGCAAGAGCAAGAGCAAGAGCGCCTCCTCTTGCACTCTTAATTCATTAAAGTTAATTGATCTTCATACCCACCAAGTACCTTAAACTCAAAGCCTATTGTTATCCTTGACTAATAATCATCCAATATCTAATCAATTCCCAGTCCTCTTTAATACTTCACATAAATTCTCAATTGCTTCTCCATAGTTCTAGCATAAGAGGCTGGGGAAACTTTGGTCTCAGCTATCTTAACAGCTTCTATGGGGGTGCTTATAGGGCTTGAATTCAGGTTATTGCACTCTGGCACTTTACCACTTGACCCAGGCCTCCAATTTTTGTACTATTTTTGCTAGTTATTGACAATAGGATCCTTGAAGATGTGTCTGCCCAGGCTGGTTACAAACTGTGAACCTCAGGTTTCAATCTGCTGAGCAGCTAGGATTACAGGGGCACCCAACTCAATAACTTCTTAAGTGCTACTCTGTTCATGGCCTTACACAGCCAAAAGGGCTGCTATTGAGGTAGAACATGTCAGTGGCTTGTCATGAGTTAAACCTTCCTTTCCTCTCCAACACCATCACAATCATTGCGTTGACTTTGATATTCTTAGAAAACACTCTTTACCCTACTTAAAACACGTGCACATTTCTATTGTTCACCTGTGATCTCCTTGGCTAAAATAAGATTCTTCAGTTAACAACTTCAATGCTGTCTTTTCACATGTATCTTCCTGTATTACTCAGCCAATGGTTCTTCTCTTTTTCTGACACGCCTATTTTCAGTAAGTAAACCCTGGGCTTACCTAAAACACTTACACACACAGAAGCTGCAAGTTTTAGTAGATGAGGAAACATCCATGGAATTAGTACTTGCTCATTCTTATATTTTGCGATGTTATATTTCTCTTCTTTTGCTTTGTCTTGTTTTGGTAGTTTATGTGAATCTGTTTTGAGCTCTATTTGTAATGGGAGACTATCTTAACAGAACATTAGAGAAGAAAGTACCCATCATTTCCTTTCTTAACAAACATTTAGAATATTGTACCCTACATAAAGGGTAGAGTAGATATTCATGTTTGATTCAAGGGCCACTGATCACTCTCATTATCTGAGTTTGTTATTGTTTGTTTTATTTTGTTTTGGGCTTGAACTCTGGGCCTGGGCACTGTCCCTGTACTCTTCAGCTCAAGGCCAGCGCTCTACCAATTGAGCTACAGCGCCACTTCCGGTTTTCTAGTGGTTTATTGGAGATAAGAGTCTCATGGACTTTCCTGCCCAGGCTGGCTTTGAACCATGATCCTCAGATCTCAACCTCCTGAGTAGCTAGGATTACAGGTGTGAGCCACTGGTGCCCGGCTGTTATTGTTTTGTTTTTTTTTTTTGGTACCCCTTGATAGCAAGAATCCCATATTTACCCAGTTTTAAAAATCTAGTAATGGAGGCTAACGGCTGCTTTATTAACCATACTTTGAGAGTCAGTGAAAAAGCAGAGTTATCTAAGCATTGCCTATTGGGTGGCCTTAGTTGGAATCTAATTCCACTGCTTGGAATCTAATAAAGGGACACCCACAAAGATGAAACCATAGCCCCAAATTCCTATTCATTCAATAATTCCATAATAATTTTTAATAAAATTAGAAACAAAGAACAATTGTGAAGATCCTTTGTCTGTCAGTCCCCCTCCTCAGAGAGCCTTCAGGAGATGTTTCCAGAGTGTTGGATGAGGTTTGGCTCATTCAAATCCATTGTTTATGCTTCCATTGGAAGAAGCTGTGTCCTCTCCCAGCCCCCATGCAGTTTTTGAAAATGGCACTCCGTGTAGGGTGTTCCTTGCAGAGGAACTTTGCTCTTGAGGGAAAGTTCCACATGTCGGGTCATAAATTTAGAAAGACCTGGTCTCAAAAGGCACTCTGATTTCAACAAAGGACAGAGGGAGAGGGTAGTTTTAAACCAGTTCTGCTAGAAGGCTCAGAAAGAAGAGAGGTCTGTGTAGGAATATTGGCCAATTTACTTTTTTAAACACCTATATATTTTCTTGTCACTCAAGTCATATACTCCTTTGCATCAATAAAGAACCTATTGTTTACCCACCCACTTGACAGATGGGTGAACTGAGTCTGAGGCTGTTGATTACAGAATTAAAAGAGTACCTTCAGGGGAATGCCCAATGGACTAAGTCTCCATCCCAACATGTCTTCTTTCTCTTTACTCTTAGAGTGAGGCTGACCAATGGAAACCTTCTGCCTGTCTTGGATGAAGTAGGCACCTTCAGAATGAAAATAGATTACGTTAAGACCACCAAAGTAGAGACCAGTAGTGAGCTCAGGAAGTTTGGATACTTTGCATGAATCCTGTTCCAGTTCAGAACTAACGGCTAAAATTTGATATGACTTCCTTTGAGGTTTAGTGGAGAACACAGGGATGACTCAAGTCATCTTATTTGTTGGACTTCCTTCCTCTTTCTGGTCAGGGACTTAGTTTCCTGCTCCCATTTTATTCTCAGTATTCAAGACAGGGCCTGCCATGTAGTTAACACTCAATAAATATGTGTTAAGTTACTATTATTATGAATAATCCAGTTACCAATTCATTTTGGCCTTAGACATTCTCTAACTTCCAAGAACTAGGATCACTATTCTACAAGAAGTTATGTTCTTCCTAAGCAGTAAGTGGACCATTATTTCTACCCTCAAAGGAGAACATTATGAGACTATCCTTAATCACATTCATGATATCCTGATTCTCTCTGAGGTACAGTGTATAGAGATGGGGTATCATAAGCTCCCCCCACATCAGGTCTACAGGATGAAGGTACAAACAGCTGAGCATACAATCTATGGACCAAAGCCCAGTGAAGTCACTACATTGGGGGCCCAATACTGTCATCACTATCCTCACAAGTCCATGCTTCTGGAATCTTTTGTGGTGGACTCCACACACCTGCAGCATCTGGCTTATGGCTGAGCAGTTCAACTATAACAGACCGGATCCAATTCAGCTTGACTCAGACCCATGGGCAGGCAGTGCCTTGAACCTCTCTGGGACTCAGTGTCTTTGATTGCACCTACCTCCCAATGCAGCAGATGGCAAACCTGATGTATGCCCCTATTGTGTGGGGATCTTCTTACGCTACATGCTCATAGCAAGCAGGTTTGGGAGAGACCCTGAGACCTTGCTGCTCTATTTAGCTCCCAAATGATGCCGCTAATGTCAAGGTCATTGGATGGTGAATTAGATAATAGGAATATGATAATCAGAATAATAAGAAATAGGAATAAAGGCATTCTAAAGAACTGAAATACAAGCTCCATAAATAAGATTATTAATCATGATTACTCAATAATAGTATTTTATCTAAAACACATGAAACACTAATAGTCAAGCTTGGCTTATCCTGCTTCAGGCCTTGTATACTCTAATGCAAACCTTGTGATTCCATCTAAAACCTCCTTCAGACCTGCCCCTGAGCCCTCCTGTAATGACAGAAGTCAAGGGCACAGTGAGAAGATATTTTACTGCCCATGTATTTATGTATGGGTTTGGGGGTATTTAAATACTGGCAATTAAAACCTTGTAAATTTGTATTATCAACAAAATAAATGTAGACGGGTTAGTTACTCATTGCTAATAAATTTGATCATTCATTTATAAAGTGAATGCTCACCCAAGAATCACAGAACACTCTATAAATATCACTTCCCTAAGCCACAAACCACCTCAACAAGGAAAGCACACAACACCCTTGAGGGGTTAAACAAACTCTTCCCAGGCCTGCTGGGGAGGGATGGCATTGAATTCCACCTCCTTGGTCCTACTCCCCAGTCAAATTCAGCTTCTGCTCAGGGGCAGACTCTTTGAAGAATGATAACCCTTTGGAAGCATTTCAAATCAGCCTGCCAGTAGGCCCCCAGCATCAACATAGCCCTAGGAACCTGTCTGCAGGAGGGAGGGAAACCATCCTTCTCAGCTGGGGAAGCAGAGTAGTTCTGGCTTCCTCTTTCTTCTTACCACACTTGGGCAACTCAGTTACTGCAGAAACCACTTCCAAATCCACTTGCCCAGCTATGCAACTCTGGCCTATAACTAACAGCACACAGCAAAACTGTGAAAGGGTTGTTTTTTCAGCCTTTCCCCTCAACGTTAAGCCTTCTCCCTGGTAAGTAAGCACAGGAAAGCCATGTTGCCTTGATGGAGCTGGGCTGGCTGAAGGCAGGGTTGACCAAGGGGAATGGGTGATAAACAGATAGAAGGAACACTATAATAGATTCTTAAATTACTTTTGCTGAGAAGCACAGATTCCTTACTTGGATCCATGAATTAACTGAATTAGAGCAGGGAAAAGCATGGTATGGCTGGCCCCTGTTGGTAACTGTCTTTGCTCAAATCAGTTCTCCATGCACTCATTTTGGAATCACCTTAGGATCTAGGAAGAACAGAAATTATCTATAATATATTTACAAAATGGGATGGAGAACTTTCCCTAAGGAATGGAGCAGCAGAACCTCCTCAGGAAGTTCACTAGCCAGGCCAGGCACTAATGGCTTATTATCCTGACCAAATTACTCTTCTCCATGATGACAGCAATAAAAACTTCCCCAGAACCTCTCCTAAAACAAGAACTGAGATATTGAGCCACTCAACCACCCCTGGGATCAAGGCTGTTTGCTAATTATGCCCCTTTCTACCATTGTCCCAGTTCAGGTCTTTGTCTAGTTATCCTAAAGCTCATGTCGGATCTCTGAAGATGGCTAAAGATAGACTGAAGTGCTTACTTTGCCTCTTCTCTTCTCACAGCTATCCATGCAGTATAATACATCTCCTTTCTCCGCTCTTCACCACTACTCATCTCTTTATTTGGCATGCATGTTATGGCAAGTGGTAGAACCTGACATGTTTAAAACCTAGAGTTTGGGCTTGGGGCTTAAATCCCTGGTTTAGGTTAACAAATATAATGCTCTTTAGTGGTTATACTTTTTACTACAGCCCAAGGTAATACAGTAGTTTCAAGGATGTTCAGAAATGATCTACAAAAGCTCCTGGCATAGGGTGTCTCCATCTATGGAGTCTATCTCTTTGGGCATTAGCAATGCAGTGCGAAGCAAGTCAAAGATGTGAAACCAACACAAAACATCAGACCAGATCATGACACTTAGGAACCTTACAAAATAGGGTTCTCCTGACACCTACCAGATCTATCTATACATCAACATACATGTGCACATATACATCTATCACCCATATCCTCAAGCCTACAAGTATAGGTGTAAACACACCTCAATCACCGACACTTTCCTCCCCAACCCATGGTCACACAAACAAACCTGTGAGCACACTTTCCACATGTGTGCACCCACTTGCATACAAAAGAGATCTCTTTGGGGTTTCATTGTATTATTTCTATATGTGCATATAATGTACTTTGATTAAATGCAACCCCTCTATTGCCTTTCTTAGTCCCCTTCCCTTTTGGCTTGAAGAATTTTTAGTGGGTTTTATTATTTTGTTTTCATGCATGTGTATGAAAATACTAGGGTCATAGTCACCACCACTCCATCCTTTTCTTTTACTCTTCACTTCCATTAGCTTAGTCTAAAACAGTCCTCCTGCTCTACACATATACCATTCAATTTTTTTAGGACTGGTTGTACATCGGAGAGAGAATATATTTGTTCTTCTCAATTTGGCTTCTTTATAACTCGATACGATAATTTCCTGTTGCATCCATTTCTCTGCTAAAATATAATTTTACTCTTTACGGATGATTAATGCTCCTTTGTGTATATTTATCTTCTTTATCTATCCATCCTTTATTGATGGACACATTATCTGACTCCATAGTTTGATTATTGTGAATAGTGTGCAACTGTGCAATTGTCTCTATTGTATATTGACTTCCGTTCCTTTGGATATATGCACAGAAGTTATATAGCTTGAACATACGGTAGGTATACCTTTAGTCTGGGAGGAACCTTCATACTTATTTCAATAGTAGTTAAAATAATTTACATAAATAGCACAAAAAGCACCCCTTCAATACACACACACACACACACACACACACACACACACACACGCATCCTCATCAACATTTGTTGTTGATTTCCTTGATGCTCGCCATTCTGACCAGGGAAGAATGCAAACAAGATGTCATTTTGCATTTTGCATTTCCTTTATAGCTAAGGGTGTTAAACATTCTTTCCTGTATTTATTGGCTATTTGAACTTCTTCCAAAAATTACCTGTTCAGGTCATTTCTGGTATTTTCTTAACGAGTGGCTTCATCTGTGTTTTTCTCTTGATCTTGCCTCTGTAAGAGCAGTATTCATTTTTACTGAATGGCCTTTAATTGAAATCATATAGAGATAGGAATGTAAAAAGAAATAAAGACATTGTATTCTTGTACTGCTGCTCCTAGTTGATCAAAAGAGAATCAGAATTTTTGTGCAGAGAACTCCAAGTAGAAAACAACTAGGATGTTACGCTTGCTGAGACATGTCTACAGAGGTAAAGGGACCTTGAAAGCTAGTGTCTTTGTTGGATACTGGTGGCTCAAGCCTGTAATCCTATTTACTCAGGAGGCTGAGATCTGAAGATCAAGGTTCAAAGCCAGACCAGGCAGGAAAGTTCGTGAGACTCAAATCTCCAATAAAACACCAGAAAACCAGAAGTGGCACTGTAGCTCAAGTGGTAGAGCACTAGCCTTGAGCGGAAGAGCTGAGGGACAGCACCCAGGCTCAGAGTTCAAGCCCCATGACTGACAAAAGAAAAAAAGCTAGCATCTTTCTATAACAGGACTTGAACCCAGATCAGATCATCTCTAATGATTCCTTCAAGACAGTCACTACTCCAGCGACCTGTTACATAAAGGTTTTTTTTTTCCTAATAGGACAGATGTTTCTTATAAGAAATACCACAAGCCACTTTATGGTCTGAATTTGGCTTGCTTATGACTACATCCTATCAGCCAAGGAACCAAAGACAGAAACATTTTCTCTTTGATCACATAATTACCAAATCATCTTTTAGATGTATTGGGATTAAATTATTTTCTACTATGTTTTAAGATGTGTTACTAGCAACCCCAGGTCCAATTTTTTATGTGGCCTCACATATGTAGGTAAACCACGCTACCATGAAGTTCCATCCCCAGTTCCTATTTTTAACTTAGTAGAAGCCTTTGTTTGGGGGGAAAAGAAAGATTCCCTACCACTTTTTAAATAATCTTTTTATTAAAATTGTTACTCTTTATGTATCTTTCCTTTGACTGCTTGTGTAAAACTATCCAAAACCGATTCATAAATTGATATATAAAACTACTTAAAGATAATAAAAACAAATAAAATGACTTATCCAAAAGTTGTTCATGCCCATATTTGTTAAGCAGAGGTTTAATGCAGTGTCTTCTTTGTTTAATTTAATAAATGTTGGGAGAGAAAAGTTCCTCCACATTTTCCATTCATGCCCTTTTGCCTCTGGAGTTTCAGTCACACAGTTTCTTTCATCTAGACACCATCATCTGGACGCCAAAGCTGATTTCATTTTGAAAGCTCTCAACATTTAAGGCTCAAACGCCTCATTCTCTGGTCTTCATTGCTTCCCCACAGGAGGTCATCTTTCCCGGTTTTACATACTTTCCCACGGGACAAAACAAATTCTAGGTGTTCTTTCACTACGTTTTCAAAAGCAGGGCATCTTGGCAAGTCAGACTGGCATTCTCTCTTTTTTCTTAAATAGCATTATTGAAATTTAATTCACATGCCGTAATTTTTTCCCAAAAGCAAACAATTCAGTGGTTTTCAGTGTATTCATAGTTGTCCAACCATCACCATAATCTAATTCTAGAACATTTATTTCCATTGCCCCACAGAGAAACCCCACACAGAGCACACATTAGCAGTGACTGTCATCCAGGGCAACAACCAATGTATTGCCAATGAATGTATTGTCTATTCTGGACAACTCATATAAACCATACAACATGTATGGCTTCTTTTACTTTGTGTATCTGTGCTCTAGTCCTTCTCATCCCCTGTATGGATTTACCAAGTTCTATTTGTATTTGTGTGCACTTTTGACTATCAATACTACAGAAAACATATATGCACAAGTCTTTGCATGTATACATGCTTTCAGTTCTCTTAGGTAGATACACTGGAGTGGGGTTGCTAGGTCCCATGAAAAGTCTACTTTGAGGAATGGCCAAGCTAATTTTTCGAAGTGGCTGTACCAATGTTTCAATCCCACCAGCAAAGTAAGAAGATTTTAGTTCTATACATTCTTGCCAGCACTTGCCACCGTCTGCCTATTTAATCATTAAACATGACTCTGAAGCTTTCCTTTAAGAAGCAAGGTTAAGGAAAGTAAATAGGGATAAACCGAAACCAAAAAAAATTAAAACAAAAAAAAGAAAGAACTTTACACATTTTCAAAAAAAGAAGCAAAAAGAAAAAACCTTTCTTGTTTTCATATCTTGGAGCTCATTTTGATTAGCCTCATTTTATTTAGTCATATTTACATAGCTATTGTGCCCCTCTGCTAGGACTATCCTAGACATATACTGTTTATTACAAATGAGGGAAAACCACGGAGCCTATTTCTTGGGGTCTGGTTTACTTCACTTAATATGATTTTTCCTAAGTCTTTTCATTTCCTTATGAATGGGGCAATATCATTCCTTCTGATGGAAGCATAGAATTCCATTGTGTATATATACCACATTTTCTTGATCCATTCATCTACTGAGAGGTATCTTGGTTGGCTCCATATCTTAGCTATGATAAATAATACTACAATGAACATAATTGTGCTGGTAGCTTTAGTGTGGCCTTGTTTGTGATCATTTTGGTAAATTCCCAGGAGTGGGATTGCTGGATCACAGGTTTTTTGTTGTTGTTGTTTGTTTGTTTGTTTGTTGTTAATCATGGGGCTTGAACTCTGGGCCTGGGCACTGTCCCTCAGCTCTTCAGCTCAAAGCGAGTGCTCTACCACTTGAGCCACAGTGCCACTTTGGTTTTTTGGTGGTTAACTGGAGATAAGAGTCTCACAGAGTTTCCTGCCCAGGCTGGCTTTGAACCACGATCCTCAGATCTCAGGCTCCTGAGTTGATAGGATTATAGGCGTGAACCACTAGCACCCATCTCGTCTCTATGTTTAGTTTTTTGAGGATCCTCCATACTGCTTTCTAGAGTAGTTGAACCAGTTTACATGTTGTCACTGTTTTTGATTTTGGTACCCTGGATCTTGTATATATGCTTATCTAATTTGGGGATGGGAAGGGGAATAACAAAATGGTGAGACAAAGGACAAAGGGTGAACCAATGCAATGGTGATACTCACAAGACACTATGTTGGTAATGAACTTTACAACTTGGGGGGAGAGACGTCAGGAGAGAGAGAAAATGGGAGAAAATAAAGGAGGGGGTAACAATGTTTGACAAGAAATGTACTCATTACCTTACTTATTACCTTACAATAAAATAAAATAAAATCTAAAAAACAGAAGGTGGGACTGGGAATGTGGCTCAGTGGTAGAGTGCTTGCCTAGCATGCATAAAGCCCTGGGTTTTTGATTCCTCAGTACCACATAAACAGAAAAAGCCAGAAGTGGCATTGTAGCTCAAGTGGTAGAGTGCCAGACTTGAGTAAAAGAAGCTCAGGGACAGTGCCCAGGCCCTGCGTTCAAGCCTAGGATTGGTAAAATAAAAGAAGCAAATGGTGTTTGCAAAATTTACTTCAAGGCACCTTTTGTCTCTAAAAGAGTTGCTGAGCCACAGGACAAGGGGGTCCCTATGGTTCCCTTCTCAGTGCCATGCTTTGCTAGTGGGGCACCTTTGGTAGGTTGCTGTCCAACTCTTAGTGGCCTCAGAGGGAAAAATGAAGATGACATTTCCACTGTTCATTACAATAAAATGGGAAAAGTATATAAATATTTCTATATCAGAGAACAACTTGAGGTATTCTAGAAAGTTCTTTCTGATTTCCCTGCCCTCCTAGAGTTCTATGGCAGTCACTCTAGGTGCATCATCAGATGAAAGGGATATCACAGTTAACTCATTTTACATAGTTGATGATAATGAATACTCTGTTGAGTACACACATCAAGTGTGTTGTGTAAGTTAAATCCAGTGATTTTTATTTTCTTTTATACTTTGATAATTTTGGTTGGTTGGTTTCTGAGGAAGTTGTGGACAGTTCCTCATGTGATAATTTGTTCATCAATTTCTCCTCATGTTTGTATAATCTTTTTTGGGGGCATTGAACTCTGGGCCTGAGTGCTGTCCCTCAGCTCTTTAGCTCAAGGCTAGCGCTCTACCACTTGAGCTACAGCGTCACTTCCAGTTTTCTGGTGGCTTTTTGGAGATAAGAGTTTCACGGACTTTCTTGCATGGGCTGGCTTTGAACTGCAATCCTCAGATCTCAGCCTCCTGAGTAGCCAGGACTACAGGCATGAGCCACTGGCGCCCGGCTTGTATAATCTTTACATTAGTGCTTCCTTACTAGTCCTCTTCTAAGTGCTTTGATCTGCTCCTCAGTCCTCTACACCTCCTGGTGTTTTCCCAACATTTTGAGAGAAAAACTGTGTGGGCACTGACAACCAGGAAGCTACAGAGCATGGTTTGATGAGCAGGTGCTGGAGACCTGAGACCTGAATCCGAATCTCAGCACCAGTGTTTGCCAGTTCATGAACTTGGGAGAGGTTAAGTGAACCTTTCTGAGCCTCAAACTTTTTATTTATAAGCTGGGAAGACTCAGAGTAGATCCACAATGGAGAGGCTGTGTTGAGTCAAGGAGAATACCAGGGCTAGAGGTATGGCTCAAGTGGTAATACACCAGTCAAACAAGCAAGTTGAGCAAGTGTGATACCTTGAGTTCAAACCCTAGTACCCTCAAAGAAATAATGTTTATAAAGCACTTCTCAAAGAGTTATGAATGGGAAACTGGTAAGGGTTTAGTAAGTGCCAGATTTTCCTTGATCAAAACAGAAAGTGTCAATAACAGTAACTGAGCCAAACTTAATGGATTCTTACTGGGCTCTAAGTGCTAAGCTTCAGTGTATCTGCTCATTTAATCCTTACATCCAGACATGCCTGGAACTTGGAAGCTGTTATCATTCTGGTGAGGCCACAGAGACATGGAGGAATAAGGCAGCTCACCCAAGGTCTCTGCTGAGTAGTGGTTCTTGAAGTCTACCTCTGCCACAGGGGTCTTGGTTCATCTTCTGATGACAAAGTAGGCCATGGAACTCACAACAGGACCCACCACAAAAAGGACTCCTTGTCCCATATCCCTTCCTGTGACCTCCCAGAAGGGCCCCAAGGCTTCGGAGTCAGTCTCTCTGGGTGGTTACTGTGGTTCTTCTTTTGTTTCTGGGAAAGAAAAGTATCCTGTAGGATTCAGCTGCCGGTCTCCTGCAAGTCCTACTGGGAGCCTATCCAGAGCAGTTCCTGGATCTGTGACAACACAGCTCTCCCTTGTCTCAAACACAGGCAGGACCATCTGAACTAAATCTGAGAAAGAAGCCTGGGCAGACATTTAGAACCCATACAAGGATGAGGCATTGGAGTGTCACATTCATGAACACCATGGAACACTTTTGAGCATGGTTAGATTTGAGCCCCTCCTTCCTTATTCCAGCTCTTTTTAGAAGAAAAAAATATATCAGACATAAACACGTTCCTTGTGAAACAAATAAGAAATGAAGTATAATGACTAGGAGGAAAAAGCTGCCCGTTACACATCACCTCCACCTTAAACCCACAGCTCCTTGCAAGGGTACTCACCTTGCAGGTACAGATGTGCCTCTTCACAAGGTCTTCCATTTGTGTTTAAATTTGTATATGTTGGCATAAACATAATTTATTGGGGAAAATATTGTGCTTTCACAAAATAGTATCCCAATGTGTGCATTGTCTGCAAAAAAAGTGCTTGCTTTCTTAATTCGTTGATCAATAGATTTTGAAAATCTGCCCAAGTCCATGAATACATTGACAACACTGTTTTGTAACCACTGAAGTGTTGCACTCTATGGTGCTACTGTGATTCATTTAAACTCAATTTTGATAGACAGTTGCTTTTCCTGGAGGACAGATTGTAAGATACCTACTGGTGTTCCCTACTTCTTGGTTTTTCTGTACATATGTAATCCCTTCTCCTTGAGTGTGGGCTGGTTGGTGACTTGGCTCCTAATTCTTAGAATAAAGTGACAAGATGTCACTTTGAGACTATTGCCCTGTAGAAGGGAGAAAAGAGAAGAGAGTCAGGGAAGGGAAGGGAGGGGAGGAGGGTGAAGAGAGGGGAGGAAGAGGAAGCAAGAGAGAAGAGGACAGAGAAGATGAGAGGTGGGGTAGAGAAAAAGGGAAGGAGAAAAAGAAAGGAGGAGGAGAAGTGGGTACAGGGAAGGAGAACAGCAAAGGAAAGGGGAAGAGGATGGAAAGGAAAGGAAAGAATTCTCACTTTAAAAATTTCAACAAGAAATATACTCACTACCTTATGTATGTAACTGTAACCTAGCTCTGTATACCACCTTGACGCTAAAATTAAATTTAAAAAAACCTTCTAGCAGACATTCCCTTGCTGGTTTATAGAAAGCTTCATATAGCATGAAGCAAAGACCAGCCCCTGGAAGATAGTCCAAAGTACCCAAATGCTTTCAGCAAGCATGTGAGTCTGAAAGCAGATCCTTCACCTCTCCAATGAGTCCTCAGCCCCAGCCAACACCTTAGGACAGCCTTTGAAAGACCCTAAAACTCAGATAAACTGTGACTGGATTCCCAGCCCAGGGATACTGAGATAATAAATGTATGTCTTTTAAGCTGCTAAGCTTGTAGAAGTTTGATATGCAACAACAGATGATAGAACTGTTCATTTCAGTGACAATCTGCCCTTGTTTGTGTGATCAGTGCAATACTCTAGGATCAATTCTAAGACTTGAGGCTGCCACATCTACTTAATAGATGAATACTTAATATTGGCAAGGAACATTAAATTCCCCTCTAAAACTAAGTTACAATTGTGCAACAGTATGAATGTTTCCATATCTCTCCATGCCCTTGCTAGAGGAGATTCCATTGATCATTTAAATAATATCAGTCAAAGGAAAATCTATATCAGATTGCTTTGATCAAGTTCTCCTGGTTAGCTGGCTAAACATGATTTTATAAAATAAATAAACCCATTTGCCACCTTTGTCCTTTTCTTCAAGGACCTGCCTCCTGTTCGTTTTAATCTCATTTCAAATCAAGAACTGTCCTGAAAAGCATGAGTATTGCCTCCAAGAGACCAAAATGTGGGACCAGATGGACTCGTTCAAATGAACCCATTTAATGGCACTTTGGGTAAACAACTGTTACTACAATCAAAAACCAGTCTTCTAAGCTTGTCATGGTGGCTCACACCTGTAAGCTCAGCTATTTAGGAGGCTGAGATCTGAGGATAGCAGTTCAAAGACAGCCAAGACACGAAAGTCCTTGAGACCTTATCTCTAATTAATCACCAGGAAGTAAAAAGTGGAGCTGTGGCTCAGGTGACAGAGTACCAGAGTCGAGCAAAAAAGCACAAGGACAGTGCCCTTGCTGTGAGTTCAAGCCCTAGTACTGGTACACACATGCAAAAAGACAATTTTCCATTGACCCCTTAAAGTCTTCTGACCTTGCTTGCTTTTTTGCAATTTTCTCTTCCAAAGAGCTTCTCTTTATTGCTCCCTGTAATTCTGAAAAACTCAATGAAATATTGTTCCATTTAGAGTATTTTTCCATTTCCTCTACAAAGGTTCAAACTCTCTTCTTTTGTTTTCTCAGCAGGTGAAAGTGCTTCCTCAGTGGTAAAGGGCTCTAATGAAGACTGTTTCACTTAATCAGCTTCCTGGCCTTGGAAGAGTTCATCTATCTCTCTGCTCCCTGATTTTATTTTTCCTATTTGTAAAATGTTCCATTTCCACTACATGCAAATTTGTTAGTTTAGCTGCCCAACAACCTCTCAGATGTTTACTCCTTAGGATGTCTCCATAGCCAACACTCTGCAGAACTCTCTAATCTCCCAGACTTCACCTTAGAATCCCTTACAACACACAACTAGAATGCCAACAACATTATCTCAGTGTGATCTCAAATATGCCAGTCTGCTCCACCCTATCAGCTGCTACACAGTCAGCAACCTCTTCAGCTAAAGTGAAGATGCCCCTTCTTCCCTCCCCACAGGGCTTGGAAAGAGGGACTTCATGGGTCCCTCAGGACACCCTGCACTGGGGACTCATGCTATAATTTTGTGGTAATGCTTTTCCATCTCACCACTTAATCCCTCGTTCTTCTGCACATCCTTATAGCCTCCAAAGTTTCCATGAGTCCTCATTCCTCACAGAATACTCTACAAACTCTGGGTCACATTTTTTTCGGTAGTACATACAACAGTTGGATCATTTCATTGTCATTTTGTGATGTTTTGGGTGAATTTTAATCTTCCTGACTAGGATCAACTCTCATAGCTACAGGTGTATTACATCTCTGAGGACTAAAACTCAAGAGATAGCAATTGAAATACTGGGGCTGGTGTCAAGATGAAGTGAGATAATGTTTAGTATTGCTGTGGTACGGCACAACAGAGGTAAACAGTGTTCGTGGTTCATGGAAGAAGAGATATGTTCTAAGACACCCTGAGGATGTTTGAAGTCTCAGGGAATATCGATCCCTGTGTGTGTGTATAAATATACACCTAAGACACAGCTTAATTTATAAAGTCATCCAAGAGATTAAAAATAATAAATAAGATAGAATAACCATATTAACTACAAAAACTGCATGAATATAGTTCCTTTTTCAATATTTATTGTACTGTAGACCTTTAGCAACTTCAGCAATCTTTCTTTCTTCCCTCCCTCTACTCCCCTCTCTCTTTCTTTCTTCTATCTTTTCTTTTTTTGGGTGCCAGCACTGGAGCTAGAACTCAGGACTTTGCATTCTCATTTTGTGTTTCTTATTCATGGCTGCCACTCTACCACTTGAGTCACACCTCCACTTTGGCACTTGGCTGATTAACTAGAGATAACAGTCTCCCTGCTTTGTCTGCCTAGATAGCTTTGAACCACAGTCTTCAGATCTCAGTATCTAGCTGGGCTCTGGTGGCTCATGACTGTAATCCTAGCTATTCAGGAAGCTGAGATTTGAGAATTTCAAAGCCAGCTCAGGCAGAAAAGTCTGTAAGAGTCCTATCTCCAATTAACCAGCAGAAATCCGGATGAGGAGGTGTGGCTCCAATCGTAGAGTGCCAGCCTTGAGCAGAAGTCAAGTGAGAATGTGAGGCCCTGAGTTCAAGCCTCAGTACTGAAACATATATACAAAAAAAAGTTCATCTCCACCATCTGAAGCACTGTGGCTGCTGGCCTCTCAGGGAGCTGCAGCTCTGGGCACCTGGGGCTCTTTTCCCACCTCTGGGCCGGAGAGGGAAAGCATGAGCACAGCAAGAACACTGAAGGGTCACGAAAGTGGCAGGTGGTGGAGCAGGAACATTGAGATGGTAGGATCAGGGCCTGATTTTAAGCTGAACCCGGATGTAGTGGGTCTTCCAGTGTAAAATTTCTGATTTCACTGGGTCTTCCCGTGGGAGCTGTGATCAGCTGAGCTGATAACACCAGAGCCAAAAACCTGTCTTATGATCTCTGTGAAGGGGATCAAGGGACCACTGAACAGACTTCCTGCTGCTGGTGTAGGTGACATGGTGATGACTACAGTCAAGAAAGGCAAACCAGAGCCAAGGAAGAAGGTACGTGTGACAGTACAACAACCAAAGTCATAGGAGAAAAGATGGTGTGTTCCTTTATTCTGAAGCTAATGCAGGTGTCATAGTAAACGATAAAGGGGAGATGAAAGGTTCTGCCATCACCTGTTGCAAAGCAATGTGCGGACTTGTGGCCCAGGAGTGCGTGTAATGCAGGCAGCATCGCATGATCCTTCGGTACACTTGTGAAAAACCAATACCCCATTAGTCTCAAAACAAAACAAAAACAAAAACAAAAAATCATTATCCATGGACAGTAAACTGTCCATTTTCTGACTTCTAATGAAATTTTCTGACAAATGCCATATTAACCCAACAAACCCAGTGACAATCAAGGCATCTGATTTCTTGCTTTCAAGTGGCTTGCCAGTAAAGGTGTGTTGCTTGTTAATGAACCAGGTACAGAAAAGTGACTTTCTGCTAGAATCATCCTTCCAGTGCTGAATGAGAAATTAAAAGATGGAAGCTGTCTAGTATTCAGCTTACAGCTATAAAACCAGTCTGTTTGTCAATTCACTTTTATTAGTGTGAATCTTGTCTAGGAAATCGAACCATGCTTTCAGTTCCTTACATCCTAGGACATAATCCTTTTTCTTCTAAAGTAAATAGGGCAGTGTCTTGAGCTTTTTTGGAATGTTTCATCAAATCCAAACAACCTTTTCTTTAGCCTAGCATTCATCATTTGTGCTTGTCTGTGACTGAAAAAATCAAAATGATCCAACCTTTCAATTGACTATTCTCTGGTTGTCTTAATTCATGGGAAGCCAAAAAGGAAAAAAATTGGTAGGTTCAACACTGTTGGACAAGGATAAACAGAATCATATCACATTAACTATAATTTACAGCATTTCAACACATCGCAGCTTCTGCCAAAGCTGGCAAAGATCAGTTCCCATTGGAAAAAGGGGAGAACAGGGTGGAGTTGGAGGCTCAAATACAATATATGAATTTCTCTTTTCTAAGTTGGAGTTTGAGAATTAGAGTCCCATCAGCACTTTCTTTAATGTTTTGCTCATTCATGCTATAAAAATAAATATCACAAAAATATTTTCTGGACTCAGCCTACTCTGTTGCTAAAACCAGAGCCAGCCAGTTTCCAAACAGAGTCACTGAGGCTTGCTTCATGAACACAGACATTTTCAGGCTGGCAGGCAGCCACTGGAGTAGTTATTGAAATTCAGTTCAAAATGATGGACTCTGCGTGAAAATGCCCATTTATGAACATTCAAAAGGACCAAAAGTTTCCCAGGAAGATGACAGCAATGACAACTTCTAGGCCTAACCATGGTTGCCTAGAGATGATTACCCCAAACACATTCTGAGAGTTTGTTGGAAAGTCTTCTAAAGGCTGGACTGTTTGTATTCAGATGGAATCTTGTACATGAAGCTATTTATTACAACCTTAGAAAATAAATATACGCAACGGGCCAGGGAGTGTTGGTGGAATTTGTAGCTGAAATACCCATAGCAAGGTCTGCATCCTGGGCCTAAACAACCACCCTCAGATCTGAGCCCAAGACTAAAAGAACCATATCTAGGCTAGGGACCCTTCAACACACTCAGGGATGGAACATCTGGAAGTCATGTTCTTTCTCTAGAACCCCAGGAAATACTGATAACATTTTTTCTATCATTTCACCTAAGAACAATTTTTATAGCTAAATCCATGACTATGTTTTGGGCATGCAAGTCAGTAACTCAATCATAGCAACTATACCATCTGTAATGATCTTTCTCACAAGAATGAAAGCTGGTGGCTCACACCTGAAATCCTAGCTGCTTAAGAAGCTGAGATCTGAGAATTGTGGTTCAAAGCCATCCCAGGCAGACAAATCTGAAAGAATCATATCTCTAGTTAACCAGCTAAAAACAAGACGTAGAGCTGTGGTTCAAGTGGTAGAGTGCTAGCCTTGAGCAAAAGAAGCTCAGGGACAGAGTTCAAACCTCAGGACCAGAAGAAAAAATTAAAAATGAGTATGTGGACAGGCGCTTGATTTTATTTACTGCTGCTTTCCAAAAGCCTGGCTGGGCATCCCCAGAAGCAAAACATGATCAAAGTATATGTGCCTATTCCTTTCAGGTTTCTTCCAGAAAATTCATTTGCTGTTATTCAATGTTAGTGAGGCAAGCAGTACCACAAATTTTTAACAGTAATTTGGGGACAAGGGGAATGCCAAGTAGTTAAAAAAACATTTACTTAATATTATTATTTCACTATAAAATTTTAGAAGTGGTAATTTCTAAAGCACGTCTAAGTTCCACTTGTACTGAACACTAGTAATTGGTAGAAACAAAGTTTGTGGATCAAAGTTTGAGAATCAATGTCCTAATCTGTATTGACATTACTGAGAATTTATTCTTGCAATACAAATCAAATTAGGAGACCTTGTTCTCAACTTGACCCACAATTCTGAATTATGGCCACAGAATAGAGAACACAGGAAGTGATTCTATATCATGTACAATGGCCAAAATTAAGTCAGTGTAGCTTCTTTGCATGTGGGATTGAGTACATCATTCATATATTCATTTGACAAACATTCACTCATGGTCTTCTTATTTGCTTAGGCACTGTCCTAGACCCTATAGAGACAGTAAGGAATGTAACCAAATTCCTATTTCACAGAGATTATTTTATTATTGTAAAGGAGAAAAACCATCTTTTCATTTTAAGTATGCTGTAAGGTCAGTTAGTGATAAGAGCTATGAAGAAAAGTAAAATCAGGTAAAGAGGTGAAGGGGCAGGCAATGAAGGTAAAGTATTCTGGTTGGCTTCTCTACAAAAAGAACATTTGAACAGATACTTGAGGAACTTACTATGAGTTAATAGGAGCCATTCACTTCTGACAGGGCTTTTAACGTTCTGGTTTAAAGCAGCACCACACAATGACAAAAAAATTAGACAAGAACATTTACTGCACACTATTTAAGTGCTGAAAGGTAAGAACATCTTGTTACTCCGGCAAGGATGGAAACATTAAACACGAACTCAAAAAAGGAACAGACAATAAGAACATGTAAGTAGTAGACATTCTAAAATATCTATATCTGCATGGTTGTCACCAAGAGGTTTAAATAAGTTACTACATGAGAACTAAATGTATATTTCCAAGAAGTCTTTACCTTTAACTCCTGTCAGTCTATTTGGGCTGTTATAACAGAAACACTTGAAGGGATGACTTAAAAACAACAGAAATTTATTTCTCACAATTCTATAGCCAGAAAGTTTAAAACCAAGACTCTGGAAGATTTTAGCATCTGAAAACAGCCTGATCCACAAATGGCTGGCTTCTCACATGGAAGAAAGGATTGTCACCTGAGAATGAATGAGGGCTTCCCTTTTCTACACAAGAGCACACATTTTGGGGATCCATTTGTGAAAAGCATTCAGGATGTCTCACAAAAAGGCATGTTTCACAAGGTGAAAGTCTTAACAAGGACTTATTTTATTATAACAAGGTTAAAGTAGGAAGAAACAGAAAAAAGAAGAATGTTTCCTTGTTTCCCACACAGAATATGGGAGATAGATTCAAAATGGCAGGTGTTATCTGCTGCCTTTATTCTCTCTGAGCTGAGGAAATATATGTGGTCATTTCTTCTAAGAACTCCCAACTATTAGACAATGGTTTTGGTTTTTATTCTAAAAAGTAAGATGTTTGTGTGCCTACTGAAAATGGTCAATATGTGAGATTTGGGGCTTTCTTTTCCAGATAAACTTCTCATCTTACTTTCACTACCCATTTATAATTGCCAAGATTTTTACCATTTCAAAGTAGAGCACACATTTAGATAGCCTTCTCTTTTTTAGGTCTCCAAGTCCTTGTAACATTGAACTTATTTTTTAATATATATTTTTATTGTAAAGATACTGTACAGAGGGGTTACAGTTACATGAGCAAGGTAATGAGTCCATTTCCTATGGAGCATTGTTACACTCTCCTTTATTTTTCCCCTACTTGGGAGCTTAACTCTTTTTTCAATTGCTCTTCAGTTTCAATTTACTCTTTAGTTTGGTTCTTTTTATATTTATTAAAAATAATATCACTACCCTTCCTGCACCAATATGAGGGATGACTGTAGGGTTCTTATGGGAGGGCACAAATCCCATCCAGGAGGGCTCTACCCCATGACCTGAGTGCTTCCCAAAGGCCCATTTCTAAAGATAATGACATTGGATTTCAATATACGAATTCCAAGAAGAAACATTCACTATGTGTCAGCTCCTACATATTAGTTATACAATTATTTTCTAAGTCAATATTACTAGTGATATGTTTTATGGCAGAAAGAGCACCAACCTGAGGAAAAAGGGTTGACAGGCAAAGGTCTTGTTTCTACGATACACAGCCACACATCCATAGTTTTGTCTATATGTCAGTCTTCACATTTGGAAAATGGAATAACTATGACCAATTTGGAAGATTATGGCAAGAATTATTCATGATAATGTTTATAAAGATCTAGTCTATGCTACTGGTGATAAGAGATGTGGTTATATATACAATGTCTTACAAATAACTTAGAAAGAAAAAATATTTCCCCTTTAAAAAAAATAGCCCTTAACAATCATTCTTTTAACTTTTCTATAGTGATTGTTGCTCATTATATACTGTTATTCTAAACTGATATGTATTACAGCTATTTTAGGAGGATATATATTATATAAGCTTCTGTTTCAAATATAAATATTTGTACATACAGTCCCTTGAATCTGTGGTTTGTACACTGGTGAAGAAAAGCAACTCACACTAGGCATCTGTGGCTACTCAGGATACTGAGATCTGATGATTGAATCAAAGCCAGTGCAGGAGAAAAAAAGTCCTCAAGCTAGAATAGAGGCATAACTATATCCCAGTGTCAGCTATGAGCGAAAAAGTCAAGTGGGGGGGGGGGGGAAGCGGGGAGGATTGGGCGGGGGCGGGGGGAGGATGGGAAGGGATGGGAAGGGGAAACAAAGGAGGAGGCTACAATGCTTGATAAGAAATGTACTCATTATCTTGCTCATGTAATTGTAACCCCTCTGTACAGTATTTTCACAATAAAAAAAAAGAAAAAGAAAAGAAAAAGTCAAGTAAGAGCATGAGGCTTTGAGTTCAAGCTCAAGAAGCTGTATAAATAAATAAATAAATAAGATGTTAAACTCTAACCTAAATTAATTGTAGTGCTTATCACATACAAATAATAGAATGACCTAGAACTGCCTAGAGGAATTAATTGGTACATCTAGATGAATGCGAACAATTATTTTGCCTGCACATTCATTCTCCATGTCTCCATCTATACAATTCTCCAATGAACCAACATTGTTTGAGTGCTAGGCACTGATGGCAACATTTGAAGTTTGGACTAAAACTAAACATTGCTGATGACCTCATGAACATATATTCTAGTTCAGAAAACAGGTAAACACACATAAGCAAATGTAGGTATAGATAACTTGAGGTTCGCAAGTGCTTTCAGGAAATTTTCTTCGGGCTAAGTGTAGAAGTGATAGCTAGGGAGGCAGAGTAAGTCGTACTAGTATGGAGGGCCTCCCTGAAGGGCTGACAGGTATGTCAGAGATGTATGAAAGCGGATTGTGTAAAAAACTCTGGGGTAAGGACATGCCTGGTAGGGGAATCAGCAAACGTGAGAGCTCTGAGGTGAGATGCTAGTGAGGTAGACATTCCCCAGGCATTAAAGAGGGTTTTCAGAGCTGGAAGAGTAGGCAAACAGAGTGTATGGGCAAGGAGACTGCAGAAGGAAGCAGGGCCGAGTCACCCAGGGCTTCACAAACCATACTGAGAATGTGCTGGTTTATTATAAAACTCCTTTGGTTTTCATATATTTATTTCTTTTGTAGTAAGGAAATAATTTGATCTGATTTCCTTTTTTGCTTGTCTGTTTGCAGTCCTGGAGACTAAGCCTAGGTTCTCATGCAAATGGTCTGGTTTTCTTTTCTTCTTTTTTTTTTTAAATGTTTCTAATTGCTATGGGAAAAACAGAACTAAGTATGCTATTTTAAGAGATAGCAGTGTCTAGAGATGGGGGAGAGAGAGAGAGAGAGGGAGACCAGAGAGACCTACTAAGAAGACATTCACTAAAAGAGTAACTCTAACAGAACCTACAGGAGTGGTAATAAGGTTGTGAGAGGCAGCAAGATTAGGATATATTTTACAGCAGAAGGGAAGAGACCTCTTGAACATGTGGCCATGAAGGGAAAAGAGATGGGGATATTGCTACTAGTCTGAGCATCTGTTGTACACATACTGAGAAGGGCATACCAATTTGTAAAAGAAATGAGAGGCTCTTCTGGGCCTGATTATTTGAAATGCTCACTACACATCCAGAGAGAGAGAGAGAGAGAGAGAGAGAGAGAGAGAGAGAGAGAAAGTGAGTGTTCTGGGAATTCCTATGGAAGTGAAAGAAATATCCACAGTTTGCTGTTAAAGAACTAACTTATTGTCAAAATTCTAGAAGTAAGTTATCAGAAACATTACCCCTTATGACTTTGGGAAGTACTGCTTTTCTCTCAACTTACCAACCTAAATATATTTAGAATTCTACAGTCCATGAATACTGAATATACATTTTTAAGTACATATAGATCATTCACTAAAATAAATCATATGCTGGAACAACTAGTAAGTCTCAGCAAATTTCAAAGACATACGTTTCTCACATCAGTGAATTAAGATGGAAATCAATTATAGAGAGACCACTCAAAAAATTTCTAAATGGTTAGAAATTAAGCAAACTGGGGCTGGAAATGTGGCTTAGTGGTAGAGTGCTTGCCTCACATGCATGAAGCCCTGGGTTCGATTCCTCAGTACCCCATAAACAGAAAAGGCCAGAAGTGGTGTTGTGGCTCAAGTGGTAGAGTGCTAGCCTTGAGCACAGAAAGGCTCAAGGACAGAGCCCAGGCCCTGAGTTCAAATTCCAGGACCGGCAGAAAAAGAAAGAAATTAAGCAAACTAACCTATATAAGGTTCTATAGAACCTATATGAATTCTATATAACCTATACAACTTCTACATAAATTAAAGGAATTAAAAATGGAAATTTGAAAGCATTTTGAATGGAATAATTAAAAATGGCATATCAAAATACATGGGAGATGGCTTAAGCAGTATTTACAGGCAATTTTGTAGCTTTTCTTTCTTTTTTGGTCTGTTGTGGGTCCTGGGTACTGTCCCTGAGCTCTTCAGCTCAAGGCTAGTACACTACCATTTAAGCCACAGTGCCACTTCTGATTCTGTAGTGGTTAATTGGAGATAAGAGTCCCATGGACTTTCCTGACCCAGCTGGCTTTGAACCGTGATCCTCAGATGTCAGCCTCTGAGTAGCTAGGATTACAGGTGTGAGCCACTGGTGCTTGTCAAATTTGTAGCTTTAAACACATGTATTCTCAAAGGAAAAACTGAAAATAAATTATCTAAGATCCATTCAATAGAAAACAAAAGACTGACAAATTGAACTCTGTAAGGTCCACTCCTGGATGGCCAGCAGACTCCACCCTCCTCGCAGCAAAGTCTCCACCCAGTACCTGCATTACCTAAGCAACTGGGATACCTGGAAGAGGTCACATCTGCATCCGCTGAGGTCACATCTGAATTTGATGTGGCCACACCTTTCCCCGCCCATACCCTACATAAGGCCTAACCCAGGCCCAGACGCTCTCTTGCTCTTGCTCTTGCTCTTCTTCTCTTGCTCTTGCTGCTCTTTTCTTTCTCTCTCTGTTCTATTCTAGCTCTCTCTCTGTTCTTTTCTTGCTCTCTCTCTTTCCCAGCCACGTGGAGTGCCAACCTTGCCTGGTCCCAGCAGGTCTACCCCTTACCTGAATACCACGTGAGTGCTACTGTTCTTACCCCTCTCTCTGCTCTTTTCTGGCTCTTTTCTCTCTCTTTCCTCTCTTCCCAGCTCTCTCTAATTCCCAGGCCTTTCCCAGCCACGTGGAGTGCCAACCTTGCCTGGTCCCAGCAGGTCTACTGAATAAACCTACCCCTTACCTGAATACCACGTGCATGCTGGTGCTGTTCTAACTCGGCTACCTCTTTTTAAAAACCTAACAAACTCCATGAGGGGGAGGATATGATACAAGTCAGAGAAGAAGCAAAGAAAAAAGAGAGATTCAGTGGGGAAAACAAATGAAGCTAAGAGTTGGATGAATCTTTGGAAAGATAAATAAGTCAATGAACTCCTAACCAAGGAAAAAGAAGCAGGGTGGCAATGGAAGTATATAACATTAAGGATATAAAACAATCACACTACTACAGTTCATATAGACATGAAAGGATTAGAATAAGCTATTTTGAATACTTTCTTGCAAATAATTCCAGCAACTTAAAAAACTGGTAAATACCTTGTAAACCACAATTTATCAAAACTGTCAGAAAAAAATCTATGAAAGAAATTGAAATTTTAATTGAAAACCTTTCCATGTGGAAAACTTTTGATAAGCATTCACAACCCTTAAGCTAGGCTATATACCCAGACAGATTAAACTCAGAGTGTAAAGGAAAAGAAGCATTGTTTATCTTGTTTTAAAAGAGTAACATAATTGCATAATCCTGACACCAAAAAACTGTAAGCCAATCTCTTTCCCAAAGAAAATATAATAAAATGGTAATAGGAACAAAGCAAATTTTTCTTGAGCTAGTTTCCTCAGTTTACTTCAATCAATTAACTTGTAATTAGTCTGAGATATACTTGATTGCTCTAAGAAACACTGTAGGAAAAAAGGTTTTTCAAGATGCAATACTTTCATTAAAGACAAATTGTCTATAGTTTGTATGATGCTCATAGAGAGTATATTTGTGTCCCTAGAACAAAGATAATTATAGTTCTTTTTCTGAATCAAATCCATCTTTTATACACTTAAAGACAATAATCAAAACTAAGACAGTAAAATGAACTTATCCTGATAATCTTCAACTCATTTGCATGACAACTATCTGCTAATAAAATTTCTGATATCATCTCTATCATTTCTTACTGTATTCTTTTTTGGGTGTTCTATTTTTTTTTTATTTTTTATTGTAAAGATACCATACAGAGGTGTTACAGTTACATGAGTAAGATAATAAGTACATTTCCTGTCTAGCATTGTTACCCCATCCTTTGATTTCCCCCTACTATCCCTTCTTTCCCCACCTCCCCCACTCCACCATCCCCCTGTCACCAGACAGAGGTGAGGTTTAGTGAAACTCCCCTTTAAATATAGGAACTCTTCACTTAGGATTCTTGACTTGGATCGCAGAATAAGAATTTCGGACAAGTCACGATGGTAAGAAAACTTAGCAGAGCTTTATTAAGTAAACACACAGACAAAAAAAAAAGCAAACAGAAGGGCAGGGGCACACTCTAGCAGAGTATGGGTGCTCTCATAAGGACACAAAGACACAGATACACAGACACACACACACACACATACACACACACACAGGGTTTAAGTTTTGCAAAGCTAGGTGCTTTGTGTTTGCTTTAACTACACCTGGTATTATTCTGAGTTTCCAGGTAAGAATACATCCTGCCATAAAACAGATGGGGCATCTTGTCAGGCAGTTGTGAATTCTTGGGTGAGAAATGCATCCCTTAGGAAAGGATGCATTTAGTTGCCTCTCTTTAGCATTTCTAAGTTTCTAGATACCAGATTTCTGAGTTGCCTACACCAGGCCTCAGTTTCCATAAGTTATCCTGCTTCACCCCGCCCCCCAAAGTTGTAAAATCTCACTGTTACAATGGGTCAGCCTGTATATTTGTTTCAGCATTTTGTTATTTTTGTTCCCCTCCCCAAATTAGGAAAAAGTGTATACAAGGTGCAGAGAACCAGAATCAAATACAGTGACAACAGGGGATATAGCATGGGAGAAGAACATACGAAAGAAACAAAAAAAATCATATAGTATATTAAAAACAAGAGCACCAAAGAAAAGGACCTGTTGTGTCCATACATTGGGGTTCATTCTGCTTAACATCATCTATAATGGTCATATGTACACAGCTTTTGACTTTTTCTGCTTGTCTGGTACGATTATCCTAGACATATACTAGTTCTTACTGTATTTTTATGAGGAGTTTCAAATAAAAACATGCAAATAAAAATAAGATCCTTGTAACCACCCAGTACTAAATCTTAAGGATAAAATTACAGTGAGTTATCCCAACATCAGTCTTCAAGGAAATAGAAGAAGCAATCCAAAAATTCATATGGAACAATAAAAGACCCCAAATAGCCAAAACAATCCTTAGCAGAAAGAACAGTGCTGGAGGAATATCAATAGCAAATTTCAAACTATACTACAAAGCCATAGTAAGCAAAACAGCTTGGTACTGGCACAAGAAGAAATCTCAGGGCCAATGGAATAGAACTGAAAACACAGAAATGAACCCACAGACGTATAGCCACCTAATCTTCAATAAGGGAGCTAAAAAATAGAATGGAAGAAAGACAGCCTCTTCAGTAAATGGTGCTGGCAAAATTGGTTAATCACCTGTAGAAAACTAAAGCTAGATCTCCATATATCACCCTGCACTAGAATAACTCCAAATGGATCAAAGACCTCGAAGTCAAAGTAGACACCCTGAAAACATTACAAGAAGGAATAGGAGAAACTCTAGGGCTCCTTGGGCACAGGCAAAAATTTTCTTAATAGAGACCCAGAAACACAACAAATCAAAGAAAGGCTGGACAAATGGGATTGCATGAAACTGCAGAGCTTCTGCATGGCAAAGAACATAGCAAACCAAATCAATAGAAAGCCAATGGATTGGGAGAAGATCTTCACTAGCCATACAGTGGACAAGGGTCTCATATCTAAAATATTCTTGGAACTCAGAAAATTAAATCCCCCAACAACAAATCCTCAAGGAAACAACTGCCCAATAAATAAGTAGACTAAAGACTTAAAGAGAAATTTCTCTGAAGAGGAAATAAGAATGGCCAATAGACACATGAAGAAATTCTCAACCTCTCTAGCCATAAAAGAAATGCAAGTTAAAACAACATTGAGATTCCACCTCACCCCAGTTAGAATGGCTATAATCAAGAACTCTAATAACAACAGATGCTGGAGAGGATGTGGCCAAAAGGGAACCCTACTGCATTGTTGGGAAGAGTGTAAACTTTGGATAGCAGTATGGAGGTTCCTCAAAAGACTCCACATAGAGCTCCTCTATGACCCAGTAATCCCACTTTTAGGCATTTACCCAAATGATCACAAACAAGGCCATACTAAAGCTACCAGCACAATTATATTTATGGCAACATTATTCGCTATAGCTAAGATATGGAACCAACCCAGATGCCCATATATACAATGGAATTCCATGCCTCCATCAGAAAGAATGACATCACCCCATTTGTTAGGAAATGGAAAGACTTGGAAAAAATTATATTAAGTGAAGTAAGCCAGGCCCAAAGAAACATAGGTCCCATGTTTTCCCTTATCTGCAATAACTAGTGTATGTCTAGGACAAGCAGACGACGTCAAAAGCTATGTACATACGTCCATATAAGATGATGTTAAGCCAAATGAACCCCAAGATAGGGACACAAGAGGTTTTATCTTTGTTGCTGTTCTTTTTAATGTACTTATAATGTACTATGTGTTTTTTATTGTTTCTTTGTATGTTCTTCCCCCATGGTACAATCCCTGTTGTCACTGTATTTGATTCCGGTGTCCTGCAACTTGTATATACATTTTTCTAATTTGGGGAGGGGAAGGGAAATAACAAAATGCTGAAATAAGGATACAGGATGACCCATTGTAACAATGAGATATACAAGACAGTATGGTGATAATGAACTTTACAACTTTGTTGGGGGAGGGGAGGAGGAGAGGGAGGAGTTGGAGAGGTTGGGAGGAAAGGGATCGTAGGGGAAAAATAAAGGAGGGTGTAACAATGCTCTTTAGGAAATGGACTCATTACCTTGCTCATGTAACTGTAACCCCTCTGTAAAGTATCTTTACAATAAAAAAAATTAAGAAAGAAAAAAACAGTTTATTAGACAACAAAGAGCAATCATTCATCTCAAGTTATTTTTAGATAATAAACTATGATATTAACATTGTGGTTTAACATTTTGTTTTTATTTTAAAACTTAAGTATCTTCATATCCCATTGTTTTGGCATCAGTATTCCTGAAATAGGTCCGCCTGATCTGGCTATTTGGGAACATACCAATTAGCCAAAATTAATGGGAAAATAGCTAAATAATCAAGTTATCTGATTTATTTTCTTGAATTGACCAAATGCACTTACAAACCATCAACTTCAGTTAGTTGCCATAGAAAAATGATTCTCAAAGTGTGACGCCCTGTTTGGTCAGCCTGAACTTTATTTGATAACTTATTTGAAATATAGTTGTTTAAATCCAGTTCAAACTAAACCAGAATCACAGCAATCAGTGCTTTAACTGTTCTTCAAGAAGGTTCTGATGCTCTTTCAAGTCTGATAAACATTTGAGAATCAATTCTATTTCTCTCTCCACCTATCTTCCCATCCATCTATTTACCTACCTATCTTTGTGTAACACATATGGCATAGGTTGTTCATATTCATAATATTTAATTCTAAGTCATGCTTACCAAAGAAACAAAAAGAAAATGTTGGGAGAAAATTAAAGGTTAAAAATGAATTCTTTATTGCGGAAGGTCAGAAACCATTACTCACTTCAGGCTATGACATATATAAAATTGTTATGGACTTAGATCTAATTTTTGGATGCATTAGTGCTAGCTCAAGCCCTTCTTCATTGGAGCCATTGACTAGAATTTCAAGTGGATGGTAGTGATATACTATCCTCTCCTTGATCTGTACATGGGCAGTAGAGCTCTGCAGCCTTGGTTTGAAGTCTACCTCTTCTGTATGAGGTATAAGATTTTGGGCAGTCTCTTCATTTTTTTCTGCCTCAATCACCTCATATTTGCTCATGGGATTATGAAGCTTAAACAAAAGGTAGGATATGAATATCATATATATATCCTTATACACACACATATATATTCATATATATATGCATTTATATGTGTTTTCAAATATCTCTTTTTATATATGAAAGGAATGAGATACACAAAATTCCAATAAAACATTCTTATGACTGGGCTTGTACAGGTAGAGCTTAGCATGGTGTAAATCCTCCATAAGTATTAGCAATTATTATGACTAGCTTTCATACTATCATATCAACAAAAGTCATACATTCATAAATGTCATTTTCTCACTGAAGTCTCAGAATGAGCCCCTTTGATAGCAACAGATAGAAACCTCAGAGATAGATTAGGCCAAAATGGATCATTCACTGTGCTGTTTAACCAAATTGTCAAAATAATGTGTGAACTGTCCTTATGGATGATGGGAGATTGGCAGTCAAGAATAACCAGGACCTTTTTTGTCTCTCTCCTCTCTGCTTCTCTTTGTATCATCTTTATTCTCTTAGATAACACAACTAGTTCCTTTCTCAGAGTGAGAAAATTGTTGCCAAGTATTTCTAGCTTAACAGCCTTAACTATTTCTGACCAGAGCAGATGATCTAATAAAATATTCCAGGGATATCTCGGCTCCTCCTGGGTCATTGTCTATCAGAGGACCAATGTCTCTGTGCATGGAAGAGCTCCTTTCTACTTCATCCATTGGCTAAGGCAGCAACAATTTATCCTGACTCTTGCTTACATTCATAACCCTTAAGGTAGGCCCTGTGCAGTGTTTAGGAGCCATCTGGCCCGAGGAAAGTAACCAACCATTTTATTCCTTCTTCCTGTTGTTGCTGTCACTCTGACCATTTCACAATCTGGTTCCTGATGAGTGTTCCATCTTTCATGGCTTTTGTTGAGTTTGACCTCAGGCTGGAAACAGGACATGTGTTTATTTTACCTGACAAAGTACCCATGGCTGAAAAACTTAGAGCACTTGAGTACAGTACTTTCTCCCCCTCCAGATGGGGCTATAATTATAATTTAACTGTCTAGGTACAACTTAAGGTGAAGAAAAGATATATTAAGTTTGCACACATGTTCTTTGCCTACCCCCATCCACATCCCTTTGGCTTTCCACATTTTATATGCAACCAGCTTTGGTAGGAGGGGCGTGTGTGTGTGTGTGTGTGTGTGTGTGTGTGTGTGTGTGTGTGTGTGTGTGTGTGTGTGTGTGTGTGTGTGTGTGTGTGTGGTGTACACACAGTTGTATTACAATTCTCATTTCACAAAGTTTATGCAAAAAACAAACACCTGGATTCAGAGTTTCCTAAAGGAGTCATCTGAAGTAGGTACTTTATGCCAAAATGTCACAAAGATTTATGTGCTTTCATTTGTGCATTAAATTGAGGACAGGTGGGAGAATGCTCAAGCCTGAGAAAAACTGATAGCTCATTTCTCCATCAGAAGAGAGATGGTTGTTATGACTACTGCTGGTTCAGATAAAATAGATACAGACCTTTTTTTAAAAAAAAAAAGTCATACATTTATGAATGTATGACTTAAAAAAAGAAGGTTTGTGTTTGAAAAGTAATATTTCAGCAGTCAAATAATTACCTCTGCGATCAAGTTTCTTGCAAATGGGAACCCTGGACTGGGATCCCAAGGTGAAACCTGTCCACAATTCAAACAGAACATGGAAAATGATGCTCAAACAGCCAAGAATATGGCCAGGCCTCTATTCACGCTCAGAAGAGAGAGTCTTTGGAACTGAGGCAAATGGCGGCCTCAACACATTCCATTATAATGGTTTGCAACAGAGTCCCTTACACATATGTAACCACTCATTTTTTAATTTGATTCTTGTTTCAAACACCTTTTCAGGACCCAATACATCTAAAAATTGTCATCACTTGATAGGTCCGCTACTCTATGTCTGGCCTTGAAATAAGCCATTCGATGTGCTGAGTCTTCACCTGGATTTGAAATAAGACTGTGAATTTGCATTTCAGAAAATCAATACTTTATGGAAAATATAGGCAGGCCAGAATTTTTTTTTACCAAGGAAAATGAGAGCTGAATTTGGAAAGACTGGTGGTCAGCCTCCACTGTTTGTCCCTTCAGTGACCTGGAACTGCATTGAATAAATCAAAATTATTCTGTACATTTTATACCTTTGAAGTTCAAACTGAGCTTCTGAATAAAATATTTACTAAACCACTGGATGACTTTTGAAGCAAGAATTCTGTATTTGGAAATAAGAGACTTATAGTGAGGGACAAAGGACATCAAATTTTTGTATAGTAAATACATAATGAGATTTGGAACCTTCTAACTGTTGTGTAAGTAGTGACTACAATTCCAGCGATCTGTCATTTATTTATTTATTTATTTGTTCATTTGTCTGTTTATAGAAATAATGGGGCTTGAACTCAGAGCCATGGTACTTTCCCTTAGCTTTCTCCCTGAGCATTTTTACTCAAGGCTGGTATTCTACCACTTGAGTCATACATCCCCTTCTGTATTTTTGTTAATTAGAGATAAAAACAAAATCTCAGGGATATTCATGCACAGGTTGCCTCTGAACAATGATCCTCAGATCTCAATCTCCTCAGTAGCTAGGATTACAGCTGTGAGCCACTGGTGCCTGGCTCTGTCATTTAAATCAGCCCCTAAATAGAACCATCAAATGATAAGAAATGCTCTATTAGCAATAGGGAAAGTGTTCCGATAAAATACCCATAGTTCTAAGGTATTTTTTGTATGGGTTTATGTAGCAGTACAGCTTGAGATGTGTGTGGAGGTGATGACTGTGACTGTTGAAGGGAGGTTGACAAACGGACATTTTGTAGATTGGCGATAAATGGTGCTAATAGTTCAGTAAGGTAAATGCTTGCCTTTTAAAGATGAATTCCAGCTGGGCACTAGTAATTCTAACTTCTTAGGAGGCTGAGATGTGAGGATCACTGTTCAAAGCTGGCCCAGACAGAAAAAAAAATCCCTCTGAGACTCTTATCTCCAAGTAATCACCCCAACACTGAAAGTGGTACTGTGTCTCAAGTGGAGAGCATTAGCCTGGAGCAAAAAGAAGCTCAGGGATAGTGTCCAGGCCCTGAGTTCAAGCCCCATAACTGACAGACAAAAAACAATTAAAGATGAACTCCACAAGAACTTGCAACACAGGAACTGAGAGAATACTTTTCTTTCTATTTCAGAAAAACTGCCTTGTACCTCAGTTGAAGCGTGGTGTGCTCTAAACTGATCAACATAGTGGCTTGGTTCTAAAGCGCTCTATTCCCATAACATATACTTTTTAAAAAATTTTATTTTCATGTAAAGATGCTGTACAGAGGGGTTACAGTTACATGAATAAGGTAATGAGTACATTTCTTTCTTTTTATTTTTTATTTTTTATTGTGAAAATACCATACAGAGATTACATTTCTTATGTAATGAGTACATTTCTTATCAAGCATTGTTGCCTCCTCCTTTGTTTCCCCTTCCCATCCCTATGAGCACATTTCTTATCTGGCATTGTTATCCCCTCCTCTGTTTTTCTCCCACTATCCCTTCCCTCCCCCACCTCTTCCACTCCCCCTTTCACACACACCCTACAAAACTGTAAGGTTCATTTCCAACATAGTGCCTTGTGAGTATCATTGTTGCAATGGGTCATCCTATGTCCTTGTTTCGGCAATTTGTTATTCCCCTTCCCCTCCCCAAATTAGAAAAATGTATATACAAGATGCAGGGTACCAAAATAGAGTACAGTGACAACAGGGCATATTCCATAGGAGGAAGAACATACAAAGGAAACAAAAAAGAATCACATAGTACATTCAAAACAACAACAACAAAGACAGACCTTTTGTGTCCATATCTTGGGGTTAATTTCACTTAGTTTCATATTTTTTAATTGTTTTTATTATGAAAATACTGTACAGAAGGGTTACATTACATGAGCAAGGTAATGACTACATTTCTTATCCAGCAATGTTGCTTCCTCCTTTGTTTTTCCCCTACCATTTCTTCCCTCCCACCTCCTCAGCTACACCCCCTTCCCCCCCTCCCACCGCCTAAATTGTAAAGTTCGTTTTTCAATTTAGTATCTTGTACATCTCATTCTTGCAATGGGTCAACCTGTATCCCTATTTAAACATTTTGGTTTTTTCCCTTCCCCTCCCCAAATTATACCAATATCAAATACAGTGAAAACAGGGCATACAAAGCAACAACAAAACCACATGGTACATTAGAAACAATAGCAAGGAAGATAAAACCTCTTGTGTCCCTATCTTGGGGTTCATCTGGCTTAAACATCACCTTATCTGACATTTTCTAATTGTCTCAGACATATACTAGTTATTGCAGATAAGGGAAACTATGGGACCTATGTTCCTTTGGGCCTGGCTTACTTCACTTAATATAATTTTTTTTCCAAGTCTTTCCATTTACTAACAAATGGGGCAATGTCATTCTTTCTGATGGAGGCATAGAATTCCATTGTGTATATATACCACATTTTCTTGATCCACTCATCTACTGAGGGGCATCTGGGTTGATACTCAGATAAATGGTAAATAATGCTGCAATAAACATAGTTGTGCTAGTAGCTTTAGTATGGTCTTGTTTGTGATCATTTAGGTAAATGCCCAAAAGTGGGATTGCTGGGTCATAGGGAAACTCTATGTGGAGTCTTTTGAGGAACCTCCATACTGCTTTCCAAAGTGTTGAACAGTTTACACTCCCACCAACAATACAGTAAGGCTCCCTTCTGTCCACATCCCCTCCAGCATCTGTTGTTATTAGAGTTCTTGATTTTAGCCATTCTAACTGGGGTGAGGTGGTATCTCAATGTTGTTTTAATTTGCATTTCTTTTATGGCTAGAGAGGTTGAGAATTTCTTCATGTGTCTATTGGCCATTCTTATTTCCTCTTCAGAGAAGTTTCTCTTTAAGTCTTTAACCCACTTATTTATTGGGCAGTTGTTTCCTTGAGGATTTGTTGTTGGAGGACTTATTTATTTTATTTTTTTATTGTGAAAATACCATACAGAAGGGTTACAATTACATGGGCAAGGTAATGAATACATTTCTTATCAAGCATTGTTGCCTCCTCCTTTGTTTCCCCTTCCCATACCTTCCCATCTCCCCGCCCCTCCCCCCCCATGTAAAAGTCGTTATGTTGGAGGATTTAATTTTCTCAGTTCCAAATATATTTTAGATATGAGATCCTTGTCGGTTGTATGGCTAGTGAAGATCTTCTCCCAAGCTGTGGGCTTTCTATTGATCTTGCTTGCTATGTCCTTTGCCAAGTAGAAGCTCTGCAGTTCCATGCAATCCCATTTGTCCAACCTTTCTTTGATTTGTTGTGTTTCTGGGTCTCTATTAAGAAAATTTTTGCCTGTGCCCAAGAAGCCCTAGGGTTTCTCCTAGTCCGTCCTGTAATGTTTTCAGGGTATCTACTTTGACTTCGAGGTCTTTGATCCATTTGGAGTTGATTATGGTGTGGGGTGATATATAAGGATCTAGCTTTAGTTTTCTACAGGTGATTAACCAATTTTGCCAGCACCATTTACTGAAGAGGCTGTCTTTCTTCCATTCTATTTTTTTTTAGCTCCCTTATCGAAGATTAGGTGGCTATAGGTCTGTGGGTTCATTTCTAGGTTTTCAATTCTATTCCATTGGTCCTGAGATTTCTTCTTGTGCCAGTACCAAGCTGTTTTGCTTACTATAGCTTTGTAGTAGAGTTTGTAATTTGGTATTGATATTTCTCCAGCATTGTTGTTTCTGTTAAGGATCGTTTTTGCTATTTGGGATCTTTTATTGTTTTGTATGAATTTTTGGATTGCCGCTTCCATTTTCTTGAAGAATGAGGCTGGAATATTGACAGGTATTGCATTGAATTTGTAGACAGCCTTGGGAAGTATTGCCATTTTCACGATGTTGATCCTTCCAATCCAGGAGCATGGGAGTTTTTTCCACTTTCTAAGTTCTGTTTTGATTTCCTTTTTCAAGTTTTCAACGTTTTCATCATAGAGGTCCTTCACTTCTTTGGTTAATTCCTAGGTATTTTATTTTTTGTGGGGCTATTACAAATGGAGTTGCTTTCCTGATTTCAGCCACACTCTTCTCATTGTTGGTATACAGAAAAGACATTGATTTTTGAGGAATAATTTTATACCCTGCTATTTTGCCAGTTTGGGATCAGCTTGAGAAATTTTGGAGTGGAGTCCGTGGGATTCTTTAAATACAAGATCATGATCTGCAAAGAGGGAGAGTTTTACTTCATCTTTCCCTGTTTGGATCCCCTTTATGTTTGCATTTTATCTTATTGCTATAGCTAGGCATTCTAATACTAAATTGAAGAGAAGTAGAGAGAGTGGACATCCTTATCTCATTCTTAAGTTTAGAGGAAATGGCTTTAATTTTCCACCATTAAGTATAATGCTGGCTGTAGGTTTGTCATATGCAGGCTTTAGATCTGAAGACATTCATTGTTGGGGCTTTAACATACCACTATCCCCACTAGATAGATCAACTTGGTAAAAACTCAACAGAGAAACCACAGATCTAAACAACTGCATAGAGCAACTAGATCTAACAGACATCTATCGAATATTTCACCATGCAGCATCAGCATATACGTTTTTCTCAGCAGCACATGGAACATTTTCCAAAACAGACCACATTTTAGGTCACAAAGCAAACTTGTCCAAATTCAGAAACATTGAAGTTATGCCCTGTATTCTCTCAGACCACAAAGGAATAAAATTAGAACTCAACACCAATAGCTTCATCTTATATGATCATGTGTACATAGCTTTATAGCTCATGTGATAAGATTATCCTATATGTATACTAATTATTGTGAATAAGGGAAACCATGGGACCTAAATTTCTTTGGGCCTGGCTTACTTCACTTAATATTATTTTTTCCAAGGCTTTCCATTTCCTAACAAATGGGATGATGGGGTTATTTCTGATGGAAGCACAGAATTCCATTGTATATATACATTTTCTTGATCCATTCATCTACTGAGGAGCATCTGGGTTGGTTCCATATCTTAGCTATGGTGAATAATGCTGTGATAAACATAATTGTGCTAGTATCTTTAGTGTGGCCTTGTTTGTGATCATTGGGGTAAATGCCCAAAAGTGGGGTTGCTGAGTCACAAGGAAGCTCTATGTGTAGTCTTTTGAGGGACTTCCATACTTCTTTTCAGAGTGCTTTGGACCAGTTTATAGTCCCACCAACAGCACTGTAGGGTTCCCGTCTATCCACATCACCTCTGGCATCTGTTGTTGTTTTACTTCTTGATTATAGCCATTCTAACTTGGGTGATAGTTTTTTATTGTCATTTTTTCTGGCAGTACATTTTAGCTAACATTTTTATTACAATTCCAGTGATGGGTAAGAATAAATTCATAGCTATTTTTATCATCTAAATACAGAAAAACAGAAAAGCATAAAAAGAATACCTTGGAAAAGAGCCCTACCTTCAGTTCATGCACATCTTAACAACAATAGTTCCTACTTATAGCCAAAGAAACAAATATGTTCTTATAAATTTCAGTGGATCTCTAGACCATCAAATGGCCATCCCTGGATACTGTGTAGAGTTATGGAGCCAAATTATAATATTACCTGCAACATCTCACTAGATCAACCTGCTAGACCCTCTAAGGCTCTTACCTTTCAGGCCCATATTTTGCTCATCTCAAATCAGAGATTAAATCTCTAGAACTGATAACCCAAGCCTGATTACTGCTAGAAAGCCTAGAAAGGCTTGTTTTCTCTGTCTTCAACCATTCTTCACCAAACTGGCCCTAGACATTTGACCTCACTTTACCAACTAGCATCCAAGTTTAGCTTAGATTATATCTTCCTTTTATACTGACCAGGAAGTGTAAGAAATCCTTCCCTCAGTAGGAAATGGCCAGGGTGATTTAGGTTACTGTTTTCTATCTCCACATGCCTAGTGGATTGAAGATACTCAGATCTTGCCTCCATGTATCATGACATATACAAGAGAAAACTCACTGTGTGTCTCTTGGGTGAATTTCTTCTTGCCCTGGTAATACTAAACACACTTTGGACAAGTAGCTACCCTATTTCCCCAATAGATCTCCTCTTTGTCCACCATCAATGTAATAAGGTACTTTGAGGTCACATGAGAAGGGTGTGGATGGAGGTAAATGAATAGTTGTCGAGCGTAAGAAATGTACAAGTGAAATGTCACACCACCCAGCTGTGGCTGGAAAGTGTAGAATGTATCACAACCAATAGCAGCTATCTACTGAAGCACATGACTAGAGTGTTCTACCTGCTTCAGCCTGTGACCAGCAAAGTGGCTTGGTTCTAAAGTTAGAAAAGTAAAACTTACAGAGAACTGACCTTTTTCTGAAATTTTCCATACAGTCAATACAGAGATATTTTTTTCACCAGCAAGTGCAACAAAGAGAGTCCTCCTATGAGTAGAGATCTCTGTTCCTTCAATGGAGCATGGAAGGAAGAAACTGACTTTAATAGAAAGCACTTATTTTTCAAGCAATATAGATTCTTAAACAGAAAACAGAAAATGCATTATGTACTGAGAAAGTAACGTGACCAAACTACTTTTTGTATGCGTCCACTAGTCCATAGTTACCTAGTCTCTTTTTCCATTTCTTAATGCCAGCCTTGGAAAGAGAGAATAGAAAAACCACTAAATGACAAAACCTTAATGAAACTTAGAATTTGTAATCTAATCTGGTAGAACTATAAGATGTAAAGCCAAGAAAGCATCTACCTATGAGCTTTTGCCTTTATAGAAAAGATTTTGTACAAAGGATTTCTCTCACTCTCCATCATGGTTTGAATATATCTAGAGTACTGCAAGGTTTCACTGTTTTGAAGGCATAATCTTCAGGGCGGCACTACTGGATGTGGTGAAGCCTTTGGAGGTTCATAGGTCATTGGGGTATAAAGTATTTCTTATATGATCATTTTAGTTCCCTCAAGAGGACTGGAGCCAGCCTAGTTCAGCATATTTTTTTCTCAAGGATGAGACTTTGTTCCTACATTGCCCCCTTCTACATAGCTGTCATTTACTACCCTCACTTGAGACCAAACCAATGGGGTTACCCAATCTCTCTCTCTCTCTCTCTCTCTCTCTCTCTCTCTCTCTCTCTCTCTCTCTCTCTCTCTCTCTCTCTCTCTCTCTCTCTCTCTCTCTCTCTCTCTCTCTCTCTCCTCCCTCCCTCCCTCTTTCTCTCTTCCCCCAACCCCCCACCCCGGAGGAAAAAAATCACCTAGTCTATCATATTAGGAAGTAATCTCTTCCCTGTTGTCATTAGGTATCCTTGGAGGTGTGTGATTCCTATAAAACATTTCTCTGTGGAAGCAAGAGCCAAATCTACACCCACATTTCACAGATCCAGCATATACAGGATAAAGCTCTGTTCCAGGCTCTTGGGCTTTGCTCTAAGAGCTCAAGCTCAGAGTGGTGACACCATCTGACCAAACAGACCTTATCCGTAGGCTTGCTTCCTTTCCTGTTCTTGTCTTCCTTGCCCTTGGTGATTGTCAACTTTCCATTCTCCGATTTCTGCCTCTGTGAACTCTCCAATAGCTTTCCAATGAACTCATCGATAGCTTATGTGGCCAGCAGGCAACAGTTTAACCAAGAGGTGCTTCAGAAAGCAATGTTTCACATGCACTACTATGGTTTTAACCATTACAGGCAAGAGCTTGAAGCTGGAATTCGTTTTATCAGTGGTTAAAAAAATCAACTTTTGTTTAATAACACTTACTTAAGCCTATAATCCTAGCTACTGAAGACTAAGATCTGAGGACCACAGTTCAAAACCAACCTAGGCAGAAAGTCTGTGAGACTCTTTTTGTTTGTTTTGCATTTGTGCTGGTCCTGGGATTTGAACTCAGAGCCTTAGCACAGTTCCTGAGCTTTTTAGCTCAAAGATAGTGATCTACTACTTTAGCCACAGCTCCACTTTGGCTTTTTGGTGATTAATGTGAATCTATGTAATCAGAGTTTCATGGACTTTCCTGCCCGAGCTGGCTTATAACTATGATCCTCAGCTAGTAGCCTCCTGAGTACCTAGAATAACAGGCATGAGCCACTGGCACCCAGATGGTGAGACTCTTTTATCCAATTCACTAGCAAAAACAGGAAGCAGAGCTGTGGCTCAAGTGGTAGATCACCAGACTTGAGTAAAAAAGCTAAGGGAGGGCACTGTGGCTCTGAGTTCAAGTCCATACATAGTGCGCATGCACACACACACACACACACACACACACACACACACACACACACACACACACACACCAACTTTTGTAGGGCTATCATTGTCCCTTCTGGGGAAACATGTTCTCTTGCCAGCCTGACTGGAGCTGGTCCTCAATGCCACCTGTCTATCTTGTTGGGTATTTCCTCATAACCATTTAAAAGCAGACTCAAGTGAAAATAATTCTACACATACATCCAAGAGCTACTTCTGTTGTTCTATCAAGGAAAAGTAGGTCTTCACATCATATTTTCGTGGACCAAGCCATTCATTAAAGATAATTAGTTTGTTTCCTTAATGAGCCATACTCTTTTACTCAGTCCTCTGGGAAAGCTCCATTACTATTACTCAACTACCTTTTGGGGGATATTGAAAATGACTCCATTCAATTGAATCTAACTAGTTAAAGTAGCCAAATCAAAGCTTCAGAGTTCCAACCTAAATATTTCTTTTTTTGGTTCTTATACACATAATTACATATGATTTACAGTGACGCACAAAATTTCCGGAACTCAAAACAGAAATCTTTGTTCAAAATTTTGTCCAATCCAGAAAAAATACACCCAGGCAACAGAAGACAGATGTCATGGACATGGGACACATGAGGCTGGAAAATGTTTGCTAAGTAAGTACATCTTCTCTACCCTTGAAATTCCATAAAGAGCAGGAAAGCAAGTTGATCTTGGTGGTGCCGAGGTAGGAACAGGAAATTCTCAGAGGGTTTGAAAACCTGTCTGTTGCTTTTCTTTTCTTTCTTTCCTTCCTCTTTTTTCTTTCTTTTCTTTCTTTCTTTTTTTGTATTTCCACCAACTTTTATTTTTATTTTTATTTTTTCCGCTCTTGTTATTTTATTTGTGGCTCTTTCTGAGATTTTATAAGCTAGGCATGTTTGACTAACAGAACTATAACCAGAAACAGACTATAATAGTCAAACTAAGTCTTTTTAAATATTTTAATTTTTACTTTTATTTTATTGTAAAGATGCTGTACAGAGGGGTTATAGTTACATGAGTAAGATAATGAGTACATTTCTTGTTGAGCATTGTTACCCCCTCCTTTGTTTGTCTTCTACTATCCCTTCCCTCCCCACTTCTCCAACTCCTCCCTCATCAAGTTGTAAAGTTATTTATGGGTATTTTTTACTTGAATTTCCTATAGTTTTGACTAGTTATGTGCTTTCTTTCTTTCTTTTGTTTTCCAAGAATTTCCAAATGCAAAAACAATCTTTGCACATGAACTATACAAAAACAGCTGTAACCAAATTTGTCTTGGGACAGTAGTTTTTTGATGCTTATTCTCTACAATGAGTGATATTGTGATTAGAATACACTATACACAGGTACTGTATAAAAAGATCTGCTGAATTATTTACCATAGCTAAGATATGGAACCAACCCAGATGCCCCTCAGTAGATGAATGGATCAAGAAAATGTGGTATATATACACAATGGAATTTTATGCCTCCATCAGAAAGAATGATATTGCCCCATTTGTTAGGAAATGAAAAGACTTGGAAAAATGATATTAAGTGAAGTAAGCCAGGCCCAAAGAAACATAGGTCTCATGGTTTCCCTTATTTGCAATAACTGGTATATGTCTGAGACAAGCAGAAACGGTCAGATAAGTTGATGTTAAGTGAAATGAACTCCAAGATAAGTATTCAAATGATTTTTTTATTGTTTCTAACACATTTATAAGATTATTTTTTTGTTGCTTTGTATGTCCTTCCCCCCAGTATAACCCCTGTTTTCACTGGATTTGATGTTGGTATAATTTGCGGAGGGGAAGGGAAAAAACAAATTGTTTAAATAGGGATACAGGTGGATCCATTGCAACAATAAGATGTACAAGATGTTATGTCAAAAAATGAACTTTACAACTTTGGCGTGGGGGGGATGAGGAGGAGGAACGGGGCATGGGGGAGATGGGAAGGGATGGGAAGGGGAAACAAAGGACGAGGCTACAATGCTTGATAAGAAATGTACTCATTATCTTGCCCATGTAATTGTAACTCCTCTGTACAGTATTCTCACAATAAAAAATTTTTTTTTAAAGAAATGTACTCATCACCTTGACCATGTAACCCCTCTGTACCGTATTTTCACAATTGAAAACAAACAAACAAACAAAAAAAAAAGATCTGCTGAGGAAAAAGTTGGGAGTGAGGATCTGGGTAGGGACCAAACCTTGTGGGACCTTGGAGAGGCTCTCAAGGATAAGCAATGCAGTAGAAAAATACAGCAGGTATTCCATGGAACACCTTTGCCACATTGTCACATCAATGTCCTGAGGCCAAGGGATCTTCAGCTCAGTACCTGGCCTCTAGAGAGGATGGGAAAATAGGAGTATCATTTGGCTCATGCGGAGAGGTTAAGCAACCAAATGTTAAACTACTTATCTGAGCTGAACTTGTGAGCTGTTGAAGTTTCCTATCCCAGGTAACAATAACTGAGAGCAATCAACTATCAACTAAAAATTATAAGCTGTCATTTAAGGAACCTGGGCAAAACACTAGCTGGGGTATTATGAAGATTTTTGAGTGATATCAGCTTCATTAAGTTGACTTTAGGTTATATTATTCCCTATCATTTCCCAGACAATAGGACAAAATGGTCCCTAACCACAGATGGATAAATTTGTCTTCTAGAAAACGTTCGTACCCACCTTTTGATTGAAGTAGATGAAGGAGAGGCCTCTGTCTTTGATGTAGGATCTATAAGACTATTTGCACTCGAGCCCTAATCTGCTTTTTTACTACATTTCTCGATACTTTTCTAGGAAGAAGATTACATCTCAGTTTACTTGTCACTCAGTTGCTTACTTTCTAGTCCTTATTTTGTCCCACCTCAAGCTCTTATTACCTACTGTCCCTCATGATGAATACTCCTTTCCATGACCAACTCCTCTTAGGTAATGCTTCCCTGGTTCTAATAATCCTAAATGTACATTTATACTCAGCACAAATATTGTTTGCATGGCAAAAGAAAATGCTTCCTCTTATTTATCTGTGATTAAGGAACTTCCCTAGTGAGAATTTCATTTTCACTATAGGTAAGAAGAGAAGAGAAGAATGAAAGAGGAAAAAATGTGAAGTGCTGTGAATCTCAGACAGAATCTGAAATCCAGGCTTGCCTCTCTAACATGGGTCTAATTGTTGGACAAATGACCTAAAACAAGTTCAGTTACTTCTCAAGTCTCCCTGGGCACATCCATAAGGCGAGTACACAGAGATCAGCCTTCCTGGGTTGTTTTGAGGACACCATGAGATTATAGTGCTTAAGAATTTATAATGTATAATGTATTTCAGGTCTATGAGGACCTATTGCTATGATTATCAGGATCATCAATAGTACATTAGTGCTAAGATAACTAAAATGCTATAGAACTAGTCTAGAATAGGACTAGAGACATGGGTTATTGACCTGCCTAGCAAGCATAAGGCCCTGGTTTAAAACTCTAGTATCACAAAACAAAAAAGAACTCATAAAGAATAATAATTAAGGATGAGAATTCTGGAGTTATACTACCTAAGTACAAATGCCAGCTTTATTATTAACTTGCTATCTGATCTTAGTTATTGTTACTTGACAGCTTGCCCTTCAAATTCTAGGCATAATATTAATGTTGAAATTGGACTGCTAATGAAAATAGAAGACAGACTCCTAATAAATATCTCCAAATCTTCTTTCTAAATCATCCTCAATGTGGAGTTTGATTTTTATCACATTTTGTAAACTAGCACCTTTCATAATAATTGTTAGATCTGTGATCAAATAATGAAAGCGGGTTAAGTGCAAAATGAGCTGGAATCACTAGCAGTTACCCTGCAAAATATATTGAGAAGGTAACTGAGAATAGAATTTTTTATTAAAGTGGCAATCTCCCCACTACTCACTGGCATAATTCTCACCTCTCCTGGTGAGATGGCACTGGAGTTAGACCCCTATTGGTTCAACTTATAAAGGAAGAATGAGCATATCATAATATGGCTCTTCTCTTTCCATCTGGAAATGAAGCTGGGACTAGGAATGAGAGTCTCTGAAGGCATACAGTGCTGCTTTTAACTCTGTCAAGGATACCCCTTCCATGGTGCTGTGTTTTCACCTGTCTTGGATCAACTTCACCACTAACTTCCTTCCCCTAGTAGAATGACCTTATGAATCTTCTCCATTCTTCTAATGATCTACTTAAATCCCACTGGCTTCAATGATACTCCTGGCAAGTAGTCTTGATTGGGGCAGAGCAAAAATGTGCCTGGAGTGGTCTACCTAATCAGAACATATATTTTTTTCTTCATTTATGCTTCCATAAGCCTTTTTCATTAATATAGTTAGTCAGCATGCAGATTATTATTAGATATTCTTGTTTATAAAACTTCAGCCTAAGGATAAGGCAAGCAGGAATTCGCTTCCAAAGTAACTTACAGCTGCTACTTTTTAATAATTGAAGGTTTTAGTACTGTGATTTCTCTTTAAGCTTCTTGATAATCCCAGCAAAATCTACATGTCAAAAAGATGGAAGGCAGCCCTCCTACATTTATGACACAGTGCTGATGGAGACCTGCTATGCTGACACACGTTTCCAAATAAGAGAGCAAGACGTGTGCAAATCAGGGATCCCACACAATTCCTACTATGGAACTAGGGAATGGGCAGCTTGCTAAAAATAAATGTGCCTATCTTTCTGTCTTTGTGCCCTTTCCTCCCATCTCAATGTTACATTGTCTTTGAGCTCTAAATAACTGAACCATGGGTTGGAGACACAAACCATAGGCAGAGATAGAGACTTGCAAGAGGATGCCAATAGACTAAACCTCTTTAATGCCATGGACAGCATCATTTGTGTCACCTCCTGACAAAGATGGGAGGAGTGATAATTTCAAAAGCAAGCACAAAACTTCTCAGCAGTACCAGGCACTTCTGAGGCTCCTACCCTGGACAGACTGGGAGAGACAGTATACATTTTTCAAAGGGGCATTGCTCTTACAGTCTGAATGTAACCATCCATTGCCAGAAACCATTCATCAGGTTGCAGAAAAGGCTGTCAGCTCGGCCTCTAGGCCTCCCGCCAGCCTGTCAGGATCCAGGCAAGCAGCCAGAGTGTCAGAGGCTGCGGCTGGTAGCCAACCAGGACTTTGATGTCTAAGGATTGGCCAGCTGAGTAGGTAAGGGTGGCCCATGGGCTCCGAAACCATATACTCAGTTCACAGGTCAGAGGTTCTGATAGCAAGCTGGTCCTCCAAGTATCTCTAATAAAGATGGAGGGAGACATCTTATATTGTTAAAAAAAATTGTTCAAGTTATTTCAGTATTTGTTTTGATTTAGATTTCCATTACACATGCTTTTCATTATACAACTCAATTAGTATATAGAAGACTTTTTTCTGTTTAAAATGTTTAAATGAACATAATTGTTCAATTTGGAAAGATTACAATGCTTTTATTTAATTAACACTGCAATAAATACATCGCTCAGTAATGAACCCCATACTTTTAGGCCATTAACCATTCAATAAATTTGCAATATGGAAGGTTCTTTTTGGAGAAGATAAATAAAGCTATTTCAATGGATGTACGACAGCAAGATGCTAAGCAGCAAATTATAGCTTTTGGCTTCCCACCCGCTAGAGTTGCACCTTGATTACAAACATATGCGGGTGCAATAAACAGCATACATTTCAATTACTATTTTGAACATGAGGTACATTGGACATTAAAGAAAAATTCTACAGTGCGGATGCCAGCTCTTCTCTACAGCATCTTCCCAATGAGAAACTCATCCAAATTTTGTTCAAAGGTGTATCTGTCATCTGCCTTATCAAAATTGGCCTAGGCCATGTAGAACAAAAATAATCAACGCCCAAATAGTCAGTCTCTCAACCCCATCTAGTTCTATTGGAGATCCCAGTGCCAGCACTGATCAAGAAGATGGAGAAGGAGGAGAAAGAGAAGAAGAAAAAAGAGGAGGAGGAGGAGGAGAAGGAGGAGGAGGAGGAGAAGGAGGAGGAGGAGGAGGAGGAGGAGGAGGAAGAAGAAGAAGAAGAAGAAGAAGAAGAAGAAGAAGAAGAAGAAGAAGAAGAAGAAGAAGAAGAAGAAGAAGAAGAAGAAGAAGAAAAAGAAGAAGAAGAAGAAGAAGAAGAAGAAGGAGAAAAGAAGAGGAGGAGGAGGAGGAGGAAGAGGAGGAGGAGGAAGTCATCTCCAAAATTCATAACTCAATAGCTGAATCTAAATATGTTTGAAATATCAGATAAAGAATTTTAAAATCTATTTTTAAAAATAATGACTTGGAAGAGTATTTAAACAGACAAATGAAGGTAGAAAATCAATTCAAGATCTGGATAAGAAAGTAAGTAATTTGAATGAGAAATTCAGCAAGGAAATGGGGGGAAAAACAAGCAGAAATGTTAGAAATAAAAAACATTGTACACTCTTTAAAAATAAGAAAATTAAAATAAATATAGTGGACATACTATCTGTAGATAGATAAAACAGAAGAAAGACTATTAGAGATAAGATTGCATAAGATTGAGAAACTTAGACAGTAAGAACTAAGAAAATGAATAACTATGATGATAACCTATAGGAACTTTGAGACATGACCAAAAGACCAGACTTAAGAATTAACGAAAAAGTAGAAAGAATTGAAATACAAATTAATGGTACAGGACACCTATTCAATTAAATTACTTTACATAATTTCCACAATATTGGTAGTGATATAGACACCCATGTACAGTAAGCATTTTGAACTCCAAATAGACATGGTCAGAGGAGAATAATTATATGTGATATCACAATTAAAATGCTAAGACTAGGAAACAAAGAAAAAAGACTAAATGCTGCAATAGAAAAATGACAGCTTACATGCAAAGGTAAACACATGAGACAAAAGCAAACTTTTCAATACAAACCCTACAAGCAGAGATATCATGGAAAATAAGTCCGGAAAGGCAATAATTGTCAACCAAGAATAACATATTCAGCAAAATTATAATTAAAATTATAATTAAACATTGAGAAACTTTTCAGGATAAGAATAAGGTAAAGCAGGGGCTGGGAAAGTGGCTCAGTGGTTGAGTGCTTGTCTTGCATGTATGAGGCTCTGGGTTCGATTCCTCAGCACCACATAAGCAAAAAGAAAAAAAGCTGAAAGTGGCGCTATGGCTCAAGTGGTAGAGTGCTAGCCTTGAGCTGAAGAGCTGAGGGACAGCGCCCAGACCCAGAGTTCAGGCCCATGACCGGACCCCCCCCTCCAAAAAAAGAATAAGCTAAAGCAGTTCATGCTTCCATTCTCATCTCTGAGTTTATTTATTTGGGTGTGTTCTCTTCTTTTTCTGATAAGATTTGCTAAGGGTTTGTCATTTTGTTAATTTTTTCGAAGAACCAACTCTTTGTTTTGTTGATTTTTCTATAGATTTTTTGGATTCTAATTCGTTTAATTCTGATTTAATTTTAATTATTTCTTTCCGTCTACTGGATTGGGGTTTGTCTTGCTGCTCTTTTTCATGGAGGTTCAGATGTCTCATTAAATTGTTGGTTTCAGATCTCTCCAATTTGTTGATGTAGGAACTCAGAGCTATAAACTTGCCTCTGAGTACTGCCTTTGCTGTGTCCCAGAGGAGCTGGTAATTTGTGTGCTCATTTTTGTTGAATATCATGAACATTTGAATTACCTTTCTAATCTCTTCCATGACCCACTCATGATTCAGCAGTGTGTTTTTCAGCCTCCATGTGTTACAGGACTTTCTTTGGTGGCTTTTGGTGTTGAGTTCTAATTTTATTCCCTTGTGGTCTGAGAGAATGCAAGGTATAACTTCAATGTTTCTGAATTTGGACAAGTTTGTTTTGTGGCCTAAAATGTGGTCTATTTTAGAAAATGTTCCATGTGCTGCTGAGAAAAACGTGTATTCTGATGCTGCTGGGTGAAATATTCGGTAAATGTCTGTTAAATCTAGTTGTCTATGCAGTTGTTTAAATCTGCAGTTTCTCTGTTGAGTTTTTGCCTAGTTGATCTATCTAGTGGGGAGAGTGGTGTGTTAAAATCCCCAACAATTAATGTCTTTGGATCTATGTGGGATTTGAGGGAAAGTAGTGTTTCTTGGATAAATTTGGGTGCTCTGTTGTTTGGCGAATAGATATTTAGAATTGTAATATCCTCCTGAAGGAGAGATCCCTTAATTAGTATGTAGCGACCTTCTTTATCTCTTCTCACGAATTTTAATTTGAAGTCTATTTTAGCTGATATTAGGATTGCAACTCTCGCCTGTTTATGGGGGCCGTTTGCTTGGTAGATTTTGTTCCTCCCCACAGTATAACCCGGGCTTTCACTGTATTTGATGTCAGTATAATTTGTGGAGGGGAAGGGGAAAAACAAGCCGTTTAAATAGGGATACAGATGGACCCATTGCAACAATGAGAAGTGCAAGTCGTTATGTCAAAAACGAACTTGACAACTTTGGTGGGGGGGGCAGGGAGGATTGGGTGGGGGAGGGGGGAGAGGATGGGAAGGGATGGGAAGGGGCAACAAAGGAGGAGGCTACAATGCTTGATAAGAAATGTACTCATTATCTTGCCCATGTAATTGTAACCCCTCTGTACAGTATTTTCACAATAAAAAAATTAAAATTAAAATAAAAAAATGTTTAATAAAAAAAATAAAGTTCATGCCCACCAAACCTACATTGCAACAGATACTTAAAGGGAATAATGCATATTAAGAGGAAGAAAGAGAGCTACAATCATGAGAGCCACAAAGAGAATAAAATTCAAAAGAGTAATGTAGGAACACATGTTAACCCAGAAAAGCACAAAACTTGAAGACAAAAACATGAAATAAAATAACACTGAATTAACCTAGAAAACCCACATGAAGCACTAATACCTGTCATTTATAACTTGGGTTATAGAAGAACTTTACTCTCCTATCAAAAGACACAGATTGTCAGATTAGAATGAAAAACAACATCCAGCTGGGCACCAGTGAGTCACACTTATAATCCTAGCTACTCAGGAGGCTGAGCTCTGAGGATCACAGTTTGAAGCCACCCTGGGCAAGGAAGTCAAACACCAAAAAGCCAGTAAAGGAGCTGTGTCTCAAGTGATAGATTACTACCCTTGAGAATAAAAATTTAGAGACAGCAGTCAGGCCCTGAATTCAAGCCCTAAGACTGGCACAAAAAATAGAAAGAGGAAAAAAGGAAAGAAAGAAAGAAAGCATAAGGAAGAAAGAAAGAAAGAAAGAAAGAAAGAAAGAAAGAAAGAAAGAAAGAAAGAAAGAAAGAAAGAAAGAAAGAGAGAGAGAGAGAAAGAGAAAGAGAAAGAGAGAAAGAAAGAGAGAGAGAGGGAGGGAGGGAGGAAGGAAGGAAGGAAGGAAGGAAGGAAGGAAGGAAGGAAGGAAGGAAGGAAGGAAGGGAGGGAGGGAGGGAGGGAGGGAGGGAAGGGAGGGAGGGAAGGGAAGGGAAAGGAAGGGAAAAGAAGGGAAAGGAAGGAAGGAAGGAAAGGAAAGGAAAGAAAGAAAAGAATAAAGAAAGATAAAGGAAGAAAAGAAAGAGGAAGGAAGGAAGCAAGCAAGGAAGGAAGGAAGCAAGCAAGCAAGGAAGCAAGGAAGGAAGGAGATCCAAAACTTTGTTGTCTACAAGAAACACACCTCTCAACCAAAGATAAACACAGATTTTTCACAGAAAAGTGAAAGGGTGGAAAAAGATACATTAAATAAATGGAAGTAGAAAATGAGCAGAGTAGCTATATTCATATGAGACAAAGTACATTTCAAGTAAAAAGTAGTCAGAGATATTTTTAAAGAATAGTGAATATTAATAAAGATAATAATTCACTGAAATACATTACAATTCTAAATACTTTATACTCACTGTGTACCCAAGTTCATAGAACAAATAATACCAAACAGAAAAGGGAAGATGTACAGCTACATAATAATAGGTAGTCTGGACAGAATATCCAGGCAAAAAAATTAGCAAAGATATCTTGGAAGTAAATCACTAATGAAATGGACTTAACATGTATATATACAGTATCTTACCCTACAGCAGACTATGCATTCTCAGCGGCCAGCTCAGAGAACTTCTCTGAAATGAAATTACTTCCAGCAAACACACACATACACAAACACACTAAAATTGTCTTCTGTATCTTAATAGTCCATAATGGAGTATTAAATTAAATTAAATTAGTATTAAATAGTAAGGAAAATTTTTAAAAAAATGATTCAAACACACATTTTTGAATGATCAGTGGGTCAATGATCTGATATAGAACTAAGAATATACAGAGAGCTTGAAAAGATTAAACTTCCAAAGAATCACCAGCATGATTAATAAATGAACAAAAGAACTGCAAAGACAATACTCAAAAGAGGAACAAATGGTCAATAAATATATGAAGAAACACACAACATCCCTGGACATAAAGGAAATACAAATCAAAATGACACTGAGATTTCATCTGGCTCTAGTCTGATGAAAGAAAGAAAAGACTAATCTGACTGGCCATATCAGGAGCACAAAACAACAATAATGTTAGCAATGCTTCATGGAGGGAAAGTAACTTACATACACCATTGATGAAAACTGTAAACTAGTATAATCAGTATGGGGATTCTTCAAAAAATAACCATATGATCTTGCCACTCCACTTGTGGGCATATATCCAAGGAAATATAAATCAGGATACCGTAGAGACACCATGTACACCCATGTTTGTCAAGCACTATTCACAACAGCTGAAGTATGGAATCAGTGCAGGTGCCCTACAACAAGTAGATCAAGAGAATGTGAGATATTTTTCAAGTGAGTATTATTCAACCATAGAGAAGAAAGAAATTATATAATTTGCAGAAAAATGGATGAAACTGGAGGACATTCTGTTAAGCAAACTGCAAGTTTCAGAAAGACAAAGCCTGCATGTTTTCACTGATATACAGAGTCTAATCCTAAAAGATATACAAATACATGGACATAGGCAGAGGGAACATGAGAGGGGGGAGGGAGTGAGGGAAGGAGGGAAGGAGGGAAGGAAGGAGGGAAGAGGGAGGCAGAGGGCATGAAAGAAAGAGAGCATGAGAGAGAACATGAGAGTTGAGCAAACATGAGAGAGAGAGAGAGACCATGATCACAACTGTGAGGGCTGCTTTGGGGTCCATGGTGGAGTCAAGGAAGAGAATAAGAGAATGGTGGGGTATGCATAATATTTAAATACACTGGGCTATTTGTGAAGATAGCATAAGAAAATTCACAGAAAGATGCTGAGTAATGGAGGGGTTGGAGACATAGAAAGAGAGCAATAGAGAGTTAATCTAAGTAAAATATATACACATGTGAAATATAGTAGAACTCCTTTTTACAATTAATATGTACTAAAGAAAATGAATGTCTGGAATATATAGCAGATTCTGCTGGGGATGGAGAAGGTAGAAGATAAATGGAGAAGGAAGGTGAATATGATTTAAGCACTGTATATGGAAATAAGACGATACCTGTTAAAATTGCTTCAAGAATGGAAAATGGGATGAGCAAGAGAGAAATAAAAGGGATGAATTTGATCAGGGAGCAGTGTAAGCATTACAACCAACATATGCTAAATAAAAATATAGTTGAAAGGTGGTGTCATGAATTAATCCATTGCCAACTCTGGTTTCATTCTTTTTTTTTTGCATGCTTCTGTCTTGTGAATTTGCAGTTTTTCTAAATGAAAGGGCAACATTTATTTCTTCATCCCTTGAATCTGAGATGGCCATTAAGATGTAAATTACCATAAAACTAAGCTTGAAATGCATTTACATGATAGAACCTGTTTGTTTTTAGATTTCTATTAGTTTTTGCTGCATCAGCACGTGAGAATGGAGCACAGGAGACCCAATTGCCACGGTGGCTTCAACCAACAGCCAGCTGACCTGAAGACACAGCAATTAGTCTATCGGAGACAAGCACCACCTAGCCAAGCCTGCATAAATCCTGTCTACAGAATCATAAACTAAGTAAATATCTATTGCTTTAAGCCATGGAACTTTAGAGTAGCCTGTTAAACAGCATTACTCTATTAATAATAAATAATGTATAGTGTTAGTTTTTCACCACTTGCAACCAAGGGAGTCCAAACACAATAATGTCTCCAATGTCTCCCACAGATTCTGGTGTCACTCTCCTTATGGTACTTGGTACACTGCTTTATGATTGATACTCACTTACAAAAACATTTCTTCACACCAGCACTATACAATAGTAATCAAGATATTCTATTTCGTTTATTGTCCACAGTGATAGCCTTAGCTCCATGTGGTTCTTGAGTATTCAAAGTGGCATTATGCGTTTAAGGCATATAATTTAAGTTTTATTTTTATGTGGATTCACTGAGGTAGTTACCTGCAATTATTGACTACCATGCCCAAGAGCAGTGCTACACAGCTTGTCTTTACAATCAGGAGTTGTATGTACCTTGCTCATTAACATAAATCCAGTGAAGCAAAAGAAAATAATAATCTTTATGATGCAAGAATGCATTCCTCTGACTCGCATAGGAATTTCTCATGTCTGGGAAGCAAACCCATAATGTGAATGACCATCGATATTACCAATTTCCACAAGTGTTATAATCATCACTCAGAAACATTACATCTAGAAGACAAAACTCTCCTATTCACAACAGTCCACTAAGCAAAATAACTTTCTACACGTCTTTGGCAGACCTATGTTTCTCTCCAATGACAAGCACACCCTACGGGGGCTTCTTGTTTCTGGTAGGATCCAGGAGGTCTGAGCAGGAGAAACAGCCAGGAAGCTATATTCCTAAGAATAGCACTAATCACAGCAGAAAGGAAGACTGACTAAGGGACACCTACTTCAACTTTTAATGGAGGGGATTGCTAAAGCAGGTCCCTTTCAGTAGTATGAAAGCAAGGGCTTCCCAACAGGGTGGGATGAGGCTACAGTGGAAGGAGAGCTGAAAGTCAAATTTCTAAGATGGAGCATGTAATCTCCCAGGTGATCAAAGAGCTTCAATATCCGTATCACTGATCATGGTACCCATATTAACAATATTTTATTGCTTAATAAGCGTTTTATAAGTCTTTCATGCTCTTCAAAACAACCAGAAGAGTAAGTACTATTTTTTTTTGGTGGGCGTGCCAGGCCTGGGGCTTGAACTCAGGGCTTAGATACTGTCCAGGAGCTTTGTTGCTGAAGGCAAGTGTTCTACCATTTGAGTCACAAGTCCACTACTGAATTTTGGGTGCTTAGTTGGAGATAAAAGTCTCAGAGACTTTTCCTATCAGGGCTGGCTTTGAACTACAGTATTATCTTCATATCTCATCCCCCTCAATAGCTTTGATTACAGGCATGAGCCGCTGGCTCTGGGCAGAAAGTACCATTACTATGTTGCATAAACAAATGAAGACACTAGGGCTTAAAGATAAGAGAACTTACCCACAGTCAGTCTCCTAGAAAAGGATAGAGTCAAAATGGAAAACCAGAGCCTCTGGCTCTCAAATTCCATCACTGTGCCAAGAAGGCAGTGGTTCTCAGTACACGAAGCCAGGACAGCCTGAACTACTGCAATGTGATTCCCTGGGAAGCTCTGTCAATGTTTTCTTAACAACCCTAACTGCACCTGAAAACAAGTAAACATTAAGAATGAGCACTTTAAAACACACACACACACACACACACACACACACACACACACACACACACACACACACACACACACACACACACACACACACACACACACACACACACACACACACACACACACACACACACACACACACACACACACACACACACACACACCAGGAAGTCTAGACACCTGCTTTTGTATATTTTCTGGATGGAGAAAAATAGATCCATTGTATGAAATATATTTCAACTATTTGGAGAAGTTTTGGTAAAGATTGGTTACGTTTGCAATTCAGCAATGAGACATAAATGTTTAATACAAAGTCTTCCTCCTCACCCACCCTTCCCCTTTGGATGCTTTGAATAATGCAAAGTCTGTTTTAAACTCTGCTGATTTACTAAAAAAAAAAAAAAGACAGACTATTTTGAAATATTGTTCATACCGTCTGGAGGACAGGGGCATTAAAACACAGGGTAAAACTCAACAAGCTACTTCCTGTCAGCTGTTTCTCAAAACTTCATAGGCGCATAGCACTTAATAAAAAAACATGAACTGTAAATAATACCTGATTTAAACTGCATTTTCCACCAAATGAACTAGACATTTGGAAGACTATTTCACTCTTATTGGAGAACACATAAGCCCTTTTATGCATAGTTCTTAATTTCCAGCCCATTCATTGAACAGGTACTATGTGCTAAGCATTTTACTATTGGCATAATTCCCATCAAATGACTGATGCTCAAATATTTTTTTTTGTCAGTTATGGGGCTTGAACTCTGCGCCTGGGGCTGTCCCTCAGCTCTTCAGCTCAAGGCTAGCACTCTACCACTTGAGCCACAGCGCCACTTCTGGCTTTTTCTGCTTATGTAGTGCTGTGGAATCGATCCCAGGGCCTCATGCATGCAACCAAGTACTCTCCCATTGAGCCACCTTCCCAGCCCTGCTCAAATATTTTGACCTACAAAAAAGGCAAGTTCATGTGGCTCAAACTACTGATATTTTACATGTTTCATTTTCTAATCCTTAAACTAATCAGTAAAGTTGGTTCTTGTATTATTCCAAGTTCTTTAGGATATCAACTTATAATTTGCCTCCAGATAACCAGTGCCTAACATGTAGTAGGACTCATTAACTATTAGATGGACAAATGTATGGATGAATAGATGGGTGGATGGGGGCAGAAGGGTGGGTGGATGGATAGGTAGATGGCTGGATGATGGATTGATGAATAAATGGTGGGAGCATAGATAAGGAGGTAGGTGGGTAGATGATAGGTGGCTAGGGGAGAAGATGGGTGCTGATTAGATGGATGGTAGGTGGGTATGTAATTAGATGGATGGATGAATAGTACGTGGGTTATTATGAGTGGTAGACAGGTGGATGGGTAGGTAGATGAATGGATGAGTGGTGGGTGAACGGGCAAGGAAAGGAATGGATAGTGGGTGGAAATGTAAGGGCCCTTTCTCCAAAAATCATACTCCAAAAATGGACAGAGAGAGCCGAAACCTGAGACAATAACCACCTTGACAATGCTCACCTGCCTGCTTAGACCTTTCCAAGATCTGTATGTTCGGAGCAAGGGAATAGAGAAGAGGGATACCCTAGCTGAAAGAGTTCTATATGACCTTGATCCTGGGCCAGGATAGGAAGGGAATAGCCACAGGTAATGTGGAAGGACAAATACAACTGTAGGAGACTGAGGTAGGAGGGAGGTCTGAGATGTCCTGTACAGAGAAATGTCCACACTATCCTCATCTGCTGCAATGCCTCATTAAGTGACATCCCCAAGGGTTAACTGGGAAGGTAGAGGGAGGTAGAACAGAACTGGGAAAAATAAACCTTGAGGAGAAGGAAGAAGGGGAAGCAACTTGAGCTGGAATCGTTTTGTTTTATGAATAGTTTATGGGGCGTATCAGGAGACACACTAACGGGCAAGATCTTGCTGGAATGTTTTCAAACTTTAAAGTGAAAGCCGCCCACCAGGCTGCAACTGTGGGAGAAACGAAACCTGAAACACAGAGGCCCCTTTCTGCTCTGCCCAGCTATTTTGTAAAACATGGATCTGAGGGCTGGGTAGTGTGTCTCACTTGAGATGCTGAAAACACCTTGGAAGTTTGTACCATCACTGTACTCAGGTAAGTGTTCCAGGTGATTGTTTCCACTACCTGGAAGAATGTCATGGGGAATTCTGAAGCTGAGCAGAAATTTGCACCAAAAGATGCTCTCTACACCAAATACTTTTGTTCCCTTCTGGTGTACCTTCCACTGGTTACCGCGGCGCAAAGAAGAGGGTCAGCCAGGGGTAGGTGGTCGTGCAGGAGGGAGAGAACACACAGGGAGACATAGAAATCTTTATTTGTCAAATCAGTTCAGTGCCTTTAACAGTTCCTTCTCTACCCACAGGGGAAGACACAGGCGTCCCATAAACCAACCCATCCATCCAAGGCCTCAGTGAATGACTCTTGCCTGCTTTCCCTGACCCCATGGCTCCCCATCTCAGATTGAAGCCCAGTATCTTCATGGTTGACCTTACTGGGTCACCCATTCACAACTCATCATAGCAACATCCCTTGGGTTCTCCAGGCCCATGTACAAAGTTTCCCTTTGTCCATGTTCTAGGAATGGTGTGGCCCACACTAGTTTCTGGCTCCAAGCCAGGCTCTGCTTCAGGGCCTCTTGCTTGTCTGGAATGTGGATTAGATGTCAGCCAGCAGATTAATGCAAGGGCCATTTCTGTCACACTGGCTGCATGTGGAGTGTTGGGTGCAGCCAATGAGTGGGGACACTTTGCCCCTTTCTGCTTTAGAACATGCTGGCCAGCCCTTCCTTCCCACTCACGGGCAGCCAATGTTTACTTCCTTATGATCTCCCTCTTTTGTACCTGTGCTCCTCTTATACCTGAGAGCAGATCCGAGTCAACGTATCTTCCTGGTAAGGTTTGCTTTTCTTCTGAATTAAAATATTTGGGTGGCTAAGATATGTATTCAAATGTTTTTTTTTCTTTCATGTGATTGTTTCTAACATATTCATAAGATGATTTCTTGGTTGCTTTGTATGTCCCTCCCCCACAGTATAACCCCTGCTTTCACTATATTTGATGTCGGTATAATTTGTGGAGGGTAAGGGCAAAAACAAATCGTTTAAATAGGAATACAGGTGGACCCATTGCCACAATGAGATGTACAAGTCATTATGTGGAAAGCGAACTTTACAACTTTGGTGCGGGGGGGGGGAGGGTTGGATGGGGGGGCAGGGGAGGAGGGTGGGAAAGGGAAAATAGAAAAAAAATATTTGGGGGATTGGGTTTTTTATTGTTGTTTATTTTTGTTTCCAGAAAGATTGGGAAGCTTTTCTAAAGGGCAGATATACTTCCTGGTGTCTTTAATACCTGCTCTTATCTTAGCAGACATTGTTGTTTGTCTAGGGTGCTGCTTTGTATTTACTTAGGAATACACGGGTACCCTTTAATTTTGTTTGCAAAATACCCCTCAATAGACAAGCACAGAAATAAATGAACAGAATCAATGAAAATAATAGGCTTATGAAAAATAGTGGGATAGAGCGAGAACAAAAGTTGAAGGATGGAAACGTTCCGTTCTATGCATAGCCACCCATGAAGAACAAGCCAAGGTGAAGCAACGTCACTACCTGAGAGCTATTCTTTCCAAACCTGGTACAACATCCATGGAGTTACTCTGAACTTGGAAACATCTACTTCATCCTTAAACAGGGCTGGTCTGAATGGACGCAGCCATTCTACCAGGAAAACTAAACTCAGGTGTTGAGGGTGTCTAGTCAGCATGGGGGAAGAAAAAGAGCGAAGGCACGACCAACAAAGGACAGAACTGAGTAGGACAGAAAGGGGGCCAGCAGAATAGCATTACAAGAGGATCTGGTTCTGGACAATGGCCTCACCCACAGCAGCTCTGACCACTGATGGAGAAACCAATAGCTCCACACAGATCCTGGTGGGAAGATGTGGAATTTGAAGCTGATACCAAGTTTTGTAAGGTATCCTATTTGCATCCTAGTTTAGGCACTGTGGCCTCCACATGATCAGGCACTACAGGGAAGGTAGTGGAGCAGAACAATGGGACTCTCAGGAGTATGACAGGAACCTGGCTGGAATCTAGAGAGCAACTGGCCTGAGATAAAGAGAGCTGAGAAGTCATAAGGGTCTGTGTGTATCACACAAGTCTGTGTTCCTAACTGGCATTGTTTCTGAAACACTTTCTGTAGGAACTCTCTTTTGAACAAGCTAGCCCATGTTCTAGGAAGGATTCAATGAGGAGACACCTGGAAAAACTATTCTGAGTGAAGAGAGAGACATTCCCTTCAAATATGGTGACAAGGTTAATTTCATGAGGGAGAAATGCTCAAAACCTTACCAAATCAGAAAAAGAAAAACAAGCACTGGGAACACAAATGCGTAGATTTACAAATTTGGAAGACATGGAGTTCGGAGAAGAGACCTAAAGGATCTATTCATCAGCGTAGATATGATCATATTAATAACTGCAGACAGTGGTATTTGTTAACATTTTCTGGGTGCTAAGTCCCAGGTCTTATGCTAAGGGTTTAATGTACATTACATTCAGTGTTCATGGCAATCCTTGAGGACAGATATTATGTTTTTAATGATTTTTTTAGAATGGAAAATGGCTTTCAGATCATTTGAAATGCTCACCCAAGACTTCACAGCTGGCTTTGGAAATTGAATAGGAGAGTGACCCAGTCAAAAAAGTCTGGTGACCACTTACACAGAATCACTGAAGGCCTTATAAACTGAAGTTTCCCAGGCCCCAATTGGCCTATAAAAATCTATGACTGACTGGAGCCTGGACATCAAAAGTTCTAGGGATTTTTTAAAGTATTGAACTCCTAGCCTTGAGCTTATTCAGCAAGTACTCTACCACTTGAGCCACATTCCCAGCCCTTGTGTTTATAGCTTGTTTTCCAGACAGGATCTCCTGCTTTTGCTTGGCCATCCTTGGACCTTGATCTTCCAACCTTATCTATTCACATACTTGGGGTTATAGGCATGTACCTTCATACTCTTATCCTCTGGTTCATTTAAAAATATATGTTGGCTTAAGCCAGTTAGTTAAAATTAGTGAGTTGACCAAGTTGCCTGGACTTCTAAGAACCAAGGTGCTTAACTGAGATCAGGAGTATAATTAAAGAAAGAAAAGTAAGTCAACATTGCTAGAAAAGATGAAGGAGAGGAGCTGCTCAGAGTACCCATAGGATCCACTTACACAGTAATACCAGTGGCTAGTTATTTGATTGTAACTGGAGTGAACAAAGACTGCTCCCTCTATTCTTCCCAGTGAAGCAGAAGACAGGTGAGAAACTGGAAAGCAAGTGTACAAAATTAATGTAGAAGACCACAGAATTTTCAGAACTACGGTACCAAAATGCCATGGAGTTCTACCCTAGGGAGCAGGAAATGGAGAGAGGATCACAGTCCCAGGGTGGCAATGCCAAAGGCTCCTGTTACATCCTCGCAATTGCTAAGGTCTACACATGGATGACAGCTTCACAAAAGAAATACAGTGCAAATCTCAGGAAGAGAGGCCCAAAGGTTGTTCATGGTTTTTAGGACTGATCCTGAGAAAGCAGGCTACAGACTATCTTCAGCATTTTTCTATTCCCAAGTTCTTCTGCTGGAGGGGTCTTGGCCCCGAGTCTGCCTCTGAAAGTTCTATATAATGCCTTTTGTGCCACTAACTTCATCAAAGAGCCAAGATTTTGTCATGGGACCAGAGTCTGTAGGCAGAAGGTGCAGGCTGGGTGACAGGGGCACTTGCATCCTCCCACAGAGGGGCTGCCTTGGCCTGGCCTCCTCTTGCTTTTCTGCTGGGCTCTGAGGGTAATAGTGGGTCATTGTGGGGGAGGAGCTATACTCTGCAGCTTCTCTAGGCCAAGAGTTGTCAGGTTTCTGCACATGATCACTCTGGGATCTAGTAAACGGGCTCCTAGACATAGCGCTTTGAAGGCCTCTCCATGAGAGGCTTAGGGCTGAAGGCAGAGGGCAAGTCTCTTCTCTGGGGGACCCACAGGGCATTACCTCTGTCCCTAGAATATTAGAACTCTTCTTCTGGTCTTGCCATGTTGTGAGGAAACAACCCAGTGTGAAAGGTGTTTTATAGACTTGGCCAAGGGCAAAATTTTTATATCTGGCTAGATAAAACGTATCATGTGTTAGAGAAGTTCCAGCCTACATACTTCTGTTACACTTTAGGTACAGGGACAGACATGTCTGCCTCCCTCGGCACACTGAGGCACCCCTCCTTTGAGGGTCATGCTGAATAATTCAGAAATTATGTTCAGGACACAAAGGCTGAACAACACACACAGGCTCAGGATGAGCGCTGGTGATTGAGTATTTACATGGTCACTCTGCAGAGACCTAATGTTGGGATGGGCATTTGGTGAACCAAACTGCCAAAATGGTCTGCCAACATAGCTCAACTTATACCATGTTTAAATGTTTATCCCCTTAGATGAAGCGAATTCTTTGGTGGCAGCACAGAGTACCCCAGAGCTATTCAGATACAATGAACTCACTGATTAAGCCTTTTTAATTCTCCTTAAAAGGATGAAATTGTCTTTAAAATGTGTGTGTGGGGGTTGACCCATTGCAACAATGAGATGTATATGTTGAAAAACGAACTTTACAATTTAGGCAGGGCGGGGGAGAGGGGGAGTGTAGTTGTGGAGGTGGGAGAGAAGAGATGGTAGGGGAAAAACAAAGGAGGAGGCAACAATGCTTGGTAAGAAATGTATTCATTACCTTGCTCATGTAACTTTAACCCCTCTGTACAGTATTTTCACAATAATAAACTTATTAAAAATGTGTGTGTGAAAGAGTATATGCATGCACACATGTGTAAATGACTAAGGAGGAGAGAGAGAGAGAGAGAGAGAAAGAGAGAGAGAGAGAGAGAGAGAGAGAGAGAGAGAGAGAGAGAGGGAGGGAGGGAGGAAGGGCCAGGACAGACACACCCCACACTGACCTTTCTAGAGAGGATTGTCCATATTCCCAAGTCTAGGATAGCAAACAACCCCCACAGAAATGTGTGCAAGAACAGCAGCAATTGTGGTCACCATAGAAACAGGGAAGACCTATTCTTCTTCCTGTAGCACACCTGCAACTTTTCCAATATGTGCTGTTTGGTTTTGCACCCCCTGCTCCTGAAGAGCATTTGAATTAACATAAACATTGTTTTAGTTAGTACTTATGGCAACCGCAACCACATGGTGAGAGGGATGTACTCCAACCCAGGTTGGCAGGATGCCCTCTTTGTGTGATCCCTCCCAAGGGAACAGGGATGGTAAGACCATCCAAGAGGGTCTTGAGGAGGTCCACTCAGTGGCCTGGCCTTGTGTAAGATTAGGGAGATTGGTGTGCTTAGTGCGATGTCTAAAATATATGCAAGGCTAGTGATCTTCCAAAGGATAGAAGCGTGAAGATGGCCAGGATCATTGCCTCTTGCCAAACATGATGCATTCCTATAAAAGCAACAAAGGATCCCAGGGTGTAGGGCAGAGTTGGTGTGGGAGTAGAAACTGGGAAAACCCAGGAGCCAAGTGAAATTTTCCATGAGCAGGAATGAGGAGGGAAACTCAGTATGGACAACACAATCCCAGTGATAACTACTTTATGAGTTTCTGCCATGGCTGCAGAGGAGGGACATTATCAGAGATAAGACTACAGAACAAAAATGCCTACTGGTGAAAGTATAAAGATGGCTGAGTGATCAGTACAGCTGAGCTCCTCTCTTACACACACCCTACCTAGCACCTCCAGATCACTGACCATCATCACTAAATCATACAGATGTTTCTGAGCAGTGAGAAAAATTAAAGCCAAGGATTCCAAGTTTTGCCTTTCATTACAATATCAGTTTGCACCCAAGTGACCTCAAAATCCTTCATTTAGTTCACACATACAGTTGACACCCTCAACAGCTTGCCCTCAGTCTAGCTGTCCCAATGGAATGTCATTAGCTAATGGCCTTATAAGAAAGAATTCCACTACAGAAGAGACTCTGTGTATATGTATATATATAATTATATTATCTAAGTATATATAAATACATGCATATATACATATATATTTGAAAGAACAAAGAGGTAAAGAGGTCAGGAATTATAAGAAAAGTTTCAGATAATCAAGTAGTGTGATAAACTTTAATTTTACTAACAAGTATCAAGGAATTGGGAACATGGGATATGGATCCAGTTACTCCAGGCATGGATGTTTGTTTATGTAGGAGAAGGTTTCTAGAAGGAGGTAAGAAACATGTTAGTGCTAATGGATGAGTTTGGCTTAGGGGAAGTAAAGGAAGAGGGCCAACTGTGACACTGGTCAAAACGTGTTCCAGAGGGAGGGAAATTTATACCATCAAAGACACAGAGTCTATGGAGATCATGATATACTGATGAAACTGAAAGAACTTCAATAAAGGGAAGAATAGTAGTAGGTAGTAGTGGTAGTCATAGTGAGAGGTGAACACAGGCCAGGTGACATAAAGGACCATTTCAACCATCCTAACGTGTCTAGACCTGCTCATAAGAAAAGGAAATTACTTTTCTGATTTCACTGGTAGTAAGGGCTTTCCAAGTGGGCCACATGAGTGACTGTGCAGAAGAAGGTAACAAAGGTAGAGGAAAGTGGCAATGCCTAAAATCATAGTCTCTGCACTGGAAAAAGTGAGCCTTTTCAATAAATGATGTTAGGAAAACTGGTTATCCACACAAAAACAATGCAACTAGACCCATATCTTTTGCCAGTTACAAAAATCAACACAAAATGAATTAAAGACTCAAATGTAAGACCTGGACATACAATTTCTAGACCTGAAACTATGGAACTACCAGAAGAAAACATGGGGAAAATATTTTAGAACATTTAAATGAGCAAGGATTTTTTTCTGCAAGAACACAAAAGCACAGGAAAGAAAAGCAAATATGGAAAAATAGGATTATATCAAACTAAAAAGCTTCTGCTCAGTAAAGGCAATGGTCACAAGTGAAGACAATATCTACAGAATGAGAGAAACTATTTACAAATTGTCTGTGTGACAAGGGGTTAATATCCAGAACATCTAAAGAACTCTAAAATCTTGCTAGTTCACAAACAAAACAACCTGATTTTAAAATGAGCAACAGCCTGAAGCTGATGGCTCACACCTGTAATCCTAGATATTCAGGACGCTGAGAAATGAAGACAGTTGTTTGAAGTCTGCCGATGCAGAAAAATCTCTGAGACTTATTTCCAATTAACCAGCAAAAAGCTAGAAGGAGAGGTATGGCTCAAGTGGTAGAGTGCCAGCCTTGAGTGAAGAAGCCAAGTGAGAGTGTGAGGCCCTGGATTTAAATCCCAGTGCTGGCACAAAGGTAAATAAATAAATAGCAATAGACCTAAATAGCCATTTCTCAAAATAAGGCATGAAGGGGCAACAAACATATGGAAAATGTTCAATATCATTTATCAGCAAGGAAATGCTAACCAAAACTATAATGAAATATCAACTTATCCCATAAAGAATGGCTATTTATAAAAAGCCTAAAGGTAGCAAATGCTGATGAGGATGTAGAGAAACAAAGGAATTATTAACTGCTGCTGGGATTGTAAATTAGTATAGCCATTGTGGAAACCTGTATGGAGGTTCTTCTAAAAGCTTAAAATAGAGCTGCAATATAATTCAGCAAACCTACTACTTGGATTTAGCAACCCACAAAGGGCATGAGATCTACGGGTTAGAAAAACATCTGTATTCCTGTGATCATCTCAGCAAGATTTGGGAAATCCAAGAAACCACCTAAATAATGACTGAATAAAGAAAATGGGGCACATACACACTGCAGAATACTACTTAGACATAAACAGGAATGCAGTCTCATCATTTGTGACAACACAGTTGAAACTGGAGATTGTTATGTTACATAAAATAAGAGAGGCAAATAAATACAGAAACCACATGAACTTACTCATGAGCTACATAAAAATGTTTACTTGACAAAAGTTGAAAGTTGGGCAGTGGTCTCCAGAGGCTGGAAAGATTAAAAGGAAAAAGAGATGGAGAAAATCATTTCAGTGAATAATAAGTCACAAGCAAAAGAAGTCCTGGGGTGCAATTGCACAGAAGGGGGACTATAGATAACAAGTATTTACTGTGCATTTCAAAAAGCTAGAAGAACAGATTCTGAATGTTCTCACCATAAAGAAATGACAAGTATTTTAGAAGATTGTTATATTTAAACAAATTTAAATATTATACAATGAATGCATGTACCAGAACATCACCTGGTACCTGGTTAGGAAAGTCTGTGAGACTTTTATCTCCAATTGAACAGCAAAAAGGTGGAAGTAGAGAAATGGCTCAAGTAGTAGAGTGCCAGCCTTGATTTAAAAAGCTAAATGAAATCACAAAGCCCCAAATTCAAGCCCCAGTACCAGCAAACATACAAAAAAAATTACATGTATATGAATTCTTTTTTGTTTTATGCTAAATAAAGAAAAATAAAACACAAGTAAAGTTATTATGTCTTCTCTCTTTTCAAACTGGCTCCCAAGAAATAAAAACTTATAAACAAATCGCAACTAACCAATTGACTGAAGAAATGGTCACTGACTTTCCCTCATCTTGTTGTTGGTAGCATTATAGGAGAGGTGAAGAATTTATGTTGGAAGATCAAAGGGAAAATGGCCCCTGGGAATTGTATGTAGGATCTACCTGATGGGCATGGCTGAAAATGCATTTGATTGCTGATGAGAACCATAGCTCATGAGCAGCCATGAAGGCTCCTTCTGAGCTTTGTTTTGTCTCAGTTTGGAGAGGTTCTCAGAGTGCTGCTGAGGTTTCTTTGTGCTTTGATAATAGACTTATTTGATCTATAATGTTTTTGCTGTTGACACACATCCGAGAGTCACTGTCTTAGTAGAAGGTCTTGGGGAAAGTGTGCTCATCTCACAACCAGAAATTCTAGCTCAAAATTAGGGTATGAAATTTATCTGCATTACAATTTCAGCATTAATCCTTCCTAACTACATGGGCCTGTTAATGTACTCCATGTATTGTTTCATATTCGGAGCTTCATCTGTGATGTGTAGATTAGCTTTGTACCCCTACAAAGTGAAACGAGCTTGATAACATGAGTGAAATGCTTAACACAGGGCCAAGTACAGCCAACACTCACTAAATGGCCATTAGTACTAATTTTAATGCTATTGTAACTATTACAAGTAGTCTTATCAGAGTCTTTAAGTCTTCCTAAGGCTGAGGAGACTCATACATTTACCAATAAGTAGATCTTTGGCTGAAAAAAATACAAGTGCTGATATGAACTATCACTTACTTTGCCTATGTGATGCTAAGAAATCCTGCAAAGCCACTGTAAAACCACATGCCAGTCACATAGGCAATCAACACCACTAGGAAGGAGTGAGGCTGCCAAAGATTGCATTACGTTTTTGCTTTCAAACGGGTAGTCATAGTGGTGGTGGTATTTGCGTGCAATGTAAGATAGAGACAGTGTGTGAAGTGGTAAAAATGTGATATGTCTTTTTACCAACCCTGGGCAGCCACATACTACACTGAATGGCAGGGTGACAGGAAGCCACACAGGAAGTTGGAGACTCATCTTCCCCAACCATATCAACATAAGACACTTTTCCGACATCTCAGCACCTGGTATGATTTTTATGGTGCTGAGAATTTCACCTCATATGTGTGTCATGGGATAAGAGTCAAGATTGGATTTTTATAGGTCTTGGCTTACTGAATATTTACGGTGTTGTATAAATTAGACCTATAGAGAAACCAAAGTCATAAAGCAGTCTGCCTAAGCATGAGGAGACTGAGAATGACAAATATAAAAACCTGTCAAGACACCAGAAGAGGAAAGATGACAAACTGTCCAGTTTTATACAGTTTATACATATAGCTTTACCAAACTGAGATTATTCCATGCGTGCTCTAATACCTTTTATGTTGGAAATGTGTGATATAAAATGTGATTATGACATTTTGTGTCCACTTGACTGGACCAAGGGATGCCCAGGTATCTGGAAAACCATTATTTCTGGGTGTTCCCACAAGGGTATTTCCAGATGAGGTTAGAATTTGAATCAATATAAATTATGTAGGTTTCTAGGCATTCACACAGAGTGAGACCAAAGAAGGATATTCTTAAGAGAGGATCACAAAGCCTCAATAGCTATGTGCATATGATTATGTAAAACAATATTTATCAAAATGAACTCCAAGATATAAAACAAGAGGTTTTATTTTTCTTTATTGTTGTTTATGCTCTATTTTCCTTTTGTCTTGTTTGTTAATTTATCTGTCTTTAGGATGGTAAGAGGGGGACAGAAAAAGGGTGGAAAAAGGGTGAACAAACGTAGAAGAGATACTAGACATTAGACACTAGACAACTTGTGGGTGGGGACAAGAGGTAAAAACTAGAAGTGAGAGTCAGGGAAGGGGTGACATTGTTCAAGAAGAAATGTACTCATTACCTAACTTATGTAATTGTAACCCCTCTGCTTATCACCTTTACAATAACAATCATATATGTGTATAAGAATTGGAATCAGCAGACTGAGTAAAGGTTGCCTTCACAATGTAAATGGCTATGATCCAATATGTTAAGAAACAACAGAACAAAGAAGGAGAGAAAAGAATCAACTTTTCCTTATATGAGTAGACACTCATCTTTTTCTGCTCTCTAGATATCAGTGTTCCTGGTTTTCAGACCTTTGGACTCTGACATCAGATATTGAAATGGATTAGTTCATTGGGTTTTCTAGTTCTTCAGCTTGGAAATGGCAGATTATGTGACTTTTTGGCTTCCATAACTACATGAACCAATTCCTATTACATACATACATATGCTATATGTTTACTATATGTCAATCAATGTGATCTATCTTTTCATTTTGGAGTTGGATAAGATTCTATGATAAGTTATATATACCTGTTGCTCAGATATAGGTAAATCACTTCCAAATTTTATTCAGGATAAGGATAAATTATTCTGTGTAACAAAAAAAGCCCAAACCCTGTAATTTATAATACCTAAGAGAAGATACCAATAGAGATTATAACAATTTGTCAACCTCTGCTTGAGAGACATTACACCAAGTTATGTAGTTATGTTTTCAATAGCTATCTATGTAGGAATACTGTCATTGTCCCTATATTCTTCCTCTTTAGAAAAGAACAGCTCAAAGCATGCCAACAAAATGTGTTGTCTAGGTGGTGTCATTTGGTTGACACCCCATCCTCTTACCTTAAGTTTCATGACTTATCTTTCACTCACCACAGAATCCTAAACATTCTTTAAAGAAAGTCTATTTGTAAACACTGATCTGCTTGATAATTATACTGTGTCATGTTGGTGCCAGATTCTTGGACTACAGAAGAATGCTTTTTGGGAGGGCTGTCCAGCTATCCAACTCTGTCCTTCCCACCATGCAAATATGTGCCTCTTCTAGCCAACAAGATTTTATTTTCAAAACTTTGTCATTAGCTCTCTGCAAAAGTGTTGAGTGGAGAAGATGAGGAAGAAGAAGAGGGAAGAAAAGGATGATACAGAGAACATTCTTCAGAAATCACCTCCTTTTATTCTGAAGTTTTAATTACCACAGATGACTTTTATCTCCAAGGAAACTGCCTTAATTCTGAGAACAGATGCTCCCAACCTCATTTGACCTGCACATGGCCAGGGGATAAAACACAATGAAGGACCCAAGCTACTGAAGGGCCATAAGGAAATCATTTTACCAACAGATAGCATCTCTCCACATCAGGGTTTGGGATGTCCCAGCAACAGTGACATTTTCCAGGAACCACACAGACACAGCTTGTACTTTCCAGTGCTTGTGGTGACAGATGGCCCCTCCATAAGCAGGAATGCCATTACTTACAAATCTCTTCCACCCTTCCCTTTATGTGGTCTCCATATTGCCCTTGTTCACTTTATATAGATTTGGATCCTGATTTACCAGAAGCCAAGGAAAACAGACTTAGAGAAACTTAAGCTCAACATCACCTCCTCTGCTACCTGGAGATTTGAGTTATTCTTTTCTAATCACACTTTGAAGAATAAGGATGACATCAGCTTTCCTGGTGTCTACAGCTCTCTTGGTTCTATACATTAAAGTGACATAAAGCTATGATGCTTACATATGATAAAACACCAGGAAAGTACCTTACACATTGCAAATAAATAAATAAGGGTTAATTATCACCATCCCTATTTTCTTCTCTTTCCAATTTAAACCTGTCTGTATTACTGTACCCCAAATTAACATTAATTGGCTCCTAATGTCTACCCTGTTCTCTGTTCTTACCTTGGGAATCCAACTGTGCATACCCAGTGGAAAATTTCACTTACTCATTTGTTTAGTTTTATTTTATGGTAGCTCAACTAATCTACTGGTTAACTTTGGCATCTGGTAGACCTAGTCTGGTCTTATGGCTCCAAAAGTTGTTGAATGTGTAACTTTGAGAAAATTACTGGAAATTTTTCAGCCTGTTTCCTTAACTACAAAACAGGAATAACACGATCTACTCAATCAGTAAGGTATTCAATATATTCAGTTTGCACAAAGTCCACCTGGGAAGGTTGTTTAAATGGAGAATCCTTGGTCCTGCATAGTTAGCAAGCTCTAGGGTAGGGCTCAGGTAGGTAATTTTGTCACCAGCCTTCATGGTACATGTCTAGCATTATCATTGAACAGCCTTCTATGAGGATTGAATTGAATTACTCCTGTCAAGGATTAGTCCGGTTTCTAGCACATAGTATTCATTATTTGTAATAGCAGTCAAAGTTTGAGCCCCTACTGTGTGCTAGGCACTGTGATAAGTATTAATTAGGATTCGTCAATGATCCAGAGAGATAAGTCTTACCACAGAATCTAGAATGGCAGGCCAACACTGAACAAGTATTCTAAGTATCTCATGATTCTCCGTGTTCTAGGGCATTGGGAAGGTAGTACAAACTCTATTCTCCATTCCAGACCTCCCAGAGCTTTTCCCTTCAACTTTCTTTTCTTTTTTCTTTTTTTTTTTTATTGTAAGAATACCGTACAGAGGAGTTACAATTACAAGGGCAAGATAATGAGTACATTTCTTATCAAGCATTGTTGCCTCCTCTTTGTCTCCCCTTCCCATCCCTTCCCATACTCCCCCCACCTCCTCGCCACCAAAGTTGTAAAGTTTGGTTTTTTGGTTGTTGTTTGTTTTTTGGGTCCGGTCATAGGGCCTGAACTCTGGGCCTGGGCGCTGTCCCTCAGCTCTTCAGCTCAAGGCTAGCGCTCTACCACTTGAGCCACAGCGCCACTTCCGGCTTTTTTCTTTTTGCTTATGTGGTGCTGAGGAATCGAACCCAGGGCCTCAGGCATGCAAGGCAAGCGCTCTACCACTGAGCCACCTTCCCAGCCCCCTAAAGTTCGTTTTTCGACATAACGACTTGTACATCTCATTGTTGCAATGGGTCCACCTGTATCCCTAGTTAAATGATTTGTTTTTGCCCTTCCCCTCCACAAATTATACCAACATCAGTGAAAAATACAGTGAAAGCAGGGGTTATACCATGGGGGAGGGACATACAAAGCAATATAGAAATCATCTTATAAATATGTTAGAAACAATTGCATGAAAGAAAAAAAAAACATTTGAATACTTATCTTGGGGTTCATTCCCTAACATCAACTTATCTGACCTTTGCTCAGTGGTAGTGTGCTTGCCTTGCATGCGTGAGGCCCTGGGTTCGATTCCTCAGCACCACATAAGCAGAAAAAGCTGGAAGTGGGGCTGAGGCTAAGTGGTAGAGTGCTAGTTTACAGCTGAAATTCTGAGGGACAGTGCCCAGGCCCAGAGTTCAGGCCCCACGACCGACAAAAAAAAAAAAAGAGTACCTTCAACTTTCTTTTTTTTTTTTTTTTTTTTTCTTCACTGTTGGTGGGCCTTAGCCCATGTCATAGGTACTGGCTGTCACATGGGGTAAGGGGTCAGAGAGGGGAGCAAGGTCCAGAATTTGGGGAGAGGAGGGTCAGGGTGATGGGCATGGAAGTCTGTCCCCCATGCTGAACATTTGCTTGTGGGGTGGCAATGTGGCCTAACTAAGCTGGACCACGGAGTATGTGGGATCCAGGTTGCCTGGAGCTAGGCAGGAAGAGTACCTTCAACTTTCTAAGACACACTTCTTAAAAACACAGGCTATGGTACTCTGGAAGGAGGGAATGCACCAGCTAAAGTCAACTTCTTTTTTTTAAGATTTTTCTGAGTGACATGACTTCATATGATAAGTTTGCCCATGTTGGATGAATTTTTATACCACAGAAGTTCACAAAGCCACAAATTAGAGTTTTCCTCATCTTAGCTCCTAGGCCCTGTTATAAATATTTCCTAACATACAGGTTAACTCGTCACTTCTCCTCTGTTTTTGCCTTCTTCCCACAAGTATTTGGACCCATTTGACCCCTACCCCCAGCTCCAAATCTAGTTGACAGTCTCAGAAACACCCAGATGAAATCTCATGCCATGTTTAGATTTTTATTTTCCTGCGTGGTTGAAAGCCAGGTTACCAATCCCACCGGGTAGGGCATGTATCTTTAAATGAATTCCACCTGCTGGGCATGCCCTCTGACTCTTAGTGAGTAAAGGAGGGAATTTCCCCTCTTGTAACAATGCCATCCATTGGAATTTTGCTCATCATCCCTCTGAAGGTCCACCACCGGGTTGTTTGCTAGGGTCACTGTGTTGGAACAAGCTGTTCCTGAGAGTTCTTTACACAGGGAAGGGCCTAGGAAATGCTTGGCTGGTGGAAGGAGGAGCAACCAACACTGGTTGGCCCTTGAAGGAAATCTCCTGATTAGATCTCTGTTGGTTAGACTATGGGAAATCCTTTTCTCTTGTACAGAACATTCTCTCCTCCACAGATTCTCTCTGATAGAAACCAAAAAAAAAGGAAAAAAAATGCCAGACCATAGAATTTAAACAGAAGGGCCTTCAACAATTTATCTCACACTTCAGCAACTTTTCAGTTTATATTTATAAACCTCACTTATTTACTTGTTCTGTTTTTGTTACAGTAAACTCATTTGGAGTCACCACATAAAAGGATTTTGTTTACATGGCCTCTGCTTGCAGTTTAAATTCCTGGTTGAGTCTCTTAAAAAGGAAGAAGGAAAGAAAGAGAGAGAGAGAGAGAGAAAGAGAGAGAGAGAGAGAGAGAGAGAGAGAGAGAGAGAGAGAGAGAGAGAGAGAGAGAGAGAGAGAGAGAGAGAACCCAGTTCTCCCAAAGAACAGGAAAACTCTAAATAAAAGTTCTGAGTTTTCCTAACATGGAAAAATAGGCCCAAGATTTTGTGTAGAGGCTCAGGGAGATGTAAGGGAAGGGTATAGAAAGACAAAAGAGGAATTTGAGAGGGACCCAGAACTGGAATCTTTACAAATCAGGCTTGTTTGGTTACTAGAATTTACAGTTTAGGTTTGCCAAAGTTTTCTGGCTGAAAAAAGCATGATAGGGTTTCCTTAGGATGGAACTGAGAGCCTGTAAATCCTGTGGCTCAGTGGATCTTGGTGGAGGCTTAAAAGAGACCCAGTTCTATCTAGCTCTTACTACTCTGTTATCCCCTACCCAGAACCCCTCAGAGGCTGTAGCACACCCATTTCCATTTGTCATACAATATAGTCATCATCATACATTTGATTACTATAGGGTATTGGAGTTCCAAAGAAAGCTGAATGGCATTTTATCATCTGTTCCTAGATCCTTTGAGGGATGTGTGTGTGTGTGTGTGTGTGTGTGTGTGTGTGTGTGTGTGTGTGTGTGTGTGTGTGTGTGCATGTGACTGTGAGTGAGTGACAGAGTCAGAGAGAGAGAGAAAGAGAGAGGAGAAAGAGAGAGGAGAAAGAGAGATCTTTCTGGAATATTGAGGGGAAGGAATGACCATCATAGGGATACCCTATGGACAGGAAGGGCAACTGGAGAGAATGTCTTCCCTTTTGCTCTTCCTGGTAGGCCTTCATTTATCGTTCCAAGTAGTAGAACCTCTCAGCAAACAGCTAAACAAAACAAGAGCCTCAGCAATCATATAAAATCATTTGTATGAGATTCCCCTGGGGATTCTTTGAAGTGCCCTCTTCCAATCATGTTTCCACTGGCTAAAGACAGGAAGAGAGCACTGTGCCTAGAGGCTTGGGGAAGGAACTGACCTTCAGCAGCCCCGTGAGAGAAGGGGAAAGAACTTCAAACCAGCAATCAACCAGGGGACTATGACAGTAGAAAACATTCCATGAAATATTATACGACAGCTAAAAAGAAAGGTCTCTGGGGCACAAGGCTCAGTTTAAAAAAAAAAAAACGAGCAACATAATATTGTTTTCGAAGTAAAACAGTTTCAATTTTAAAGCCTATTATGATGACAGAAAATTTTTTAAAAAGCAATCTCAAAAGTTGAACATTGTAGAATTCCACATCCATATTGTTTTCAAAATGACAAAATTATAGAGCTGGGAAACAGATTAATAATTGGCTGAGACAGAGATGTGAGGCAAAAGAAAGTCAAAAGTCTGAAAACAGCACCACAAATTTCTATAGATATATTGGTAAGTAAATGAAAAGCAAAAACTAAAAGTATATATGGTATACCAATGGCTGTGGGTACTTTGCCATTAGGGGAGTCTTTGGGGTTAGTATTCTCATCAGAGGATACTTAGCCTTATCTTGTAATGGAGTATTTTTCCAACAGCATGCATTTGTATATTTTTGTGTGTATAGTTTAGAAACACATGATAAACTCTGGAGAGTCAGCCAGAATCAACAAGTATTGATTGAACATAGAATGTTGGACAGACACTTGGATTGGAGCAGTAGGTTGCCAGATACAACCCCATCCTCAGAGAAGAATGGTATAGCTCTGCAAACAGGCATTAAACAGATGGTCACACATGTAACAGTTGCCAGGACCAAAAAGCATCAGGAACTGTGCAAACAGAGCAGGGAGCTTAGGATTCATTTCTATAGCTAACCCTGCTGCCCTGCAGCCAGTAGCTATTCATCTTCTCGCTTATTTGATATTTGCAGTGACTTCCTCATCCAGTCTGAGGAGATGCAGAACTCCTGCCTCCATTACCAGAAAGAACATCCAAGAGCTCAATCTACCAAGTCAGAGTCTAAGCAATAGATTTACCTTGAGTCAAGCTTTGAAAACAAGACTTGGAAGCAGGCATGGACCCCCTGGAACCCGGAAGAATGAAGACAAAAGACAACAGTTATCTCAAGCTGGGCAGTGAAGACTCACAAAACAATCATTAACTTTCCTGAACCAGGGACTGGTGGCTTAGGCCTAAAATCTTAGCCACTCAGGAGGCTGAGAGCCGAGAATTGCAGTTCAAAGCCAGCCTGGGCAGGAAAGTCTATAAGACTCTTTATCTCCAATTAACCAGCAAAAAGCTGGAAGTAGTAATCAAGCAGTAGAGTTGTCAGCCTTGAGTAAGAGAGAGTACTAAGGCCCTGAGTCCAAGCCCCAGTACCAGTACAAAAACAAGCAATCAAATCTTAAATATAAAAATACTGTGGGCTGGGATGTCGCTCAGTGGTAAAGCGTTTGCCTAGCAAGTGCAATGTCCTGGGTTCGATCCCCAGTACCAAAAAAAAAAAAAAAAAAAAAAAAGAAAAGAAAAGACAAAAAAATACAGTTAAAAAAACCCAAACAAAAATACTAAAAATAGCTATTATGGTTTGAATATATCATATATTCCACAGGCTCCTGTATTGAATGGTTAGACTACAGCTGGTGATAGTATTTTGAAAGTTTGTGAAAAAATGTAGGAAGTAAGCCATTGTTGGAGAAAGAAGTAGGAGTAGGTCCTTGGGCTGTATTGTGTCCCTGACCCCTTCTTTGATCTCTCCTGTCAGATATGGGATGAAGAAGTTCCTTTATCACACGTGCATGTTACCATGTTCTGCCTAAAAACATGGAGTCAAGTAACCATGGGCTGAGCTCCCTGAAACTATAAACAAAAGGTATTTTCTGCTTTTAAGTTGTTTATATAAGGCATTCTGTTACAGTGATGATATAACTGACTAATCACCAGCCAAGGGAACAAGTATTGAACATGAGAACCTGAGCACACATCCAATCATATTCATGCCTCCTTTCCCAGTTAAATTCATCCTGCACAGAATCTATGGTGTCATATATCTGTAGTATCATGACAATTAGATATGACTGTAGCAACCAAAACTGTCCACAGAATTTAATGCCATGAGTTTCCAGATTGAATGGTCATGTATTTAATTCATGCTATGAAGATGTTTAAAAGCATCCAAAGAGAAAAAACAGTTCACATTAATGTTACAAAAAAGAAACAAACAACATAGTTCCTTTAAAATGTCAAGGGATTTATCTTATTTTAAAACAAAACTAGGAAAAAATAACCTTCAGAAAATATTACAGGATGGAATAGGAAAAACCCTAGGTCTCCTTGGCACAGGCCAAAATTTTCTTAAAAGAGACCCAGAAACACAACAAATCAAAGAAAGGACAAATGGGATTGCATGAAATTTCAGAGCTTCTGCATGGCAAAGGACATAGCTAGCAAGATCAATAGAAAACCCACAGATTGGGAGAAGAGCTTCACTAGCCATACAACGGATAAGGGTCTCATATTTAAAATATACCTGGAACTCAAAAAATTAAATCCCCCCCAAAAATAAATCCTTGAAAAAACAACTGCCCGATAAATAAGTGGGCTAAAGACTTAAAGAGAAACTTCTCTGAAGAGGAAAGAAGGATGGCCAATAGACACATGCAGAAATGCTCAACCTCCCTGGTCATAAAAAAATGCAAATCAAAACAACATTGAGATACCACCTCACCCCAGTTAGAATGGCTATAATCAAGAACTCTAATAACAACAGATGCTGGAGGGGATATGGCCAGAAGGGCATCCTACTGCATTGTTGGGAGTGTAAATTTGTTCAACCACTTTGGAAAGCAGTATGGAGGTTCCTCAAAAGACTCCACATAGAGCTCCCCTATGACCCAGTAATCCCACTTTTGGGCATTTACCCAAATGATCACAAACAAGACCACACTAAAGCTACCAGCACAACTATATTTATTGCAGCATTATTTACTATAGCTAAGATATGGAACCAACCCAGATGCCCCTCAGTAGATGAATGGATCAAGAAAATGTGTTATATATACACAATGGAATTCTATGCCTCCATCAGAAAGAATGACATTGCCCCATTTGTTAGGAAATTGAAAGACTTGGAAAAAATTATATTAAGTGAAGTAAGCCAGGTCCAAAGAAATACTAGTATATGTCTGAGACAAGCAGAAATGGTCAGATAAGTTGATGTTAAGCAAAATGAACCTCAAGATAAGGTTTCAAATGTTTTTTTTTCTTTCTGGCTATTGTTTCTAACATATTTATAAGATGATTTCTTTGTTGATTTGTATGTCCCTCCCCCACAGCATAACCCCTGTTTTCACTGTATTTGATGTTGGTATAATTTGTGGAGGGGAAGGGAAAAAACAAATTGTTTAAATAGGGATACAGGTGGACCCATTACAACAATGAGATATAGAAGATGTTATGTCGAAATGACCTTTACAACTTTGGTGTGGAGCGGGGGAAGGAGGAGGGGTGGAGGAGATGGGAAGGGATGGTAAGGGGAAACAAAGGAGGAGGCAACGATGATTGATAAGAAATGCACTCATTACCTTGCCCATGTAATTGTAGCCCCTCTCTACGGTATTTTCACAATAAATCAATCAATAAATAACCTTCAGAAACTCTCTGGGCTTTGGTTTCATTACCAGAAAATTGATGATAAAGGGGTAGGGTGTGGATAAAGAGAAACTATGCTTACAAAATGGCCAGAGATGTAAGAAGTTCTTGAGATCAATGGGGAGTTACTCTAATAACTAGTCAGTACCCACCTTGCTGGCAAGATGGACCTCTGAAAAAGTCTGATCCCTTTTAGCACAGGCTCAGGCATCCAGAATAAGCAAGAGATGCCCAGAAATTTCTTTGATGCATTTGAAGTGAAGATCTCCAAATTTTTCAGTACCACCCTCCCACAAAAGGAACCAGACATTGGGTTGGGACCAGGTAGAATCCAGTTGTGCAATTCTACCTCATTCCTCAGCTATCTCAACCACCCCCATCCTTCAAGAGGTAATGGGAAAGGCCTGTTGGGTTCCAGAGACTCCTGGAAGCCACTCCGCACAAACCACGGGTCAGGATGGACACTTAGAGGTTTTTCAACTGAGGCACTGCCATCAGCAACTTGTTTCCCATCACCACTAAAACAACCCTGTCCTCCTTGTGACCCCCCACCTCAGATTGTGCAATCCATTCCTGCCTTCAATGTTGTCCATACAATTTGGCCTCAGAGAACACAGACACCCAAATGGCTGGCCCACTGCCAGCTCCTTCCTCTTCCATTCCACCCTCTGCACTACACCAGTTTTCATTCCCAAGCCCAAGTTGATCAGATTACTCTCATACTTGAGAATCTTCAAATTGTCCTCGTGTCAAAGACAGTACAATGTCACCCTCCCACCCTAGCATTTATAGCCCACTCCGTAAGTCCTGGCCTGCCACGCTAGCCACACAGCACACCCCTCCACTCACAGGACACCCCCTCGCACCACACCCATCTCCAAATCCTGCTTGAGATGCTTCCTGGGTCCCAAGGCTTTCCCTTCCACATGTGGTTCTCCATTTACTTTTAATTCTGCAGAGTTAAAACTTTTGAAAATTCTCTACAAATGTACTGAAGCTCCCAAAAGAAGAAAACAGAGAAGAGAACATTATGTCTGAATTCCTCCTAACAGCCCAGAGGTGAGCATTTTAACCCGGTTCCAGGGACAAGTGATTCATCTGTAGTATCCACGTTAGGATAACAAAATCCTAAGCACTCTGATGGCTTTTTTTTCCCTCTGAGTTCAATTACTCAAGATGTTTGTTTTAAGTCGAGACCCCTGAGGGTGGCGATTTCTAATAGTTAAATATGTGTTATCTGTGCTTGAGTCACCTTGTTCTATTTCTACTTAAAACTTAGTTCTATATTTCTTTACACTGGACAATAAAAGCCATCATGGCCCAGTCAAAAAGTTGTGGGCACCAACTAGCAATCATGAGAGGGGTGGGGGGATTCAGAAGATAGTTGAACATAATAAATGCATTTCCTTATTATCCTTTTTGACTAGCAGTAGCTTTGATCATGAGCTTCTCTGGGAGCATGGCATCACGGCCTGCCACTCCATGCTCCAGAACAAGTGGCTGTCACTTGGTGGCATTAACAGTAGCAACTACTTCTTACCTGCAGGAACCTATGAAATTCACACTACTCAGGTACAATGTTTCATTTTTAAATTGTTTTTTAAACTGAGGGCCTGTAGTTGGTAGGCAGCCACTCTACTAATTGCCTGAGACCCTTAGATCATATTGCTTTAATTTTTCAGGCAAGGTCTTGTATTTCTGCCTGGACTGGTCATAGATCATGATCCTCCTACCTATGCCTCCTGAGTAGCTGGGATTACAGGAATGAGCCACCAGACCCATCTTTAGATCTATTTTTCCCCCTAATTGACATCTTTCTCACTACCTTCTGCTCCTGGATCCCAAAGTCATCAAGCTAATCAATAGCTCCTTTGCAAGTCTTCTTTAAAAAGATAGACATCACTAATAATTCCTCCAACAAAAATACCAATAATAAGAGGACTGAGCCATGGCTCAAGTGGTGAAGCACTTGCCTGGTGATCCCAGGCCTCAGTTTCAAGCTTTGGTACAGCCTAGAACCAAAACACGATGCAATATTAATACATAACCATAACAGAATATCACACACCAGAAGCCACTTGCTTCTACATGAAAGTCCATTAGAGATGACAGTTCAAGAAACACAACACAAGGAGAAATAAGCAACAACCTCTGGTTCTACCTCAATTCAAACATGTGTCCAAACGCTGATAGTTTTTCTCATTCTTCTTTTCTGGTCTTGGTGGGGTTGGGTAAAAGGTCTTCAGAGCATGTGTGTTTTCTGTGTTTAAATGTAAGTAAATTTGGGGGATGAAACAGAGATGCCTCTGGTGGAAAGGCTCTGCACCTCATGACTTGTTTTGGATCCTAGACATGGAGCAGAGAGCTGGTGTTTACTGCAGCCTGGCCAGGGAACTGCCTCCAGAAACAAACCTAGCTTGACTCACAGATGCCAGGCAAGGCTTACATTCCATTCTGTCAGCATGCCTGATGTGTTCATACCTCCTTGTTCTCATAGTTTACCTGGTAGACCATGGATTCCTGGGCTGTCTGGGAGGCCTTGCTTCAGCTCCTTAAAGACAGCCAGCCATTAATTTCAGCGGACATTTCCAGGAATCTCCACCGCCTCGAGAGGCATCTCTACAAACTGAAATGCTGCGTCAAAATGATTTGGAAGGGGTTGTCTTGCTGCAGGAGAGGTTGTGATCATGCTAAAACTATGTGCTCATGGACTGCAGTCGTCCTGGGTGACAGAGAAGGGGCAGCGTCTCTTTTTGTGTTTGGCACATTTGGAGAATTACTGCCAACTGGTGAAGTGTCCCCACTAACATTCTCCTAATGAGGAGACCCTACCAACACTTCCACCAAACCAAGTTCAGAGAGGAAGAAAACAAAGAGAGCAACACCCTCCTCTCTCCCCGGCCCCCACCACCTCGATGTTGCAAGATGAGCGGAATAGGAAGGTCCTGAAGCCTTCAGCCCAATTCCTGCAGCAGCCTGGTCTACTTGAACCCTTAAATATGTACTACAGATTGGTCTAAGCTCCTCAGGAACTTGCTTCATGGAGCCCTTTTCCCTACTCAGGAAGCATCATTTCAAGGCTTCCTTTCACCATCAGAGATCTCAAATGACCAGAGAGAAGACTATTTCTCAGTCACTTGTGCAGATGTCAATGCAGTGACAACAAAACCATGCATAAACTACCCTTGACTTTTACGTGTGCCCTCTGACACATTTCTAACACATGTGCCCTGGGCCTTGAGATGGGAGAGAGGTGTTTTAGCAAAGCAATGTCCTCTTGCTAAGTCATAACTCCAGCCCCATCAAGACCACAGTAAAGGCCATCACTTCATTACATACAGAAGTAGATCACCCAGCTTTGTGGCATACTTTGCTTGGGTGCCTGGAGGAAGGGGGCTGTTTAATCACAGATTGCCACCCTCACCCCAGAAATCTCAATAGATCTGGGGTGGAGAGGATGGTATTGAGAACATGTGTTTCTAATTCCTCAGTGACATTGAAGTGGGTGGCCTAAAGATCCACTGAGTGCCACTCTATAGGTCTTGGTTTGGGGTCTATAAGCTGCCAGAGGCAGATACAGTGGGTCACTAGGGAATGAAGTAGAGCATCTATCTGTCCATAGTAAGAGCATCACAGGTTCAAAGGCAGGATGGCTATGGAGGCACAAGCACAATGTTAGGGAAGGTCACACTTCATGCAGTGCCATTGTGTTTTGCCTCATTTCTGTTTGGTCAGACCTTAGAGCTAATTTGTAACTCAGGTTTCAAACCTGGCACAAAATATCCCCATTATTTCATGATACCTTATTGTAATTTGAATTACATCTTTAATTATAGTACTGCTGAGCATCTTTTCAAGGGCTTAGTGCCTATGGCAAATCTTCAAGTCACTAATCTTTTTTTTTTTAACTTGGATCACCTGTTTTTCTCAAGTAGTATAAGTTCTTTGTATGTTCTCAGCATCAATTCCTTATCAGGTACATGATTCGAAAATATTTTCTCCATTCCATGAGTTGCTTTTGCTCATCCTTGATAGAGTTATTCATTGCACAAAAGATTTTAGTTTTTAATTATGATGAAAACCAGTGTGTGTATTTTTGTTTTTCTTCTTGCTATGTTTTTGGTGCCATAACCAAAAAAATCACTGCCAAATCCAATATCATGAAGTTTTTCTTCTGTTTACCTCATATAGTTTTATACTTTTAGTTCTTGCATTTAAGTGTTCAATATCTTTTGAGTTAATTTTTATATAGTCTAAGGGTCCATTTTTTTTTCATGTACCACTTCTACTTTCCCTATGGACTTTTCGGTAAGAGTTTAGTTTTAGACTCTTATCTGTAGTCTACTGTACTCTATGCCTTTACCACACAGTTTGGATAACTGTAGCTTTGCTGTAACTTTCAAAATCAGGAAGTATAAACATCTTCAGTGTTTTTAGTTTTCCTTCTGCCCCAAGCTTATTTTGGCTAGTTTAACTCCCCTGATACCCTGATACTCTCTCTCTCTCTCTCTCTCTCTCTCTCTCTCTCTCTCTCTCTCTCTCTCTCTCTCTCTCTCTCTCTCTCTCTCTTATATATATAATATATATACACATATATACATACATATATCACTGAGCTTTTGCTATAAACTGTATTTAATAGCACAAATATCTTAGCATTTAGATGCCTCAAATAATTAGAAAGGTATTTTATGTTTGTGCATTCAAAGACATCTTATGTCTTCAGTCTCCTTCAGTTATTTTTCTGTTGCGCTTTTTAGTTTTCAGCATACAAGTCTTTCACCTTTTGTTAAATATACTATTTTATTCTTTTCTGATGCTATCGTAAGTGGAATTGTTTTGATTTCCTTTGCAGATTATTGATAGTTAATGTATAAGAAAGAAAGACAGTTTACATGTTAGTTTGACTCTTCCATATTTGCTCAAGTAGAGTTTGTTTTGTTTTGTTTTTGGGTCTGGTCATGGGGCCTGAACTCTGGGCCTGGGTGCTGTCCCTGAGCTCTTCAGCTCAAGGCTAGCGCTCTACCACTTGAGCCACAGCGCCACTTCCAGCATTTTTCTTTTCTTTCTTTCTTTTTTTTTTTTTTGCTTATGTAGTGCTGCGGAATCGAACTCAGACCCTCAGGCATGCAAGGCAAGTGCTCTACCACTGAGCCACCTTCCCAGCCCTGCTCAAGTGGAGTTTTTATCCCCATTCCACAACTTGGAAAATCACAGCACAGAGTGCTTAAGTAATCTTGCCCAAGTAGCTCAGCTAGTGACTGGAGAACTGAGATTCTAATCCAGACACTTGTTTGTAGCATCCTCATCATCACTTTTCATTTATTTTTCTGCAAAAGTGACTAACGGCATAGCCATCTCATTTGCAGCAAATGGACAATCCAAAACTCAAATTTTGGCCTGACTCCAAAGCTTTGTCTTTAAGTATCATGGCATTTTGACAGCCCTAGGACACCCCAGCCTCAAATCCAATAATTAATTAGTTTGGCTATTCAGGACAATTCAAGCTTTAAAAAATGCAATTAGTGTATGGAAGAGGTAAATAAATTTAACTTTGGAGTAGCCTTAGAGTGGCCTAGGGTTACACTGGTGCTGGGTGACTCCCGATTTCCCTCCTGATAGCCCTAGATGATGCATTTGGTTTACAGGATGTTTCATGATGACTTAAGCCACAGAGAAGCCAACGTTTTCCAACATTTTTAAAGGCAAAGAAAAGGAAGGTGACACCTAAACAAACTTCCCTTGAATCCTCCCAGCACACTTTAATAGCCTTTCTCCTCTAAACACTCATGAGGAGTTGACTGTTTAATGAGGAGTTTCCCACTCTGAGCTGCAAGGTAAATGTTCCAAATCCTGAGAGAAGCCCAGGAGTGGTGTCCAACCTGAAGTGCCAAATGAAATGACACCAACTGGCTTCATATGAATCAGTGGAACTCTTCAGCTGTTCCAGAGGTGGTCACTGTACCTTACAAAGGAATGCCATGGACACATCCCAAAGGCCTCGGGCAACAATCCCAAAAGGCAATGAACTTGAACTAAACATGCCTCCTCATTGGCTGCTGCTGTTGATGTTGTACAGGACTCTGCCCAATGGCTTTGGGCCTGAGTAAATGTTGGCTTGGCTGACCTGGTCCACTAAAATGAATTGAGCATGACTAAGGTACAGGGGTGCCAGCCCTTCCATTAACTGGGAAAGCACGCAGGGGCAGCTCAGAGGGCCAGCATACCAAGGATGCAAACAAAGACTCCTCTCCACAGGGCCCAGATTCAGGGAGGAGGGAAAGAAATGAGAGAAGAAATCTTGAGGTCTTGGGGGATCGTTTGCTGAACAAATCTATCCTCATGATTCTAACATAACCTGAGGAAAAAGCCACTAAGCTGATGTGAACAGATGGAAAGGTCTGTATCACACATAAGCCTCAACTTTACCACCTGTAAAATGATGCTGACACTCCTACTAACTATAAGAAATCCTGTTAGGACTAAACTATACTATGTAAGAGAAAAGAAAATATTGCATTGTTAAACACCCCATAGGAACTTAGCTACAGTTTCATAGCACAGGTTAGAGGATATAGGAATGGTAGACATAAGGCTAGAAATCTAAGGGCACTTCCTCTTTGAGTACGATGCTTAAATATAATTTATGGTGTGAATTCATATATAACTTCTGTAACTTAAAAAATTGTTAAAGGCACATGTGTACGTGAATGTAATAAATTAACAAGAATGACAATTATGACTCAGTTAGCTGCTAATAGACAATTAGGTTCTTTCCCCCATTTGTTTATTTAAATCTACTTTCAGAGAGGTCCACTCCATCCCAGTCTCCTGGGGGAGAAATCTGGAGTTAGCCCCATAATTTTCTATCTGAGATCACTAACTATTCCCTTGTCACTTGGGCCACAGAAATTGTGTCATTTCACTAAGCAACATGCAGGGTTTGGTTTTGTTTTTATAATGGTCAAAACTGTGCTTAAAGATTCATACCCACCAGGCTCAAGTGGCCTTGGTTTGGGACTTGTTATGTGTGGACAAGCATGAAAATCTTTCTTTATTTTCCCCTTTTTCTCATATCTTCTTGCCCCCAGATTTGGCCTCTTCCAGACTTGGACAGTGGAAGGGATGGGTCAAAGGATTATAGTTTTATATGGCCATAACAGATGATTGAAGTCACCTTTATTTAATTTGTTTTGTCACTTGTGTTCTGTTCTTGAGGAAGGGGGAATCTGCTTTATTTGGTAATCATTTCATCTCTGAAAAAATGTTGCCACTTCAGTTTCTTACCATACAGGACAGTATGGCCTTACTGATTATCCCACATCCTTCCTTTACTTCCTGGCATGCTTTACCGTAATGGAGTATCTCTCTACTGGTGTCCCAGCATTGAGAACAGTTGAGAACACTCCCCATTTGATCCATAGGAAACAAATTTGGGAGTGTGGACCGTTCCCTGAGCAATCAACTTTTTAAAAGCCTCTCAGAGTAACTGTTGCCCACAGCCACTCGTTTCCCAGAATTAACTCCTCCATGTTCAAAAGTCTTTTGATGATTTATTTCAAGTCTTGGTGGTAAGCTTAGAGCTCCACTCATTTTTCTTGAAGTTAAGAAAAGTATCCAAGACTAGGGTAAGCTTGGGGTATGAAGTGAGGAGCATAATACGGTCACATGTTCATACTTCTCTCTTCCTACCACTTCTCTGTCTCTAAGTTTATCCTTTTATAATGTCCAATGAAGAGTTCAATATCACAAAAGCAACCCTCATCTATCTAGTTTTCATATCCAGCCTAGAAGCTCCAGAAAATGTTTCCAATTTGACATAATATTAAAATGCAAGTCTTCCTGCCCATTGCCTTAAGATATCTGCCTTCAAATACTATTGGCTCTTTGCTAAAAGAGGTAGGAAATAGTCTTTTCTCCTGTTTCAAAAAAGGACTAAAAACAAGTACTATATATATTAATAGCAACTAATCTCAAAGGCTGGAAATGTGAATAATCTTTTATATTTCTCTAAATTTTAATCAATTTAGTATTTTTTTTTCGTTGTTGTTGTTGTTGTTGTTGTTGTTTTGCTGGTTGTAGGGCTTAAACTCTGGGCCTGGGCTCTGTCCTTCAGCTCTTCAGCTCAAGGCTGTTTATGTGGTGCTGAGGAATTGAACTCAGAGCCTCATGCATGTGAGGCAAGCACTCTACCACTGAGCAACCTTCCCAGCCCTTCTCTAAATATTTAAAATTATTTTTTTAACTTTTTATTTATTTTTATTGTGAATATACTGTACAGAGGGGTTACAATTACATGGGCAAGATAATGAGTACATTTCTTATCAAGCATTGTAGCCCCCTCCTTTGTTTCCCCTTCCCATCCCTTCCCATACTCCCCCCACCCTCCCACCCAATCCTCCCCCCCACCAAAGTTGTAAAGTTCATTTTCGACATAACAACTTTAAAATTATTTTTTAATGGAAATATGGTGTTATTCTTTTTATTCTATTTATTTTGTATTATCTTTGCACAAAGGATATGTCATCAACAAAGCAGTTTATGAATACAATGCATCTTGATCCATGTCACCCCTTTCAACATTCTCATCCATCCTTCCCAACCTACCTCTTCCCTCACTTTTCTTAATTTTTTAGAATGTACATTGAATATTGTACTGCATTTCTCCCTTCCTTCTCTTTACTCATCTACCCCTTTCTTCTTGACCACACCCAACCCCTTTCAAGTACCCATTTCCTGGGATTTCTTGTTGAAATTTGATTTTGCCTTTCTCAGGAATTATCTTATTTGGGTTCTGCCTTGAACGTATCATATTTCAGTTGATATATTTGCATGCACTTGCATACTACCCAGTATATTTATTTATGTGTTTGTAAATTCATTCTAGCTTCCACATATGGCAGACCACATGCAACCTTCACCCCATGGGCCTGCCTTACTTCATTTCACATGATACCCCCCATGCTACCATACCTTTGCAAATATCAGTCTCTCCAATGGATGAGGAAAATTCCATTGTAAAACATTCCGAAATGTGGTGTTATTCTTAGTAAAAGATAAAAAAAAATCATAGAAAATGAGAACATATGAAAGAAGAAAGGGCAGGAAAGGAGGGTAAGAAAGAGAAAAAGAAATGAAGATCCCAAGCCTGTTTAGGACAGAATTATTAGAAGATAGAAAACTGGTTTCACTATTTCCTTTAAAAGTATGCTTTGGAAGTAGAGGGATGGCACAAGTAGTAGAGCAAAGAGTGAAGAGAGAGTACAAGACCCTGAGTTCAAGCACCAGCACCATAACAAAAAATTAAAGGATGTTTGCAGTCAGGCATTGGTGATTCATGCCTGTAATCCTAGCTATTCAGGAAGCCGAGGGCTGAGGATCCTGGTTCAAAGCCACCCCCAAGCAAGAAAGTTCGTGAGACTCTTATCTCCACCTAAAGACCGGAAGTGGAACTGTAGCTCAAAGTGGTAGACAAGTTCAAGCCCTATGAGTGACAAAAAAGAAAAAAGAATTACTAGAGTGCTGTCAGTTTTTGCATGACAAATGTATGTAGCACTTTGAGGATAGTCTTGCAATTATCAACTTCTTTGTAGGGAATGAAAACAAACTACTATCAACCATGGTTAAGAGAATGACCAGTTTATATTTGCCTGTAGTTCAGTGACAGGCCTAACTATACTACTGGAAAGAAACTGAGAATTAGTGTCATTCACATGGGACTGGCACAGCATGCACTGTACATCAGCCATGACGGAGGAGATGTGGGAAGTTAATAGAAAGTAGCTACACAAACAAGACTGCAGAGACCACCTACAAGCTCTTTAAATAACATTAGTTTAACAGCATCTATTTGAACAATGTGCTAATCTCAGAAAATCTTCCCATAAAAGCAAGTTTTGGCAGCATCTCATTAACCAACAGGCTTCTAACCATAGCTAGGCGAAATAAGAAAATGTCAAGTCTCTTTGCTTTTCTTTCATTCTAACACTCCAACTTGTCACTCTAGGAGCTAGGATCAGCGGCATCAGGTGTAACTACAATGGGGTGATATCAGAAGCACCTGAAACAGAGAAAAAGCTGTGTGTGGAATGGAACCTATGTACCCCTCAGATCCATTCTCTACCATCTCCAACAATCTTGATATACAAGGAGGCTGATTTCTACAAAGCTTTCCTGCCATCTTCATTTTTGAAAAGGTCAGCCAGTAGAGGGTGTCTGAAATTCTTGGAAACAAGAAAAGAGAGAGGGGTTTGGGTATTTATTCATAATTCATTCATTCATTCATTCCCCTAGAGCTCCTAGCAGAAAGCCCTTGCCTACAGTCACAGCTCTGCCCAGTGTCTAGGAACTACACTATCTCCCTTTTCAGGTAATACCAGCTACAGCAAAATAGGTGCTCAAGCAGGGTAAAAGTGAGTATAGAAAATTTTGCTAAGATGTCTAGTATATGTCTGAGTCAAGCAGAAAAGGTCAGATAAGGTGATGTTAGGGAAATGAACCCTAACATATGTATTCAAATTTTTTTCTTTCATGTGATTGTTTCTAACACATTTATAAGATTATTTCTTTGTTGCTTTGTATGTCCCTCCCCCATGGTATAACCCCTGCTTTCACTGTATTTGATGTTGGTATAATTTGTGGAGGGGAAGGGGAAAAACAAGTCGTTTAAATAGGGATACAGGTGGACCCATTGCAACAATGAAATGTACAAGTTGTTATGTGGAAAACGAACTTTACAACTTTGGTGGGGGAAGGGGAGTGGCGGCGGGGAGGATTGTGTGGGTGGGCGAGGGAGGACTGGGTGGGGGGGCCAGGGGAGGATGGGAAGGGATGGGAAGGGGAAACAAAGGAGGAGGCTACAATGCTTGATAAGAAATGTACTCATTATCTCGCCCATGTAATTGTAACCCCTCTATACAGTATTTTCACAATTTAAAAAAATTGGAAAAAAAGAAAATTTTTCAAAGGACTGCTTTATGTCCATGAGTTAGATAGTGATGGTTTGGTTTAGGTGACAGAAATAAGAAGAATGTTCTAAAAACACTGAAGAAATAAAATTAATACTTGGTAGGTTGGATTTAAGTAAGTTTCAAGTCTAAGAAATAGAATGAGCCAGTAATTTTTTTAAAAAAAATTCCAACAGAGAAAAGCCAAGGGCTTCATTGTTCAATTTTATCAAACTTTTAAAGAATTAATAATGCTTCTTCTAATAGTCCATAAACTGAAAGGAAAGAAATGCTTTCAAATTTACTGTGTAAGGTCACCATCACCCTGTTCCCAAAATCTGACAAGGATAGAACAAAAAGAAAACCAAGACTAATGGCTCCAATAAACATAGATTTAAAAAATCATCAACAAAATACTGCCTAATCAAATTCAACAGTACATCAAAAAGATCATTCAAAGATGCAAGGGCAGATCAACATATGCAAATCAAAAACATGACATAACACATTAACAGAATGAAAAGTTTTTAAGAAGTCATGCAGTAAAAGCATTTAATAAATTCAATCTTGAGGTTTGTTTGTATACACATGCAGTATTGGTATGCTTTTTAACTCACAACTGTTCACAACTAGAACTGTACCACTTGAGAAATGCCTCCATTCTACCCTTTTACTGATTAATTGGAAGTCTCTCAGATTTGTCTGCCTGTGCTGGCTTTGAACTTCAGTCCTCACATCTCAACTGGTATATAACAATAGCACCTAGCTAAATTCAACATGCTTTAATAACAAAAGCCCTGAACAAAATTGGGTATAAACTTACCATGTTACAACTAAAGGCTATAGATATGCTAAACCCACAGCAATATACTATTGAATGGGAAAAAGCTGAAAACATTTCTTTTTTTAGTTTAATTTTTTTTATTGTGAGAATACCCTACAGAGGAGTTACAATTACATGGGCAAGATTACAAGTACATTTCTTATCAAGCATTGTTGCCTCCTCTTTGTTTCCCCTTCCCATCCCTTCCCATACACCCCCCTTCCCCCAACCCGATGCTCACCCCCCCAAGGTTGTAAAGTTCATTTTTCGACATGACGACTTGTACATCTCATTGTTGCAATGGGTCCACCTGTATCCCTAGATAAACGACTTGTTTTTGCCCTTCCCTTCCACAAATTATACCAACATCAAATACAGTGGAAGCATGGGTTATACCGTGGAGGAGGGACATACAAAGTAACATAGATATCATCTTATAAATATGTTAGAAACAATTGCATGAAGGAAAACAAAAAACAAAAAATCACTTGAATACTTATCTTAGGGTTCATTCCCCTAACATCACCTTATCTGACCTTTTCTGCTTGACTTAGACATATACTAGATATTGCAAAGAAGGGAAACCATGGGACCTATGTTTCTTTGGGCCAGGCTTACTTCACTTAATATAATTTTTTCCAAGTCTTTCCATTTCCTAACAAATGGGACAATGTCATTCTTTCTGATGGAGGCATAGAAGAAACAACTGCCCAATAAATAAGTGGGCAAAAGACTTAAAGAGAAACTTCTCTGAAGAAGAAAGAAGGATGGCCAATAGACACATGAAGAAATGCTCAACATCCCTAGTCATAAAAGAAATGCAAATCAAAACAACATTGAGATATCACCTCACTCCAGTTAGAATAGCAAAAATCAAGAACTCTAACAACAACAGATGCTGGAGGGGATGTGGACAGAAGGAAAACTTACTTCATTGTTGGTGGGAATGTAAACTTGTTTAACCACTTTGGAAAGCAGTATGGAGGTTCCTCAAAAGACTTCACATAGAGCTCCCCTATGACCCAGCAATCCCACTTTTGGGCATTTACCCAAATGTTTACAAACAAGACCACACTAAAGCTACCAGCACAACTATGATTATTGCAGCATTATTTACCATAGCTAAGATATGGAACCAACCCAGATGTCCCTCAGTAGATGAGTGGATCAAGAAAATGTGGTATATATACACAATGGAATTCTATGCCTCCATCAGAAAGAAAGACATTGCCCCATTTGTTAGGAAATGGAAAAACTTGGAAAAAATTATATTAAGTAAAGTAAGCCAGGCCCAAAGAAACATAGGTCCCATGGTTTCCCTTATTTGCAATATCTAGTTTATGTATGAGTCAAGCGGAAAAGGTCAGATAATGTGATGTCAGGAAAATGAACCCTTAGATATGTATTTTAATGTCTTTTCTTTCATGCATGTGTTTCTAATGCATTTATAAGATTATCTCTTTGTTGCTTTGTATGTCCCTCCCCCACAGTATAACCCCTGCTTTCACTATATTTGATGTCAATATAACATGTGGAGGAGATGGGGAAAAACCAGTTGTTTAAGGATACAGGTGGACCTGATGCAACAACGAGAAGTACAAATTGTCCTGTCCAAAACGAGCTTTACAACGTCGGTTCCGGGGGGGAGGGAAAGGGGGAGGAAGGAGAAGGATTGTGATGGGGGGGGGGGAGAGGCTGGGAAGGAATGTGAAGGGTAAACCAAAGGAGGAGGCTGCAATGCTTGGTAAGAAATGTACGCATTATCCTACCCATGTAATTGTAACCCCTCTATACAGTATGTTCACAAATAAAATAAAATAGTTTTAAAAAAAGAAATACAAATGGGGGGATGGGAAGGGATGAGAAGGGGAAACAAAGGAGGAGGCTACAATGCTTGATAAGAAATGTACTCATTATCTTGCCCATGTAATTGTAACCCCTCTGTACAGTATTTTCACAATAAAAAAAGAAAAAAGAAAGAAAGAAAGAAAGAAAGAAAGAAAGAAAGAAAGAAAGAAAGAAAGAAAGAAAGAAAGAAAGAAAGGCAAATCAAAACAACATTGAGGGTCGGGGAAGGTGGCTCAGTGGTAGAACACTTGTCTTACATGCCTGAGGCCCTGGGTTCGATTCTTCAGCACCACATAAGCAAAAAGAAAAAAGCCAGAAGTGGTGCTGTGGCTCAAGTGTTAGAGCGCTAGCCTTGAGCTGAAGAACTGAGGGACAGCGTCCAGGCCCAGAGTTCAGGCCCATCACCGGACCCCCCTCCAAAAAAAAAACAATAACATTGAGATACCACCTCACCCCAGCTAGAATGGCTATAATCAAGAACTCTAATAACAACAGATGCTGGAGGGGATGTGGACAGAAAGGAACCTTACTTCATTGTTGGTGGGAATGTAAACTTGTTCAACCACTTTGGAAAGCAGTATGGAGGTTCCTCAAAAGACTTCACATAGATCTCCCCTATGATCCAGCAATCCCACTTTTGGGCATTTACCCAAACGATCGCAAACAAGACAATAGTAAAGCTATCAGCACAACTATATTTATTGCAGCATTATTTACCATAGCTAAGATATGGAACCAACCCAGATGCCCCTCAGTAGATGAATGGATCAAGAAAATGTGGTGTGATTGTGTGTATATATATATATATACACACACACACACACACACACACACAAAGAAAACATTTCTTTTTTTTTAATTTAATTTAATTTTATTTGAGAACATACTGTACAGAGGGGCTACAATTACATGGGCAGGATAATGCATACATTTCTTACCAAGCATTGCAGCCTCCTCCTTTGTTTACCCTTCACCTCAGCCTCCCCCCTCCCCCCACCCAATTATACCCCCCTTCCCCCCCAAAACCGACATTGTAAAGCTGGTTTTGACATGACATTTTGTACTTCTCATTGTTGCAACAGGTCCATCTGAATCCTTAAACGACTTGTTTGTCCCCATCTCCTCCACATGTTATACTGACATCAAATAAAGTGAAAGGGGGGGTTACACTGTGGGGGAGGGACATACAAAGCAACAAAGAAATAATCTTATAAATGCGTTAGAAACACATGCATGAAAGAAATGAAAACATTAAAATACATATTTAAGGGTTCATTTTCCTAACATCACATTATCTGACCTTTTCCGCTTGACTCATACATATACTAGATATTGCAAATAAGGGAAACCATGGGACCTATGCTTCTTTGGGCCTGGCTTACTTCACTTAATGTAATTTTTTCCAAACTTTTCCATTTCCTAAGAAATGGGGCAATGTCATTCTTTCTGATGGAGGCATAGAATTCCATTGTGTATATATACCACATTTTCTTGATCCGTTCATCTACTGAGGGGCATCTGGGTTGGTTCCATATCTTAGCTATGGTAAATAATGCTGCAATAAACATAGTTGTGCTGGTAGCTTTAGTGTGGTCTTGTTTGTATACATTTGGGTAAATGCCCAAAAGTGGGATTGCTGGATCATAGGGGAGATCTATGTGAAGTCTTTTGAGGGACCTCCATTCTGCTTTCCAAAGTGGTTGAACAAGTTTACATTCCCACCAACAATGAAGTAAGGTTCCTTTCTGTCCACATCCCCTCCAGCATCTGTTGTTGTTAAGAGTTCTTGATTTTTGCTGTTCTAACTGGAGTGAGGTGATATCTCAATGTTGTTTTGATTTGCATTTCTTTTATGGCTAGGGATGTGTCTATTGGCCATCCTTCTTTCTTCTTCAGAGAAGCTTCTCTTTAAGTCTTTCGCCCACTTATTTATTGGGCAGTTGTTTCTTTGAGGATTTGTTGTTGGGGGTTTAATTTTTTGAGTTCCAAGTATATTTTACATATGAGACCCTTGTCCGTTGTATGGCTAGTAAAGATCTTCTCCCAATCGGTGGGCTTTCTATTGATCTTGCTAGCTATGTCATTTTCCCTGCAGAAGCTCTGCAATCTTATGCAATCCCATTTGTCCAACCTTTCTTTGATTTGTTGTGCTTCCGGGACTCTATTCAAAAAATTTCGGCCTGAGCCAAGGAGACCTAGAGTTTCTCCTATTCCATCCTGTAATGTTTTCAGAGTGTCTGCTTTGAGTTCAAGGTCTTTGATCCATTTGGAGTTGATTCTGGTGCAGGGTGATATATAAGGATCTAGCTTTAGTTTTCTACATGTAGTTAACCAATTTTGCCAGCACCATTTACTGAAGAGGCTGTCTTTCTTCCATTCTATTGTTTTAGCTTCCTTATCGAAGATTAGATGGCTAAAGGTCTGTAGGTTCATTTCTGGGTTTTCAATTCTATTCCATTGGTCCTGAGGTCTGTTCTTATGCCAATACCAAGCTGTTTTGATTACTATGGCTTTATAGTAGAGTTTGAAATTTGGTATTGATATTCCTCCAGCAGTGTTCTTTCTGTTGAGGAGTGTTTTTGCTATTGTGGGTCTTTTATTGTTCCATATGAATTTTTGGATTGCCTCTTCTATTTCCTTGAAGAATGAGGGTGGAATTTTCATAGGTATCGCGTTGAATTTGTAGATAACCTTGGGAAGTGTTGCCATTTTCACGATGTTAATCTTGCCAATCCAGGACCATGGGAGGTTTTGCCATTTTTTAAGTTCTGTGTTGATTTCCTTTTTCAAGATTTTAAAGTTTTCATCATAGAGGTCCTTCACTTCTTTAGTTAAGTTAATTCCTAGATATTTTATTTTTTGTGGGGCTATTACAAATGGAGTTGCTTTCCTAATTTCAGCCACATTTTTCTCATTGTTGGCATACAGAAAAGCCATTGATTTTGGGGGGTTAATTTTATAACCTGCTACTTTGCCAAAGTTTTGAATCAGCTTGAGTACTTTGGGATTGGAGTCTATGGGATTCTTTAAATATAAGATCATGTCATCTGCAAAGAGGGAGAGTTTTATTTCTTCTTTCCCTATTTGGATCCCCTTTATGTCTGCATCTTGTCTTATTGCTGTAGCTAGGCATTCTAATGCTAGATTGAAGAGAAGTGGAGGGAGTGGGCATCCTTGTCTTGTTCCTGAGTTAAGAGGAAATGGCTTTAGTTTTTCACCATTGTGTATAATGCTGGCTGTAGGTTTGTCATATATAGCCTTTATTGTATTGAGGAATGTTCCATGGATTCCTAATTTTCCCAAAACCTTCATCATGAAGTGGTGTTGGATCTTGTCGAATGCTTTTTCTGCGTCTATTGAGATAACCATGTGGTTCTTGTTCTTGCTCCTGTTGATGTGATGAATAATATTAATTGATTTGTGTATATTGAACCAGCTTTGCATCCCTGAAATGAATCCTGTTTGATCGTGGTGTATGATTTTTTGGATGAATTGTTGAAGTCGATTGGCCAAAATTTTGTTGAGAAGTTTTGCATCAATGTTCATCAAAGAAATGGGTCTATAGTTCTCTTTCTTTGATGAGTCCCTGCCCGGTTTTGGGATGAGGGTTATGATGGCTTCATAGAATGTGTTCGGTAGTGAACTTTCTCTTTCAATTTCATTGAAGAGTTGGAGGAGTATTGGTGTGAGCTCTGCTTTGAAGGCCTTGTAAAATTCCGCTGTAAAACCATCTGGTCCTGGACTTTTCTTAGCTGGGAGGTCTCTTATTGCTGTTTCTATTTCAATGCTTGATATGGGCCTGTTAAGATAGTTTAACTCATCTTGGTTTAGTTTTGGCATGTCAATATTTGCTAGGAAAAGGTCCATTTCTGTCAAGTTGCCAAACTTATTAGCATAAAGTTTTGAGAAGTATTCCCTTATAATGTTCTGAATCTTGGTTGTTTCCGTGGTGATGTTTCCATTCTCATCTCTGAGTTTATTAATTTGGGTGTGTTCTCTTCTTTTTCTGATAAGATTTGCTAAGGGTCTGTCAATTTTGTTAAGTTTTTCAAAGAACCAACTCTTTGTTTTGTTGATTCTTTCTATAGTTTTTTTGGATTCTAATTCATTTAATTCTGATTTAATTTTGATTATTTCTTTCCGTCTACTGGATTGGGGTTTATCTTGCTGCTCTTTTTCAAGGAGGTTTAGATGTGTCATTAAATTGCTAGTTTCAGATCTCTCCAATTTGTTGATATAGGAGCTCATTGCTATAAACTTGCCTCTGAGTACTGCCTTTGCTGTGTCCCAGAGGAGCTGATAATTTGTGTGTTCATTTTTCTTGAATAGCATGAACATTTGACTTTCCTTTCTAATCTCTTCCATGACCCACTCTTGATTCAACAGTGTGTTTTTCAGCCTCCATGTGATACCGGACTTTCTTTGGTGGTTTTTGGTGTTGAGTTCTAATTTTATTCCCTTGTGGTCAGAGAGAATGCAAGGTATAACTTCAATGTTTCTGAATTTAGACAAATTTGCTTTGTGGCCTAGAATGTGGTCTATTTTAGAAAACGTTCCATGTGCTGCTGAGATGTACGTGTATTCTGATGCTGCTGGGTGAAATGTTCGGTAAATGTCTGTTAAGTCTAGTTGATCTATGCAGCTGTTTAGATCTGCGGTTTCTCTGTTGAGTTTTTGCCGAGTTGATCTGTCTAGTGGGGAGAGTGGTGTGTTAAAATCCCCAACAATTAATGTCTTTGGATCTATGTGGGATTTGAGGGAAAGTAGTGTTTCTTTGATAAATTTGGGTGCTCCATTGTTTGGCGAATAGATATTTAGAATTGTAATACCCTCCTGAAGGAGAGATCCTTTAATTAGTATGTAGTGACCTTCTTTATCTCGTCTCACGATTTTTAATTTGAAGTCTATTTTATCTGATATTAGGATTGCAACTCCCGCCTGTTTATGAGGGCCGTTTGCTTGGTAGATTTTGTTCCAGCCTTTAACATTGAAAATGTGTTTGTTTTTACGGGCAAGATGTGACTCCTGCAGGCAGCAGATAGAAGGGTCTTGTTTTTTAATCCAACTAGACAGTCTATATCGCTTAATTGGAGAGTTTAGTCCGTTAACGTTAAGAGATAGGACTGAGAGGTATTTGGGAGTTCCTGCCATGTTATCTACCTTCTTGGGGGCTGCGAAAACTGGGTTCTTCCTATGGTTCTTGGATTCTCAGTTTGGGTGCAGTTTGTTGGCCTTTATTGCGGTCTTGTTGGTTTTCTATGTGTAGGACATCTTTAAGAATCTTTTGTAGGGCTGGTTTGGTGGAGATGTATTGTTTCAATTTTTCTTTGCTGTGGAATGTTTTTATTTGGCCTTCAGTTATGAAGGAGAGTTTAGCTGGGTACAGTATTCTTGGTTGATAGTTGTTTGTTTTTAGGGCATGGCATACATCATTCCAGGCTCTTCTTGCTTTGATTGTCTCTGCTGAGAAATCTGAGGTGATTCTAATTGGTTTCCTTTTATAGGTGATTACCCTTTTCTCCCTGACAGCTTTAAGGATCTTTTCCTTGTTCTGAGTTGATCCTGTGTGGATTATAATGTGACGGTGGGATGTCCTATTCTGGTCTGGTCTATTTGGGGTTCTAAAGGCTTCTTGTATCTGAATAGGCCTATCTTTTTGCATGTTTGGGAAGTTCTCTACTAGGATCCTGTTAAACAAATTTCCTAGACCATTAACTTCTGTTTCTAGGTGCTCCTCTACACCCATTATCCTTAAGTTAAGCCTTCTGATGGTGTCTTCCAGGTTTTGGATAGATCTATCATATTTCTTGGACTTGTCTTGGATGGTTGTATGTTCTTTCTCTATAATATCTAGGCTGTCTTCAATCCCTGAGATTCGATCTTCTGCATGGTCTAACCTGCTGTCAAGACTCTCTACTTTGTTTTTTATCTCTTTTCCTTCTAATTGGTCAGCTTTGATGGCTTCAAGTTCTTTGTTGAAGCTCTGTTTTAGGTCTTGTATGAATCTCTTTACTTCCTTAATTTGGTGTTCTGTGTTTGTCCTCAAATCACTTAGTTGATTGGATATGGTTTCTTTGGACTCCCATTCCTTCTGTTGGGTTCCATTCAGCATTCCTTTTGTGGTCTCGCTGACTTCCTTCAGCTCTTTGTTAATGGATTCTATGGATGCCTTTAGTGATCTTTGTGTGTTCTCTACCTGGTCTCTCAATTCCTGTATTACTCTTTGTTTAGCTTCCTCACGTTCGTGGGATTCCTGCAGTTCTCTTTGAGTGTTCTCAGCCTGCTCATGCCATTCCTCCCTTTCTCTTTGAGTATTCTCAAGTTGTTCACGCAAATCCTGTATCAGTTTTTGAGTAGCTTCCTCACGCTTATGATATTCCTGTATAAACTTCTGGGATGCCTCCTCTCTCTCCCTATCACGCTCATAGAGAGTCCTTTGTAAGTTGTCAAACTTCTCATTTATCATGTTTGCCACCAGTGTTTGTAGAGCTATTTGGGAACTCTCCTCTGGATTGTTCATTATCTGATCTGACCCCTGATTATCAAGATTGGGAATTGAGATACCCGAATTTGCCATTTTTCTTGTGTTTTTCCGGCTTACTCTGCCCATTTGAGATGAAGATAGCACCAGTTTTGTGCTAGAACACTATCTTAAGGCAACCATCAACCAAAGTTTGCATTTGTACAGTCAATAGTCTACAGATACAATCTAATTCAACAGATACATCTATTCAACATCAAACAACTATATTTTAAAGGACTTTGAACCGCAGAAAAGAATTTGGAAAACCAGAAATTATTAGGATTAGGGAGAGATGTGGGTAAAAAATAGGAATAGATTGGTGTGGGGAGGCACAGGGAGAGTTAACTATGTCCTAATCACAATGCAGGAAATGGGTTGGGTAGGATGCAAGTAGAGAGAGAGAGAAAAAGAAGAGAGGGATAGGGGAATGAAAAGAGACCAGAAAAAAAATAGAAACGTAAAAATTATTGTTATTATAGACATTAAAAGACCATCTATTTAGAGAGGAATGTGAATATGTTGAGAGAAAGGGAGGGACATAGAGGAGATGTGAAAAACTTTAAGGATGGGAAAGGGAGAAGAAAAGATCAGAAGTTCAGTAGAGCTAGACAAAAAACAAAAAGATAATTAAGAAAGAAAGAAAAAGAGAAAGAAGATAAGAAAAGAAAGGAAAACGCTCATTCACATATTCCTAAAATAAAAATTATAAGAGGAGAAAAAAAAAGTTACTGGAAATCAATTATTTTTTCAGAAGAGGCAAAAATTAAAGATTAATAAAAGTTTTAGAAGAGAAAAAAAAATTTTATATATATAAGGTAACAAAAAACAAAAAACAAACAAAAAAAGAAAAGAAGAAGAAGAAGAAAAAAGTCCTTTGATTTTTTTTTGGGGGGGGAGGGGTGGGAAGAATCCTGTATCTCCCTTTTGTCTGTAACCAGCCTTTTGTTGGAGTCTCTGGTCAGCTTGAGGTCCTGTGGCTTGATTGGTTTCTTAAGTCGGTTTGTTGGAAGAGGCAGAAAAATGTTCTGCTTTACCCAAGATTTTGAGATCCCCCTCCCAGGTTAGTTTTCTAGGAGGGTGATCTGCTTTGAGAATCACAAAAGAGGGGGATGCAGTGGTGAGGCTAGGTTCTGGGTAGAGTTGAGGCCTTTCAACAATCAGTAGCTTTTTCCTGGGGCTGTTTTGTGCAAAAAAAAAAAAAAAAAAAAAAATCTCCCAGAGCCCAGCCTGGAGCCATTCTCAGGGATTCTGTTTTTCAATTGATTGTTGAGGCTGCTAGAGGGAGGGGCAGCCTCTGGCTCTGGTTACCCAGTGAGGCAAGGCACTCCAATGGCTGGCCCCTGAGCTGGGTGACTTTTCCCTGGTTGGAGCCGAGTCTGGCAGGTCACTTTGCCGTTAAGTTCTTGTGACCTGCTAAATGACTCGTTTTATTCCAAGGCCTGGGTTGGAGCTGGCAGCTCCTCCGAGCTTTGTCGGTATCCAAGATGGAGATCACTGGTGCTGGGGGGGGAGGGGTGGCCTTCCCTCCTCAGCTCCCTGAGAAGGAGTGAGGACATCGGGCTTCTACTCCACGCCGAGTCTTGGATCCTGGGTCGTCTCTGGTCTGCAAGCTGCAGGATGAAGATGTCCGCTCTTTGTTGGTTCTTGCTGATGTTGAGTAGAATCCGCTCGCCCGCTGCGTCTGGCTCCTTCTTCCCGGACTCTCTGTGTGAGCGCTCAGGTATGGCCCCGGCTGCGGTCTCCGCCGCTTGCGACCCTGCCGCCGCCGCCGCCGCGGCTGCTGGCGAGCACTCAGATGTGTCTTTTTGCCTTGGCTTCCCTCTCTCGTCTAACTCTCTGTCCTGTGATGGCACACTTGGTGTGATTCTCTGGCTTAGGACTGTTCACTGGAACTCTAAAACTGCTTTCTATTCGAGAGCTTGTTCAGATTACAGCTTCTCCTCCGCCATCTTCCAGGAACTCCTCTGCATGTTCTTATATTGGAAGAGTTACTAATTAAAATGTCTATACTACCCCACAGTTCTACAGAATCAATACAATCCCCAATAATGTACCAATAACACTGCTCAAAGAACTAGGAACAAACAACATGGAATTCACATTGAAGCACAAAAGATCATGATAGTCAAAATAATCTTAAGCAAAAGGAACAGAGCTAGAGGCATCACAATATTCAAATCCAAAATACACTACAAAAGTCATTGTGAGCAAAGCAGTATGATTTCAGTATAAAAATGGACATGTAAACCAATGGAACTGAATAATAGTTTAAAGTAGGTAGAGACTTTTTTTTCAAAGGGTAGAACTATGTCCTGTCTTGCAGAAAATGGGAGTTAAATACTCAAAAGACTACGGGCTTTATACGTTCTGAGCCATTATCCAGCAATTCCTAATCCCTAGGCAACAGTACTATGTGGGTCAGATGAGTACTGTTTTCTAAAACATGGAAAAAATTGTAGCCCCACATAAAACACAGTGGCAATAAGTGACTTTAGAACTTCTTTTTTTCCAGGTATGCCTTTCAATTCTGTCTCTTCATCTGTTGTAAAGAGTCTACAGTAATTTTTAAGAAGGTACATGTACATAGTTCTTCTATGTCTCCTATTCTTATAACTTAATATCTAGATGTAGATGTGATAAGAGTGAGCTGGTTTGAGTTTTTCCAGCCTTTTATTCCCCATTTTAATGTTTGCATGTAGCCCTTTTAAGATTTATTTTAATTTTTCTCACTCCAATATTTCACCTTGTTTAAAAATCAACTTAAAATGGACAAATATCTATATGTAGGTTTGAAATACTGAAACCAGCAGGAGAAAACATCAGCTGAACATTTTAAGAAATTGGTTCAAGTAATAATTTTCTGGATAAGACTAGAAACACAGAAGAAAAAGGCAAAACCATGACAAATGGAATTACATCCAAAAAAAATATTCCACACAGAAAACAACAAAACAAAGAGAAAAGTTTGCAGAATGGAAGAAAACATTTTCTAACTGGAGCTTGACAGTAAATATCGAGAGCCTATAAAGAAATTAAGAACTTGACAATAGAAGAACAATTTTTAAGCGGGAAAATGTCCTAAATAGACTCTTCAAAAAAATAAATACAAGAGGTCAAGAAATATATGAATAAATGCTTATTATCATTAGCTATTAGGGAAATGCACATCTAAACAATAGTGGGAAACTACCTCACTCTAGTTAGAATGGCTATTAGCAAACATACAAATAACAAATACTGGTGAGGAAAGAGAACTCATACTTTGTGAAGGAATGTAAACTAGTAGCGCCACTTTTGAGAGCCATATGGAGGTTCTTCAAAACACTAATAGAGCAGAATAGCTTAATAGCTATGTACATATGACAATATAAGATGATGCTAAGCTAAATGAACTCCAAAACATGGACACAAGAGGGTTTTTTTTTAATTTAATTTTATTTTATTTGTGAACATACTGTACAGAGGGGTTACAATTACATGGGCAGGATAATGCATACATTTCTTACCAAGCATTGCACCCTCCTCCTTTGGTTTACCCTTCACATCCCTTCCCAGCCTCCCCCCTCCCCCCCAATCCCAATCCTTCTCCTTCCCCCCCCTTCCCCCCCCCACCGACGTTGTAAAGCTCGTTTTGGACATGACAACTTGTACTTCTCATTGTTGCAACAAGTCCACCTGTATCCTTAAACAACTGGTTTTTCCCCATCTCCTCCACAAGTTATACTGACATCAAATATAGTGAAAGCAGGGGTTATACTGTGGGGGAGGGACATACAAAGCAACAAAGAGATAATCTTATAAATGCGTTAGAAACACATGCATGAAAGAAAAAAACATTAAAATACATATCTAAGGGTTCATTTTCCTGACCTCATATTATCTGACCTTTTCCACTTGACTCATACATATACTAGATATTGCAAATAAGGGAAACCATGGGACCTATGTTTCTTTGGGCCTGGCTTACTTCATTTAATATAATTTTTTCCAAGTTTTTCCATTTCCTAACAAATGGGGCAATGTCATTCTTTCTGATGGAGGCATAGAATTCCATTGTGTGTATATACCACATTTTCTTGATCCATTCATCTACTGAGGGACATCTGGGTTAGTTCCATATCTTAGCTATGGTAAATAATGCTGCAATAAACATTGTTGTGCTGGTAGTTTTAGTGTGGTCTTGTTTGTAAACATTTGGGTAAATGCCCAAAAGTGGGATTGCTGGATCATAGGGGAGCTCTATGTGAAGTCTTTTGAGGAACCTCCATACTGCTTTCCAAAGTGGTTGAACAAGTTTACATTCCCACCAACAATGAAGTAAGGTTCCCTTCTGTCCACATCCCCTCCAGCATCTGTTGTTGTTAGAGTTCTTGATTTTTGCCGTTCTAACTGGGATGAGGTGATATCTCAATGTTGTTTTGATTTGCATTTCTTTTATGGCTAGGGATGTTGAACATTTCTTCATTTGTCTATTGGCCATCCTTCTTTCTTCTTCAGAGAAGCTTATTTATTGGGCAGTTGTTTCTTTGAGGATTTGTTGTTGGGGGTTTAATTTTTTGAGTTCCAAGTATATTTTACATATGAGACCCTTGTCCGTTGTCTGGCTAGTAAAGATCTTCTCCCCATCCGTGGGCTTTCTATTGATCTTGCTAGCTATGTCATTTGCCCTGCAGAAGCTCTGCAACTTTATGCAATCCCATTTGTCCAACGTTTCTTTGATTTGTTGTGTTTCCGGGTCTCTATTCAAAAAATTTCGCCCTGAGCCAAGGAGACCTAGGGTTTCTCCTATTCCATCCTGTAATGTTTTCAGAGTGTCTGCTTTGAGTTCAAGGTCTTTGATCCATTTGGAGTTGATTCTGGTGCAGGGTGATATATAAGGATCTAGCTTTAGTTTTCTACAGGTGATTAACCAATTTTGCCAGCACCATTTACTGAAGAGGCTGTCTTTCTTCCATTCTATTGTTTTAGCTCCCTTATCGAAGATTAGATGGCTATAGGTCTGTAGGTACATTTCTGGGTTTTCAATTCTATTCCATTGGTCCTGAGGTCTGTTCTTATGCCAATACCAAGCTGTTTTGATTACTATGGCTTTATAGTAGAGTTTGAAGTTTGGTATTGATATTCCTGCAGCAGTGTTCTTTCCGTTGAGGAGCGTTTTTGCTATTTGGGATCTTTTATTGTTTCATATGAATTTTTGGATTGCCTCTTCTATTTCCTTGAAGAATGAGGTTGGAATTTTGATAGATATTGTGTTGAATTTGTAGATAGCCTTGGGAAGTATTGCCATTTTCACCACAAGAGGGTTTTTGTTGTTGCTGTTGTTGTTGTTTTTAATGTACTATGTGATTTTTTTGTTTCTTTTGTATGTTCTTCCCCCTATGGCATATCCCCTGTTGTCATTGTATTTGATTTTGGTACCCTGGTATTGTATATACATTTATCTGAATTAGGGAAGGGAAAGGGAACAACAGAGTGGTGAGACAAAGGACAAAGGGAGAATCAATGCAACAATGATATACACAAGACAATATGCTGGAAAAGATTTTTATAACTTGGGGGGAAGGAAAGTAGGATTAGAATGAGGGAAAGGGTAACAAGATTGACAAGAAATGTACTTATTACCCTACTAATGTAATTATAACCCCTCTGAACATCACTTTAACAATTAAAAAAACTAATAGAGAACTATCATTTAATCTAGCTGTCCCCCTCCTGTTCATTTTCTAGACATATATCCACAGGAAATGAAATCAGTATAACAAAGAGATGCCCATCTATTTTAGCCGCATCTATAATAGCTAAAATGGAAACTGTCTATCTACATAGCCATCCCTCAATGAATGTGATATGTTAGTAGCAAAGCAGCCAATCAGAGAAAAGCAGGGTATAGAGCTTGTAGATGGCAGAAGAAGCTGAAAACCTGCCTGACAACAAAATGGGGCACAAAGCTTTAAAAAAAGAAAAGGAAAGGAAAGGAAAGGAAAAGGAAGGAAAAGAAGAAAAAATGATGAAATAAGGATGAAACAGTAAATGTTTTGTGTAACAACCTTACAGGAAACAGAAATTAGATCAAAAGTCATCCAAGGGGCTGGAAAGGTGGCTCTGTGTAGAGTGGTAGAGTGGTAGAGTGCTTGCTTGGCATGCATGAGGCCCTGGGTTTGATTCTTCAGCACTACATAAGCAGAAAAAGCTGGAAGTAGCACTGTGGCTCAAGTGGTAGAACGCTAGCTTGAGCTGAAGAGCTGAGGGACAGAGCCCAGGCCCAGAGTTCAGGCCCCAAGACCAACCAAAAAAAAAAAAAGTCATCCAATTTTCACTATTTAATCCAAGGCCATGCTTTGAAAGGACAAAAAGGACTAAAAATGGCCCAAGATGGTGAAGATAAGCTAAGATACTGACTTCCTTATAGCATATCTATGTCACATGTTCTCTTTTTCTGTCATATGTCTCTTCTAATAAACTTTTCTTTCATCTTATGTTCCTTTCTTGCCTGAATTATCTTGCCATACACAAGAACCAATGTTGTTTAACTGTGCTCAACTTGCTGGTTTAGGGAGTATTTGGTGCATTGATCAGGAAGTTGGGGATTAAATATGTCTTTTTCTGACTTGGATCCATCGAAAGATTACAATGTTTGATAAAGCAAATGTGGCATATAAACACAACAGTATCATAAAGAAAAATGAAATCCTGTGATTTGCTGCAAAATTGTGAAACTGTAGGACATATGTTAAATGAAATGTCAGACACAGAAAGACAAGTACTGCATGTTCTCTCCCATGTGTGCAAGTTGAAAAACAAAGAAGGAAGGAAGGAAGGAAGGAAGGAAGGAAGGAAGGAAGGAAGGAAGGAAGGAAGGAAGGAAGGAAGGAAGGAAGGAAGGAAGGAAGGGAGGAAGGAAGGAAGGGAGGAAGGGAGGGAGGGAGGGCGGGAGGGAGGGAGGGAGGGAGAGAGGGAGAAAATTGAAAGAGGAAAAGGGAAAAACAAATGAAAGAATAGGGGAGGGGTAGGGAGGAAAGGAGGGGTAATATAGTGATTACTAGGGACTGGGAAAGTGTGGGGGTAGGGAAATAGAAAAGGGTGATTGGATATGATTGTGTGTGTTGATATCATACTGAACTCTATCAGTTTGTACAAGTATCCTGTATTAATAAAAAGGAATATGATGAATGATGGGTCATGTCCATTAAAAGGAACACTGGAGTTAATAACATCTTATGGAAACTCACTTTGTGAGAGATGAGGGTGGAGAATGGACAAATCTTCAGTCCTGGGGAAGCAGCCCCAGGACCTGAGCTGTAGGCATTTGCAAAGACTCTTCTAATACTTTGATTAACAGGTCATTTTTAAATGCCTAATTTGCATCTGCCAAGAAGTCTTAATGCTGTTTTCCTTACAACATGGAATTAAGACAGATTGGGCAAAGAAACGTTAAATTTTTACTTCTTCTAGCTCTCCTAAGTACCAAAAATAAAAAAAGAATGTTGGATTTATAATTACTGTGCCTTTTGAGAAAGAAAGAAAACCTCATAGGCAAAGAACATTTTCATAAATCATGTCTATGATTAAAAAAATATGGTTTGAACAGACACAACTGTGCCTTTCCCTGCATCTGTTTCACATACACAAACGTGTCAGGTTTACATAAACCAAACTGATAGAGATGAAAAATAAGGGAAGAACAAGATAAAAATAGCTCTTATGGTATCAGTAACACGTCCTTTATTATTACAATATATGAGAGCATTGCAACCAATCACACTCTTCCATCGCATTGGCTAATGACCTCAAACACACTGCTGAGGAAAAGCTAGCCAACATCCACAAATCGATTCTTCCAGCTTAAAAAAAAATCTCCAGTATCATCAGTGTGGATATCTAGCGACTATTTCAAAAATATGGAAATAAATCAATCTCACCTCCTTCCAGGATACATTGGGTCCAGATTTCAAATGTGATAGTCCTCCAGGGGACAGGAGTCAAGGGAACAACCTGTCTTTTCTGATGGTTCCCTGGGTGGATCACCTAACTCTATATGTAATCACCCAACCAGCCCCTTGTAGCAGGTCCGAAGGATAAAACTGCTCCTTAACTAGTTAGTTGTGCAAACTGGAAAACTCACCTCATTTTTTTTCTTTCAGTTAAAGAAACATTTAGTTAGCATTCATTCTACAAATATATATATATATATATATATATATATATATATATATATATATATATATATATATAAAACTGCCACAGTCCCAAAAGACGTTTTGTAAATGTACATCAACTTGTCTCTAAGTAAAGCTTTGCTTCCTAGATGATTTAGAATTCATTGACTACGACGCATTTTTTTCTTTTCATTTAAAAATTTTTTTATTATAAAGGTGAAGTACAGAAGGGTTACAGTTACATAAGACAGGTAATGAGTATATTTCTTTTTGGATGATGTCATCCTTTCCCTCACTCCCAGTTTTTCCCTCCCATCCCCACCCCAAGTTGAATAGTTCATTGTCAACGTAGTATCTAGGACTTACCACTGCTGCATTTGTTCACCCTTTGTCCCTCCATTTCTGTGCGCCCCGTACCCTCATAAGGACAGATAAATGAACAAACAAGATGCAAAACAAAACAAAACAACAAAGAAAATCCTCTTGTTTCCATTTCCTGGAGTTCATTTCAATAAATATTATTTTATATGATCAGAATACACACTATTTTTTCTCATAAATTTGCATTATTTACATCTCTCTTAACTCTTTAGCCCTCATTGCTTCTAACTATACAGTCTATTTAACCATAAGCAGATAATTCTTCTGCCAGGGACAAATCTACATGGTGATACAGAAGCATTTCATGATGCAAATTGTATACCCCAGATAGAATATCTTATATTAATAAGATATTTAATTTCCAAGTCACCTTTAATTTTAATATCCCATTTGGAAACTTTTGGCATTTTGTATATATGTATCAAAAGATTATGTTTTTCATTCATTCCTGGAGAGTGACTTAGTGTAAATATGTTTAGATATCTCTTGCAGTGTTTTACTGCTTGACGTGCTACATTTAATTTTTGAGGTCTTGAATTGATTCATTTCCACTGCATTTCTATGACAATCATGAGAAATTTCCCAGGCTAGAAAAGATGTGCATTTGAGCACCGTGCTAGAGTTAGACCTATTTCTCCAAACATGTCAAATATACCACACTGCAGTCCAATAAGACACAGGAACAATCCCATCCAGAGGAAAGAATCAACCCTTCTGGAGAATTATCTTTCCTACTGTCATTTCATGGCCCACAGGCATACCCTCTTCCAACCTCAGAAGATGCATGCTACCCATCTCCCATCTTAGCTCAAGTATGCCTCCCCACCCAATTATATTCCCAAATCAGAAAACATCACCCACACTGATGAAGGTAGAGTGGCAATGTATTCACTCTCTTCTTTAAGGATCGGCCCTCATGATTAAATAAACAGGATTTCCCCCTTTTAATACCTACACATCCATGGAAAATAAGAAAAACAAATGCAATTTTGTATTTAGCTCAGTACTCTGAATCTAATCACCTACTGACAGTTGCTAACATAATGGTATATTTCTCTTCTATCTTTTCTCATAAACTGCCTTTGCCATTGTACTAACATTATTTCATTATTTTATTAACAAATGTATTGTGTGAAGGGATGTCATTGTTGTATATATATGCATATATATAATATAATTTGATCAAATTCACTCTCTGTAGCTGTTGTATTCTTTTAGTTTAGGTGTGATTATTTGACATATACATAATAGTATTATCCGTTCTCAGGAACATTATTGAACAATAAGAGGAGATGATTTAAAAAAATCACATAGTACATTAAAAACAACTAGGCAAAGATAAAACCTCTTGTGACCATATCTTGGCGTTCATTTTGCTTAGCAGCATCCTATATGGCAATATGTAGATAAATTTTGACCTTTTCTTCTTGGCTGGTAAGATTATCTTAGACGTATACTAGTTATTGCAAATAAGGGAAACCATGAGACCTATGTTTCTTTGGGTCTGGCCTACTTCACTTAATATATTTTTTTCCAAGTCTTTCCATTTCCTAACAAATGGGGCAGTGTCATTCTTTTTAATGCAAGTATAGAATTCCAGTGTGTGTGTGTGTGTGTGTGTGTGTGTGTGTGTGTGTGTGTGTGTGTGTGTGTGTGTGTGTACTACATTTTCTTAATCCATTCATCTACTGAGGGGCATCTGGGTTGGTTCCATATCTTAGCTATGGTGAATAATGTTGCGATAAACATAGTTGTGGTGGTAGCTTTAGTATGGCCTTGTTTGTGGTCGTTTGGGTAAATGCTTTTTCAAAAGTGAGATTGCTAGGTCATAGGGGAACTCTATGTGTAGTCTTTTGAGAACCCTCCATACTGCTTTCCAAAGTGCTTGAACAAGTTTACACTCCCAACAGGGCACTAGGGTTCCCTTTTGACCACATCTCCTCCAGCATCTGTTGTTATTAGATTTCTTTATTATAGCCATTCATTCTTTGTCCCTGTTGTTTTTAATGTACTATGTGATTTTTTTGTTTCTTTTGTATGTTCTTCCCCCATGGTATAACCCCTATTGTCACTGTATTTGATTTTGGTTCCCTACATCTTGTATATACATTTAGGGGAAGGGAAGGAAAATAACAAAATGCTGAAGCAAGAATACAGGTCGATCCATTGTAGCAATGAGACGTACAAGAAACTATGTTGAAAACAAACTTTACAACTTGATGAGGGGGGGCAGGGAGGAGGGAGATGTTGGAGAAGTGGGGAGGGAAGGGATAGTAGGGGAAAAACAAAGGAGGGGGTAACAATGCTCCATTGGAAATGTACTCATTGCCTTACTCATGTAACTGTAACCTCTCTGTGCAGTATCTTTACAATAAAAAATTTAAAAATAATAAAAGAGGATGATATAACATGTTTATTCAGTAGCAGGATGTATTTGAAGGTGCTTAATTTGAATTTCAGGCCTTACTATGTGTTCTACAGCACCAACAGGAGATGTCAGTCCATAATATAATAGTAGACCCACTGACTGAAGAGTTAAACCAACTTCTTCAGTCTTCTCTTACTTCTCTACTGTCCTGTTCTCCTGGAAGGACAGGGAAGTCTTCCATCTCAGAATTTAACCATGTTTCTGTCTGTTGACCAAATATACAATGCACCTGTTCCCTGGCTTCCAGACTCTTACACACTCTGTTGCCCCTGAAATATTCTTCCTGACACTACCATCTACACCTTAGCCCCCATGCAATCTGTTTTCTGCTTAATCTTCAGGCTTCAAACTAATTATCACCTCTCCCCCCCCAAGGTGGAAAGGGGCACTCTCTTAGCACACAATATACTTCCTACCAACACCTTATATAACTAACTACAAAAGCCTATATATGCAGTGACTGGCAAAGAGGATGATGGTAAATTTATAAAGACCAGGACAGTGGTTATCTTGCCCACCATTGGACTTTTAGTACTTCTACACAGTAGGCATTCAAATAGAGTTGCTGAATGAATCAATGAATTAAATCACACAAATAAAACAATAGAATGAATTGGAAAAAAATTTCACAGTCTTCTTGCTTTTCTTAGATGACAAGAATTAATGTATACAATGTTTCCCTACTGATTTACGTTAAATCCAATCTATTCATTCCACCTCTTTCTTCTTTTTGTTGAATTTGACCTCACGATTTTATTGTCTTCATAACAAAAGTTGGAGCTTAGAACTGGATCACTTGCCCCTTTCTCTTTTAATCTCCACCCAGTTCAAAATGTTTGTATCTCTTAATAGCTAGCATTCTCTTAGATCTGCAGTTGGGTTCAAAACATTCAAGTCCCAGCACAATCTTCTTTGTAGTCTTAGCTTTTTTCTGGAAAATTGGCCATAGCCACTCTGCTTCCTGTCATAACAATGCTTTCCCTGGGCATACAGAGAATCCTTGCCCTTCTTGTACTGTTACTTTGTGAGGTTGATGCTTGCCACACTTCTAACAAAAAGTATGGCGGTTTTAGGAACGTTAGCCATGATGGCAGGAAGCCCGCAGCAGCACCAAAAGAAAGAGGCAGGGTTGGAAACACTCCTCTTTCTTCTTCTACATAGAGTAACCAGATATTCTTCTTAAAATCGTTCTTTCCTTACTCTCAAGCCATGTGGATTACATAAAACTGATTTAGTCTTTTATTTCTGTAAGTCAAATGAAGCCCCAAATTATACGTGCCATGAGTAGTGTCCTGGGCCTATTGAGAAAGAAGGATCTTTCTATTGGGGTTACCAAATCACTGTAATGAAACTTAAACCTTCCTTCCATGTAAAAAGAGCTTACCTGGAAAATGAAAACAATACAAAGGAAAACAGAGCTTACCTGGAAAATGAAGACAATACAAAGGAAAACAGAGACAAGAGTTGAGAGAAATAAAGGCTCCCATTTGAACATGTGGATCTGAACACCTGGATCTAAAGCAACACCACCCCAGAATTTTTCAGTTACTTGGATCATTTTTAGTTATATGCTTCTAACTTGTTTGACTCAGTTTGACTTCAATTTTTATCCATTAGAATAGACTCTCACTCTTTTCATTCTAGTCTATGGAGTATGTGTATGGGAACTTGGGACAAGACACCCATCATGGAATCTTCCCAAATTCCTCTGCATCCATTGTGCCTTCTCTATAAGGCCATGTGAGAATGGATCCATTACCATCTAGATCCAATGATGGCCCACTTCCTAAGACATTCCACCATCAGAGAGCCCTTCCTATCACTACACCAAGGCTTCATAGGTATGGAAAACATGGACTTCATCCAGAAGAAAAGGGTATCTTCTTTCAGAATTCATGATTATGTATCAGGAGCATGATCTTCAAGTCTGCTATGAAGAAACATTCACAGGCAGCCCCTTCAGAATTACAAACTTTACTTTGCCAGACATTCCTGGTCAGGAAGGAAACCAGAGAATCTTTCCTACAGGGCTCTGTGCATTCTTTCGGTTCTGAAATACAACACTTAGAAAATTTTAATTTCATCCCTAAATTGCTAAATTCCTGTAATGCAGACTGGTCTGGCTTCTCATGGCCAGCACTGGCCCATTGGTAAGAGTGAAGCCACCTCCAGGTGAACTTGCTGCCTCCCTTACAACTGTAGATGTTGTACTTGGACGAAAAGTCCTGGGAAGAGATTATAAAACTCAGTTGGGAAACAACCACACCCCTAATACCGTAGACCCACAACGATGTACTTGGCAGAAGAACACCTATACCAAGAATTAGAGAAAGAAACTTTTCCAACAGTCTGCTAAACCTTTGAAAACCTAGCTCTGTCCAAAAAGAAGTCTCATAAATAGTGATGCACTTTTGTATATGCACACATACAAAGTCCTTCAAGCAAAGAAAAGAAAAGAGAATTTTCTGGTCAGAGAATTTTTATGTCTATTGGAATAGACTTTCACCCCTGTATGCTCATGGGGAATGAGGAACAAAGCTCCAACTAAAGGAATCTTCTGCCGAGTTGATTGCTCTATCTTCTTACAGAGGTATAAAAAAGTGTATACACTTAGTTAACTCATCCAGAGTCACCTTTACTAAAGAAAAAGAAATCATATATGCCTGAGACCATCCCAGAAACTCTTAAGATACATAGATGGTTATTACCTGTGGATAGTGCATCTAATATGACAAAGATGAGAAGCAGAAAAAATGAAGTCAGGGTTGGACCTTCTTTTTTTTTAATTGTGAAAATACCATACAGAGGGGTTACAATTACATGGGCAAAATAGTGAGTACATTTCACTTAAGGAAAGTGTGAATATCATCAAATTCCTAATTCTATAATTCATTAATATTTAAGCTTATGCTACAAAGTGACTTGGCCTTTTATGGAGTTATATGCAGTTAATGTTTCACTACTGGAGGCTTCCAGTGCGTAAATCATCTTTTTTTTTAATAAGTGATAAATTTCTATGCCTGTACTGGGCCTTGAATGTGGAGCCTTGTGCTCTCTCACTTGGCTTTTTTGCTCATGGCTGGAGTGCTACCACCTAAGCCATAACTTCACTTCTGGCTTTTGCTGGTAAACTAAAGATAAGAATTTCTCAGCTTGGTCTGCCTGGGCTGGCTTCAAACCATAATCCCCAACTCTCAGCCTCCCAAGCGGCTAGAATTACAGATATAAACCACCAATGCCTATTCAATCCCAGAGAAAGCTACAAATAAACACATGAAGTCTTTAGTGACCATACTTGTCTCCTCCTTCCATTAAGACTATTGGAGTCAAATTTTATTCAAACAATTCTATTTCCTCTTGAAAAGTATGAGTTAATCAGTGACTGAGCATATACTCCGCCATTTGTTACCATATGATGGTTAGAAATTCACTTGACTTTTCTCAGCCTTGGCTTCTCTGTTGGTGTAGTTGTGTTAAGAATAGTACTCCTGTATTAGCATTTCTTCCAGTGTTCATTGGCCTAAGTCTGTAAATTGTGAGCATTATCAGTCAGCTTTCAAATGATTCCTTTGCTGAAGAGGATCTTCTTAAAACTAATGCTCATGCCCTGTGGCCACCTGATATTCTCAAGGGTGCTGATGCTTCTAGATAGAAGTTCTGATGATGTTTTCACTGCAATATACCATAATGTGCATCCTTTGGAAATAACAATGAAAAGAGCTATTGTGAGAAGCTCCAAGACATCCAGATAGCTCTCAGTGAGCTGAAAGCTTCATTAGGTTAGGGCCTGGTCACTTTTGCTTGTCTTTGTTCCTGAAGCATCCAACAAAGTGCCTGTTTACAAAGAAGGCCTTGATCAACTTGCTGAGCAAGGAGGAAAAAAGAACAAACCAGCAGTGATTGATCAAATGCCAGTTGGCCAGTCTTAGTCAAGGCCACATTGTGGATGGTCTTGGCAATTGCCGCCCACCTTGTCTCAGTTCCACTGGTTAACATTCATGGCAACAAATAACCTTGTTAGTAGACCCCCTCTTTGGCCTGAGTGACTGACTATAATAAATAAATTCACTGCACAGCTCAAAGCTTGACCATAGCTGAACATAGATGTCACTATGTGTTTTCACTTATCATTAGTTCAATGGCCGGTGAAAAAAATGAAGAAAAACAAATATCTGGCATTTGACTACTTTCTAGCACATGGTAGACATCTCTAATTAATTATGACACTATATTTTTCCTTGGTTCAATCCCAGGCTGTTTCTCAACATAGCATTCCAGAGAGCCACTAGCAATTAACGGCACTTACTCTGTCATTTCTGTCTCTCTCTGTCTCTGTCTCTGTCTCTCTCTGTCTCTGTCTCTCTCTCTCTGTCTCTCTCTGTCTCTGTCTCTGTCTCTGTCTCTCTCTGTTTCTTCCCCCACCCTGGGTTTCTTTTTATATCATTGTCATAGTTGTTTGTTATTTTTTTATCTTGCATCTGTTTTTTCTTCATAAGAAACCATTCTAATTTTCATCTGAAAACCCACTTCTCCTCAACTCCTAACAGAGTTTTACCCAATGACCTGGATCTGGGGACAGAAATCATGGTTAATGACACATTCCTTGTCATAGAGACTGGCTCAGGGATAGAGTGAACGCAAGCCAATCAAAGTTAATGTGATTAGACTTCTGTCAAGCTGGCAAAAATGTCCATTCTCAGTCTAGACTATCAAAAGCAAGGACTTAGAGGAACCAGGGGATTCTGGGATCAAAACAACATGGCAGCAGATGGTTCAGAGAGATAGAAAAGAGGATAGCTACTATTAGCATCATTTAAGTCTGGATTCCATATCTGGCATTTAGTCACATGTGAAATTATTCTTAATAATTACAAGTAAAATTATCTTTATTCTCTATTTTTCTTTTCCCATTTTTTTTCCTTTTTCTTAATTTTTATTGATTCAATTCACATGGGTGGACCTAGAACAAATCATGGTAAGTGAGGTAAACCAAACTCAGAAAGACAAATGACACATGTTTTCTCTCATATGAGAAGCTGGATCTAAAATATACTAGGGAATTAGAAAGTATACAGGACTCTAGGTATTCACACACAGTGAGACCAAAGGAGGATACTCTTAGGAGAGGAACACAAAGGCACAATGCCTATGTGCATCTGATCACACAAAATAATACTTATTGAAATGAACTCCAGGAAATGGAAACAAAAGGTTTTTTCCTTTGTTGTTTTTGTTTTCTTTTCTTTTTGTCTTACTTCCTCATTTATCTGTCTTTGTGAGGGCAAGGGGGGGCCAGAAATGGAGGGACAAAGTATGAACAAATGCAACAGTAATACACTCTAGACATTATTCTGAAAATGAACTATTCAACTTGTGGGTGGAGATGGGACAAAGTGAAAAAAGGGATGACGTTGTCCACAAAGAAATGTACTCATTATCTGTCTTATGTAACTATAACCCCTCTGTTTATCACTTTTACAGTAACAATTTGCATACAATAATATTCATACAACTCAGTGATTTTACTATATGCACAAAGTTGTACAATCATTAATATTCAGTTCCAGATCTTCCAAAAATAAGTGCCACATCCAGTGGCAGTGTCCCCAATCCTCCCTCTTTTATTCCACAGCAACTACCAATCTACTTCCAATCTCTATGCACTTTCCTGTTGTAGACATCTGTTAGTAGAAACATGTTAAATACAGTTATTTATATTAGCTTCTTTCATTTAGCACAGTATTTTCAAAATTCACTCTTTTTATAACTGAATAATTTCCATTCTCTGGCTAGATCACATTTAGTTTTTCATTAATTAATATATATTTAAATTAAGTGTTGAGTCTGTTATATGAAACCAATAGAATAACGCTTGATTCAATATTTCTTCTGGTATATTCCTCCAGTTCTTCAAAGATATAGATCCTGGGCAAAGACCCTGGAGGTCCATCCCTTTACTAACTTTTTTATGTCTTTTAATTGTAAAAATAGTGTACAGAAGTGTACCTTACATGAGTAAGGTAATGAGTACATTTCCTATGGAGCATTGTTACCTCCTCCTCTGTTTTTCCCCACCTCCCCAATTCCCCCCACCCCTCCTCAAGTTGTAAAGTTCATTTTCTACATAGTGTCTTGCATCCCTTTATTAACTTTAATCAAGCTGGGTTGAGAAGACCTTGAGGGTTACTATCTCTTCCAATAAGCTGGAGAAAGCCCACCACTTAATAAACACAGAGGCATCCCAATGTCTCCACATGTGGATGGGGCCACAAAGAGCCAGTCTCCTTGTCACATGAACGTCTCCAAGGCTGAGATGCTCACCACTCTTGAGAAACATCACTTCCCAACCTGCCAGCTCTGACCTTCAGTAACTAGCCCTTGGTGAAGGGACCCAAATCTGATGTCTACATTCTGGAGTATATACTTTAGCAAGTAGTGGTTACCCACTTCGTTTTCATGGGTCCATTTCTTCATACATTTAGTGCAAGCTTTGCAGCACCTCCCAAGAGTAAGGTTTGGATCTAGATGTTTAGCACATAAATAAAGAAAATGGAAAAAATAAATAAAAATTAAAAAAATAAAAATAAAAAGATAAAAGAAAATGGATAGAGTCCTGAATACATTGTAGAGACAGAAATAGGCAATCAACAATAAAGAAAAATGTGGAGCACTGGAAGGTGACAATGCCATTGGAAAATACACACTAGATAATGACTAGTAAAGGGTACAGTTATAACATTATACCATTTTAATTTGAATGGTCAAGGTTGGGTCTAACTAGTGAATTCTAACTTAAAGCAAATTAAAAATTGACCAATATATTAAAATTGCTTCTCAAGTTCTTACATTTTTTATGTACTCCAAGAAGCACTATTTGTTGTTGTTGTTGTTGTTGTTGTTGTTGTTGTGTGTGTGTGTGTGTGTGTGTGTGTGTGTGTGTGTGTGTGTGTGTGTATGTGTGTGTTGGGGCTTGAACTTTGGGCCTGGGCACTGTCCCTGAGCTCTTCAGCTCAAGGCTAGCACTCAACCACTTGAGCCATAGCACCACTTCCGGTTTTCTAAGTGGTTTATTGGAGGTAAGAGTCACACAGACTTTCCTGTCTGGGCTGGCTTTGAATCACGAGCCTCAGATCTCAGCCTCCTGAGTAGCTAGGATTACTGGCATGAGCCACCAGTGCCCAGCAAGTAGCACTAATGGTTACAAGCTGAAGGCTATATTTATGTCCAGAGCAGTTCAACAGAATTAATTTGTTTTGTTTTTCCCCTTTTCTTTAAGGAGGGAAAGGGTGAGATTGCTTGCATTTGGGCAGTTGGGAGGCAAGGAGTGATGCTTGTAGGACCTGGCCAACCTCCCAGTTTGCCTGAACACCACCCTATTGGGGCATCAATTCCATACACATCTAGAACACTGAGTCAGTACTAAGGGATTCTGACAAGTGAGTGAGCCAGTAGCCATGCATGACAGGAGCATTTAATTTCTTTTTTTCCCTCTCTTTTTTTTAAGAACAGCTAGAGATGCTGTCTCTCAGGCCTGAAAACCCACTGGGCTTGAAGAGGAGCCATTGGGAAGGGCTCCTTGGCACTGGAGCTACCTAGAGTGAGGTCTGTGATTCTAGCGCCCTTCCCATGCGAGTTAGGCCTTGATCATTCCTGACCTGTCCTCCCTCTGGCCCTCCTGCTTGACTGAGATTTATAGGCCAACGTCACACTCACCTTGGATCCTTTGAGAGAAACATAAAACAAATCCTAAGGATTTGGGTGGGAAGTGCTGGCCATCATTTATAATGAAGGAAGTCAGAGGCAGCTGCACACCACTGGTTCAAGGTACATCTTGAGGCTGAATGCCAAGTTTCTTTGCCAAAATAGGCCAGGAACATACTAAACTCCAGCTAGGAGTGGCTAAGAGCGGCTTCTCAACAGAGACTAACCAGGTACTGCACATTGCCTCCCAAGTAAGACCATCCTGGGTGTCCCACCAGGTCCCAAGGATAGGCCAGGAGAAGCAGAAAGGAGAGCTGGACTTCCGGAGCTCAGAAGAGCACAGTAAGAATCAGTTTCTATGTTGGTTCCAATTTGTGTGATCTTAGCTAATTCCTCATATGTGAAACGGGGTAGTGATATCCAGCTTATCAAGGAATTGATGATCTAAAGTTTATAAAATTTTTTGCACTTATCCTAGTCCACCAGAAGTACTAAAATATCAGGAGAGCAGCAGCACATGTTAACATGAATAAAATAGTTTATCATAAATATAACATAAACAATTTATCATAAATAAAATAACAGTACATGTTATCATGCATGAAATAGCATGCATGTGTATGCACAGAGCAAAACATGTGACTCTGCCTAGAACCCATAGTCTTTCTCGATCTTTGGAAATGTCTCTCAAGAGCAGTCCCCCTTGGAATATGATGAATAAAATGCTCTGTTTTATTACTTTATTGTTACTGTATAACAGTGCTGGGGAGATGTGTCTTGCATAGTCAGTGCTGGCTACAAACAGGTAGTTAACCTGTTTATTCATGGAAAGAATAAACTATATATACTGGCACCAGCCCAAAGCATGGGAGAAATCATCCTGTGAAAGCAGTCTTTAATGAAAATAGTCCTTTTGTCCCTTGAATCATGACTTGATTGATCCTCATTGAAATACTACGGATGCCTAGATTTTGTTGTTGTTGTTATTATTGTTGTTGTGCCAGTAATGTGACTCAGGGTCAACACTGATGCTTTACAACTTGAGCCATAGCTCTACTTCCACTTTTCTGTGGTAAATGTGAGAGAAGAGTTTCACAGACTTTCCAACATGATCCTCAGATCTCAACCTCCTGGGTAGCTAGGATTATAGGTGTAAGTCATTGGCACCCAGAATCACCTCATTTTTTTTAACCACATCTAATGGGAGCAGTCATCTGACCCATCAACAGTGGAATAATGTAAGACGTTTGACATTAATAGACAGCTCTCTCTCTTTCTCTCTCTCTCTCTCTCTCTCTCTCTCTCACACACACACACACACACACACATACACACACACACACACACACACACACACACACACACACGCACACACACACACACACCAGAAAAGGTGCCTTCTTTGAAGAGTTTAATGACTTTGAGAAAGAAGGTAGAACCAAGAACTAAAATATATAGCAGGAAGTTATACTCATTCCTCCATCTTTTTCTTGTTTTTTTTTTTTAACCACTCCTGGGGTTTGAACTCAGGGCCTGAACACTGTTGCTGAACTTCTTTCACTCAAGGCCAGCACTCTACCACTTGAGCCACAGAGCCATTTCCAGCTGAGGAACTGAACCCAGGGCTTCATGCATGCTAGGCAAGCAATCTACCACTAAGCCACATTCCCAGCCCACATTCCTCCATCTTTCTCCACATGTTACATGTACATGTTTAGTTCTAGGCAATTTTATCATGTGAATAAGTTTATGTACCCATCACTAAAATTAAGATAGAGAAGAAGGATCCTTAGGGTTGTTCTTCTATGGCTATATCCACCTGTACCTAATTCCTGGAACCACTAACTAGGCCATTCCTATAAATTGTCACATCCAGAATAGTATATAAATAGTACCATACTGTATGCAATTCTTGAAGTTGTCTATTTTCATGATTCCCTTGAGATTAACCCAAGCCAATGTGTGCATCAGTAGCATTGTTTTCTTTGGGGCAATATTGGGGCTCAAACTTAGAGCCTCGAACTTGCCAGACAAGCACTTTACCACTTGAGACATGCCCTCAACAATTTTTGCTTTACTTATTTTTCAAATAGGGTCTTGTATTTGTAGAAGGTCAACCTGGACTACAATTTTCCTTATCTGTGATTACTGTATAACTAGGATGAGACTCCTACAATCTTTTTGCCCTGGCTGTCCTTGAACTGAAGTCCTCCTAATCTCTGCCTTCACCGTAGCTATCATTATAGGAATGACCCACTATGCTCAGCAATAGTTTCTGAATAGTACCCTATTTTGTGGATATATCCATTTACTTTTTATTCAGACCTCTGAGTTGTTGCCAGAGTTGGATTATTATGGAGAATGCTGTTATGATCACAAGCTTTCACATCCTTAGGGGAAAAAAATGCTCAAGAGTGTAGTTGCTGGGTCTTGGTTTGTGGCTCAGTGGTAGAGCACTGACCAAGCAAGCATGAGGCTTTGAGTCCAAGCCCCAGTTCAGCCCTTCCCACAAAAAACTATAGTTCAGTTGCTGGATATGGCAAGCAGTAATGTATGTTCTTTGGAGACTTAATCTATTCTTTAAGTTGTCAACTGTATTCTTATTACAATCATACTGTCCTTTTAATGGCTACAGTTATGAAATAATGTCTCCTGATCTTTGTGAACTGTATCTATTTACTTTTTATTTATGTCAGTATTGTTAAAAGTTTGTCAATTTATCAGGCATTTTGAAGAACCAGCTTTTCATTTCATAGTTTTCTCTATTATTTTCCTGGTTTCAATATCATCTAACTTCTATTATATGCATTATTTCCATACTCTGCTTACTTTGGGAATATTTGCCCTTCATTTTCTACTTCTTGGAGCAGAAATTTAGTTAACTAATTTTGAGGCTTTTTCCTTTTCTTTCAGTAGTACTGGGTTTTGAACTCAGTGATTCATGCTCTCAGTGAGCTTTCTCGCCCATAGCTGGCACACTACCACCACTTGAGATGCACCTCCAGCCCAACTTTTTGCTGGTTAATTGAAGTCTCATAGCTTTTTCTACCCAAGTTGGTTTCATATTGCTGACCTCCAGATCTCAGTCTCCTGAGTATGTGCAATTACAGGCATGAGCCATCAGTACCCAATTTAAGCCTATCTCTCCAGCTCACATTATTTTTAATGCATGACATAGTTATCTCTATAACTTTGTGGCACAAGTCAAACCTGGCTACCTGTTACAATTCACTTGCATTTCCCAGAATAGGTATGATTTCACTCTATCTTCAGATGGACGATAAAAGCAAAAGAAAACCCGGCAAAGCAATGCATTCCACTTGGGAGTGATTTTGCCTTGTAAGGGACATCTGTTAATGACTGGAGACATTTTTGATTGCCACAACTAAGAAAAGAAGTGTTACAGGTATCTAGTGAGTGGAATCTAGGGATAAACTTAAATGTTCTACAACATATAGGGCAGAGAAAATTTTCTGTCTTAAGTGTGTCCATAGAACTAACGTGGAAGATTCTGGAGTGAGAGAGAGGTCTTTCTTATCTGCAATTAGATCCCACACTGCTCACATGCAAACTCTTGCCTGGGCTCAGATTGTAGTCCTACATTTGATGTCTGTTGAGAACTAAATGTTCATTTTGTTCCCAGAGCTTTGGCATTCTCCATCATTTTTGAAACACATCTTTGAAATGTCATATAATTTGTCAAGAATAATCTTCACTAATTACTAACTTTCATCCTCTTATTTAAGGTAAAAATTAGTGTTAGCTAAAGTTAAAATATTCTTAGGGTTACCAAAGTTAAAACTCACCCATTGCCTTTTGACTTCCTGCCAGAAAGAACAGTTTAATAACAACCAAGAATAATAACAGTTAGGGAACATACACTATCTATTACTATTCAAAATGTACCCTTTGTTTTTATTTGTTTGAACCATTTTCTCCAATTACTTAACAACCACATCGTACATTCTAAGTAGGCCAAGAGATTGTCTCACAACCAGGAAACTGCATAGCCCCTACCAAGTCTGTAGACTAATATACTACTAGATAAAAAAAAAATTAAGCAGTTATTCCTGAAAAACTCCTGAGAACTAGGGTCACATGGGTCCTTTGGTTGGACTCCAAGGATGGTTGATCAGAAGATATCAAAGACTCACTAAGTCTTGCTTTGCCTGCATCAATGGAAAGGCCAGCCAGATGTAGGTGGCTACTCAGGAGTTTGAGATCTGAGGATCACAGTTCAAAGCCAACCCAAGCAGGAGTCCATGATACTCTTATTTCCAGTTAATCACAAGAAGAAGCCACAAGTGGGTCTGTGGCTTAAGTTGTAGAGTGTTAACCTTAAGCATAAAAGGCTCAGGTATAAGCGACCAGGCCCTGAGTGTAAGTCCTAGGATTGGCACCAAAAAAAAAAGGAAAGAAAAGAAAAAGAAAAAGAAAAGACCACAGGAGGTAAGATTTTAGGTACAGCTGGATCTTTTTGCTCAGAAAATGTCACCAGACATTGTTACTTTCAACTAATCTTCCCTATACTTGGCTCCATTCTCACAAAGACTGTATCTTTCTGGTAGTAAGATGGTTATTTCCGTTTCTACCTTTGTAGGTTGTACTCCAGTGTAAAAGACAGTGCATCTCTTTTCTGACTGTCCAATTCAAAGACTTAGTTTATTTTTTAATGAATCATCTGCTCATTCTTAAGCTAATCACCGAGGCTGAAGGAACTCAACTCTCTACCTGTCTGGGCTGTAGTAGTACTGCTACAGGGAGAGATAGGAACAAAAAGGTGAATTGTGGCAGCTGAACAGTGGCCTGGAATGATGAAAATAGCTACTATCCTCACAGCACAGACATGAATATGAAGAAGAGTCCTTATTTAGAAGGATGAGCCTGGTCTTGACTTTCTAAGTGACCATAGGAGCACAGGCCCTCTTTAAAGACATGCCCAAGTCTCATTCACCACACAATACTTTTATGTATGGGTGCTTTCAACACTTGTTGATGCTAAACACCAAAGAACTCCATCAAACACAGCAAAGAAGAGAAACAAAGAAAGAGCCAGTAGATCATTACTGTTTCACATCTTTTCCAGCAGTTATAGCCAGATCAACATTTAGGAAAATCTGTTTGGTTTTCCAATTTCATGGTAACACAAATTAGTCATCTGAGTAGGTTAATACCCTTTAACACCAAAAAGGTACAGTGCGAAAGAGCGCAGTTCAAGAAAGTCCTCCAGTGCCTGTCAAAGATAAACAGAAGGAAGTAGAGAAGAGCATGTGGGAACCAGAATTCTTGTCTTTTCCCCACAGGGGAAAATGAGGTAGAGTGTAACTGCTATCAATATTATGATAAAATTGTATTCTTCACTGAAAGCATGAAGCCCGTAATTGTTGATTTCATCCTATGATGTAGCCAATTATGTATTGGTAGGGCTATTGGCATTCCTTACCAGAGAATTGGCTAGAAATATTTGAATGTCTATTATAAAGTAGGATTCATATAAAACAATGTGGCATGTGATTCCTTAGGGTTGTGATTGGCTTACCAAGCATCTGTATACATCCTAGTTCATCCATATCTAGTGGGTAACAGGGTGTTAGATGGTGAGACCTTTGATTTCTCACAATAGAGACACAGTACTTAACAGTTTAAGGTGAGCTCATGTAGTTACATCTAACTCCGGGCATCAGAGCTAATCGACTCAATATAAGGGAAGAAGGAAACACCATTCTGAACACAGCCCAAAAACAAAGAGATGGATCACATGCCTAAGAGGTTATGGGACATGGAAGAAGGAGTATGATAGTTTAACCTGAATGTAATCAAAATTCTGGAAGGTGACAAAAGACAAGGTGGAGGAGAAATAACGGCAGCAAGATCATGGTTTAAGTGTGAGTTATCATAAAAGAACTATGGAAATTCACTCCCCCCCTTTTTTCATTTTTCTTTTGCTTTCCTTTCCTTCTCTCTATTTTATTTCTTTTTGAGTCACATTTTTGACCAGAGTCACCCTCTCCCTAAGCCTCCTGCATAGCTAGGATGACAGATGCCTGCTAACACACTTCCTCAAGTCTAGCTTGTTGGTTGAATGAGGCCTCACAAACTTTTTGTCTGCAATAGCATTCTCCCAATTTCTGCCTTCTGAGTAGCTGGAATTACAGGTGTCAACCACGATGCCCAGCTCAATATGACCCAACCTTAAGAAGAAAAGGTGATAAACACAGATTACCTACAAAGCAGAAGCCTTTAGATGGCAGTTGAGAACTCACCCGCCAGGGTCAGAGTGCAATAGACTGAAACAATTTATTGTCATCCTAGAGACAAACCCTCATTGTATCAATTTGACTGACATTAACCACTTTGACCAAACACCTGAGGGAAAATTTAAAGAAGGAGAGTGTAGAGAGCTGCGAGAGGCCGCACCTGGAAGATGGTGCCGGTTTCCGCCCTCCGCCTTCCCGATGGCGAGTGCTCTCGTGGTAAACAACTCCTGATATGGCTAAGGCAAAGAATCTGGCTTGCTTCCGCGCACCTGAACCTATTGGTGGTTCCCACGTGGCGTATCAGGGTTGGCTACCCAGCGGGTACTTAAGGCTGTGGGGAATTCTCCCCGGGGTTGGGGTCAGAAGATTTAAAAAAAGGTCCTGAATAAACTGCAGAGAGAAGAGTCCGGTGTCGCGTCTTCCTTGCTGGTCGAGGCGGTAGCGACACGTGGTGGCCCGTACAGGGACTCAGCCATAACCCCAACGAGGACTCAGAACTCTCTGCGGTCAGGGTGGTGCATCGGTAAGTCCCCAGGTAAAAGGGGAATCCGCGACAAAAGCGGGGGTAAGTCCCCAGGTAAAAGGGGAATCCGCCACAAGAGCGGGGAGTAAGTTCCCAGGTAAAAGGGGAATCCGCCACAAGAGCGGGGAGTAAGTTCCCAGGTAAAAGGGGAATCCGCCACAAGAGCGGGGAGTAAGTTCCCAGGTAAAAGGGGAATCCGCCACAAGAGAGGGGGGATTTTTGCTCTTCTCGGTAGATAAAGAGAGAGTGAGAACCCGGGGCTAGTCAATAGAGTAGCCAAAAGTGAAAGTAAAAGTTTGTTTACCAGCTTTAAATGTTTAAAACATGGGCACTTCTTCTTCGCACCCAATTTTTTTGGCTCTCAATGAGCTACTGCACTCAAAAAAGTTAAAAATAAAAAGTACTTTAGAGAGATTTTTGAATGAATGTGACACCGTTGCCCCGTGGTTCGCTGTCTCCAGAAGCCTCACGGTGGCCTCTTGGGAGAAACTAGGGAGGGACCTAGATTTTGCCTCTGAACAAGGAACGCTTAAGAGCGGAGTGAGACCAATATGGAAACTGATAAGAGGCTGTCTCGAGGACCAGCATTGCAGTGAGGCGGTAGAGAATGGTCAGGCCGCCTTAGAAATGCTGCAGGAAGAAAGATCGGAAAGGGCAGACAGCGAAAAGGAGGAGAGCAGGGGGGGGTCATACCCTGATTTTGCCAAACTAGAGACCTCTGAGTCTACAGACTCAGAGGAACTACAATCACTCATAGAACAAATAGAAAAAACAAAGATAAGAAAGAGGAGGAAAGGGAAGGAGAGAGAGGACCCAGATAAAGACGAATGCATGCCCTCCATGCCCCGCCCCACACCTTTGGCCCCTCCGCTCTATGCGGAGGACCCTGGAAGTGGCAGCCCCGGCTGTTCTTTCAGCCCAGGCGTGTGGAAAGCGGTCAGAACCGAGTTACATCTAGCCTGTCCAATATTTCAGGATCCACAGGGACAGCGATATCATGAACCCTTAGATTTTAAGGTGATAAAATCTTTAGCTGAGTCTGTGCAGACATACAGAATCACAGCCTCCTTTACTGTAGCCCAGGTGGAGGCCCTAAACAGACATTGCATGACACCCGGTGATTGGAGTGGGCTCGCACGAGCTTGTTTGAGCCCAGGTCAGTATTTACATTGGAAGGCCTTTTTGATTGAATTTGCTAGTGAAGAGGCTGCGGCCAATCAGGCTGGGGGAAACCCAGCTTGGGACAGAGATATGCTGCTTGGACAGGGGAGATTCGCCAATCAGCAGATAGGCTACCCGGTTCAAGTTTATGAACAAATCAATAAAATTGGCATAAAGGCATGGAAGGCCTTACCAAATAAAGGCGAGGTGAGTGGCAATCTCACCAAAATCCTGCAGGGCTCTATGGAGCCGTTTTCGGACTTTGTTGCCCGTATGGTCGAGGCCGCTGGCAGAATTTTTGGTGACCCAGACGCAGCCATGCCATTAATTAAACAGCTTGTTTACGAGCAGTGCACTAAGGAATGCAGAGCCGCCATAACCCCATATAAGAATAGGGGACTAGAAGGATGGATGAAAGTTTGCAGAGAGCTAGGCGGACCACTAACTAATGCTGGATTAGCTGCTGCTGTGGTGCAATAAACCCAGAAGAAAGGGGGCTGGGAAGATGGCTTAGTGGTAGAGCACTTGCCTTGCATGCTCGAGGCCCTGGGTTCGATTCCTCAGCACCACATAAGCAAGAAGAGAAAAAAGCCGGAAGTGACGCTGTGACTCAAGTGGTAGAGCGCTGGCCTTGAGCTGAAGAGCTGAGGGACAGCGCCCAGACCCAGAGTTCAGGCCCAGGAAAAAACCTATTTAAAAAACACTGCAAATTTGTCTAAACAGTTGTCTAGTTATCTTTTAGGTAATTGAACTGGGGAGTTCGACAGCCTGATGGAACAGCTCAGGGTTGCCATCGTCATGGTGAACTCGACCCGAGTGGATGCCGGATTGGCGGAGGGGTTATCTTCATGGATCTCCGCTGCTATGAATCATCTTAAGGAATGGGCGGGTTTGGGAGCCCTGACAGGCCTCCTGGTGTTAGCCTCCTTGGTATGTCTGTGGTGCATTTGCCAAATTAGAGGTTCTCAGCGTCGCAGTGCAGCCATGATTATCCAAGCCTTTACAGTCATTGGAGCAGGTCAGTCCCCCTAAGCGTGGCTTGCCACCCTAAAACAATGAACACAGATTGCAAAGCCAAAGTACTGCAGTCAAGAGGCATGAGTTTTGCTCTCGAGGAGAGCATGTTTGATTGCACACGGGTTCGATTCGCCTTTTCCCGTCCTTGTGAAAAACGAATCAATGGACAGGCTGAGTCATCCCTAGAGAAGGCGCCCTCTGGGAGAAGGCTTGTATGCAGTCCTTGCAATTGCACAACAGGGATCAGACCTCTGTTCTCATCTGTGTTCTTTAAACAAAAAAGGGGGAACTGTAGAGAGCTGCGAGAGGCCGCACCTGGAAGATGGTGCCGGTTTCCGCCCTCCGCCTTCCCGATGGCGAGTGCTCTCGTGGTAAACAACTCCTGATATGGCTAAGGCAAAGAATCTGGCTTGCTTCCGCGCACCTGAACCTATTGGTGGTTCCCACATGGCGTATCAGGGTTGGCTACCCAGTGGGTACTTAAGGCTGTGGGGAATTCTCCCCGGGGTTGGGGTCACAAGATTAAAAAAAAAAAAAAAAGGTCCTGAATAAACGGCAGAGAGAAGAGTCCGGTGTCGCGTCTCCTTGCTGGTCGAGGCGGGTAGCGACAGGAGAGGTTTATTTGGGTTCATTTATTCAGTTGATAGTTGCTCTGTCCCGTGTGTTTAGGCCAAACGTCATGGCAGCAGTGTATGTGGAGATGGAGGTTGGCAGATGGGAAGTAAATGTCAGAGAAGGGACTGATGTTATTTGTGCCGTAGCCTGACCAATATGCACCCATGTTAGAAATTGTAAGAAAAAGATAAATTGGAAAATTGCATGTATTTGGAAATTCTACAACAAGCAAAATACATTAATGTGTCACAGAAAAAGTAATCATAGAAATTGGAAAATACCTAAAATTAAAACTATGGGGATGGATAAAGCAGTATCACAGGAAAATGAGACTTTCATTGTTGCATTAGAAATAAGAACATCTCCAAATCAATGAACAAAGAAATCAACTGACAGACTTAGGAAAGAAAACACCAAGACACAAACAAAGAAAGTATAAGGAAGGAAATAATGAGTATAAAAGTAAAAGATGGTAAAAATAGAAAAACAAACAGCATGTGGAGGAAAGATTGATAATGTTGCAATTAGTTCTTTGATAAAAGCAAAACAGAAAAATATTGTTAAAAAGTCAAATAAGCACCAGGAAAAGGGTACTTGCAAGGTGGGGGGGGGGGTCAGGTGTAGGGGAGGAAGGATAGGTGAATGAAGGGGGAAAAAGGGGTAGAATGCAGTCAAGAGTTCATTGTATATACTACAAATTAAGAAAAGTAAGGGAAGGAGTGGGTTGAAAGGGGGGAATGAGACTGTTCAAAGGGGGATACTGATCAAGATGCATTGTATTCCTAAATTGCTTTATTACATGGCAACTCCTTTGTATGACTCTTTAAAGATAGTTGTACAAATTTAGGGGGGAAAATGGTCAATAGCAATAATTGAAACAGGTAAAATGCAAGTAAAGCAATATATAAGACATGAAAGAAAAGAGATTGCCAAGAGATTCTGCAAAAATTAATAATTGACAAGTATTGGGGATCCATGTATGTCAATGAACAAAAAAATTAATGAAATGAATTCTATAAGAACACACCTACCATCATTGACTCAAGAAAGAAAACTAGAATAATCATCTAACCACTTTTAGAAATAACAATAACTTAAAATGTTAAGCACAGAAAATAGTGCATACAGATGGCTTTGCAAGCATGTTTTACCAAACAGATAGGAACAGATAATTCCAAATTAAGACAAACTCTTCCAGAGTATTCTTTTTATTAGGCCAACCTGTCCTTGATTCCAAACAAGATAAGACCATGTAATATGCCAATGGTACTCATCAGCATAAGGAAAAAAATGTCACCCAAATTCAGAAATATCTAACAAGAGCATACCACTACCAATCTGAGTGTGTCTAAAAATGTAGCATTGATTTAATACAGAAAATAAAAGAGCGTGATTTATCATATCAACAAATTAGAAAAGTTCCACACCATTATACTAGTAAATAAATGAAAAAGCGCCTTCCATGATATTCATTCCAAAACAAGCCAGCCTATTCTAGAACTATCACAAACAAGATACTTAATGAGAAAAGTTAAGAAACCTTCCATCTGAAAATCATTCTAGAAATCAGTATAATTGGGAAATTTTATTCAGCAGGAAAACATTTAAAAAGTTAACATCTACAAGAAATGTACTCATTACCTTACTCATGTAACTGTCACCCCTCTGTGCAGAATCTTTACAATACAATTTTCTAAAAGTAAACATCAAAAAAATCAAGACTAGAAATTATAGCAACTTGACAACAGAACTCTTTCATGAAAAATAACAAATTGGATAAGGATATTTTGCAGCATATCACTAACAGGGTGTTTGTATGTCAAATAGATAAGGAATTTCTAAAAACTATTGGTAGAAGCCAAAACTCAGTAGAAAAATGCATAAACTGGAATTTAATATAAATAAGACTATTTTCAAATCAAGTATCTTCAAATCAGAGTAATCTCAAGAAGTTATTAGCTTAAATACCTTAAAACAGATCAATTTCAAAGAGTTATTAGATAAATATGAATTCAAACCCATTCAAGATACAGTGTTTGAATAGTTCAACAGCCTGACAGTATGAGAAATTAGCTAAGAAGTGAAGCACTGAAGATTCTCATCCCAATGTTCATAAGAGAGTGGTCTGGGGGCTGGGATGTAGGTCAGTGGCAAAGTGCTTGCCTAGCAAATGCAACATCCTGGGTTCAATCCCCAGTACCAACAAAGAAAAAATAATAATGTGGTTTGTTAGAGTTGCTTTGTAAAACAATGTGAGTCAATGTTGATGGCCATGCACAAGAAAACACCAGAAACCCTACCATTGGCTTCAAAACCCTTTCAAGAAATTTCCTTCTGAAAACAAACCATGTCATGTAACCCAATAGAAAATTGATATGGCAAGGTTGTTCATAAGAGCACAAAACTGGAAACAACCCAAACATCCATCAATATTAAAAGGTATAGAGAAACAGGAAAGAGTGAGGGAAGGGGTGATAATGTCCAAAAAGAAATTTACTCTTTACCTGACTTACATAACTATAAGCCCTCTGTATGTACATCACCTTTATAAAACAATTAAGAACTTTTTTAAGTATAGAGAAATTATGGCACATTTCTACAATGGTTAGTGTATAGCATTAAAGACATATCAACCAGAGCCTGACAGATTCTCATAAATGAATTCAAAAGCAATTTAAAAAGCAACTTCCAAAAGAATACAAACAACAAATTCAAATCCAGACAAGTTAATTAATTTGTTGTTTAAAAGTTTTAAAATTTGTGGCACAACCATAACGAAAAGCAAGAAAATGAAAATTTCAAAATTCTGCTTATTGGTTGCCTTAGACAGAGAGGAAGGAATAATAAGAAATAAAGGGTACCACAAGGATTTTGGTAATAGTTACTTGGAGTTCATTTTGTTATTCTCTTTAAATTGTATCTACGTATTTTATATGTATATTTTATAACTAAAAGAGCATTTAAAATGAAAACGTCTTTTCCTCAGTTTCAGAAGACTCTAAAAGGAGGATTTTTAAAAATGTGTGTTTGTGTGTGTATTTTAACTGTCTTAAACCAGCACTGTGTTCTTTGAAGAAACGCTACAATTCTCAGTGAACTTAAAAACAGACAGTGATAAGATCATTGTATTCAACATGCTTTACTAGGTAGCCAATGAAATTGGATGACAACATTAAATAGAAAGTATTGGAAACACAAACATAGTTATTTTTTACAAGATTTTATTCAATCTACAAAATACAAAAGAATTACAAATTTATTTTTAAAGAGTAAAACTCTACAAATTATTTTTAAAGGGGGGACAGGAAAAGAATCAAATATGTCACACTAGATCAAAATAAATATATAAAAATAACTATTTATGCAATAACCTATTTAAAAATACCAACACAACTTAAGCCTCAAGAAATACAAGAAAATGTAAGGCTCATAAAACTAGAAATAAAAACACACATAATGAAGACTTACCTAAATAAAACTATAACCATACATGTAATACAAATTGCAGACATGCAAATTAAATGATATACCTGATTACCCTTGGATAACAATATATATTATTATGTGTATTTTATTGAAAACTAGCTTAAAACTAGCACATTTTTGGATGGGGGGGAAATCATACCAAAATTATTATAAAAAATATTCATTAAAGTTTGAGGGGAAATTTTCTTAAGAAGAGTCATGAATATTAAAATATATTGTGAAGCTTTGGTAATTCTTACAATTCATGTTACATTTAATATAGCACTCATGATATAATAAAAGAATAGAATCAATTGTAATGTAAATTGACATGAGCCCACTAAACTGTTACAATAGTATAGTTGAACTATTATATAAACATTAAGAACTGTAAAATCTATCCACACCTAGACACTTCTCAATAAAAGCACAGAGCACAAAGAAGAAAATCTTAGAAGCAACCAGTTGAAAGTCATGTGGTGACTTAACAAATGGCATTTTTTTAACTGGCAGAAAACTTCTCAAAAACAACAGTATAGGTCAGAAGAAAACTGAATAATACACTAAAAATAGCGAGCAAAAATAAAGAGTAAGCCTAGAATTTGCTTTTTAACTAAATTACCATTCAAGAATGAGAACAAATACTAAAATAAAAATTGTGTCATACAAAGTCTGCAAGAATTTGCCACATAGAAATATGCTTGCAGAAAGAGCTATCAGAGAGAAGAGATCACCAAGAGAAATGGTCTAGAATTTTCCAGGGAAGCCAGATGCCAGTGGCTCACACCTGTAATCTTAGCTACTCAGGAGATTGAGATCTGAGGATCAAGATTCGAAGCCAGTCTTGGCAGGAAATGCCAGGAGACTCTCATCTCCAATTAAACAGAAAAAGGCTGGAAGTGGAGCTGTGGCTCAAGTGTAAATCATTAGTCTTGAATGAAATAGTCAAGTGAGAGCTCAAGTCACTGAGATTAAGCCCCAGTACTGGCACAAAGATAGATAGATAGATAGATAGATAGATAGATAGATAGATAGATAGATAGATAGATAGATAGATAGATAGATAGATAGATAGATAGATAGATAGATAGATAGGTAGATAGATAGGTAGATAGGTAGGTAGGTAGGTAGGTAGATAGATAGGTAGATAGATAGATAGATAGATAGATAGATAGATAGATAGATAGATAGATAGATAGATAGATAGATAGATAGATAGATAGATAGATAGATAGATAGATAGAGCTTCCCTCCAAACTTCAAGCAGAGCAATTACAAGCTAGCAAGAATGTCTAAAGCAAGAACAGAACACATCAACTATAATAATTAGTATTATTATTAACATTGTGGAGATAGAAGAATGAAACAAAACATGAGGTCACACTAACATCAAATTAAAGCAGGCTGAAGAAAGAAAACCATTAAATCTATTTTGCTTTTAAGTTAAGCAATCATATTTTTAAAAAAATACATGGTCTCTAATACAGACAGAGAGACAGAGACAAAGACAGAGACAGAGGAGGGGAAAATAAATTATTTGTAAATCAATGGAGGAATAAAGGAAAAATTACACAAAAAAGAAATCAACCCATGTTTGTTGAAGGAAAAAAAGTACCTTCTCTGTTTAGGATACAGATGGATATGCTCCATTTCTCTTGTGTTGAAAACAAGGAAACATGAGGAAATATAGGCTAAAGCATGACCCGTTAGAAGACTAGACTCACTGAATTACAGAGAGGAAAGAGACCCAGGGAAACACTACCACTTTCCTTGGGTTTGTGTAGGTGTGAGCACCAACCTCACCAATCATCTGTGCAAATCAGAAGAAATCAGCCAAATCTTATATGGAAATACAGATTGACAGGACTGAATCCAAAGGCAAAAGTAAATTACTTACTCCAACAACCCACACCCTCCTCTACACTCTCAAATTTTGCCAAGGGAACACTAATTCAGCATTGGCAAAACAATACCATTCAAGAATTCTGCTGGAACGATATTCAAAGATACTGAAAACTGCAGCCCAGTCTCCTCCCACCTTAAAGACTGACAAAAATCAACCAGGCATAGTGAGTATAATGAGAAAGACACTTTATCTTGATGAGTCTGCTCTTCCCAAACTCAAATCTAATTGTGAGAAAAGCATTAAACAATCCATAATGAGGAACATTCTATAAAATGCGAAGTTGCCAGAGACCGGAGGTGGATCGGGACAATGGTGGCTCTGTGACATTTTTAGATGGGATCCTAGAACTCCTAGAAAAATGGTGGCATCTGAATGGAGCTTGGAGTTCAGATAGAGATTATATACTAATGTGCCAATTCTGGTTCTTAATCATCACAAATGTACTGCAGTAAGAGAAGATACTAATAAGCAGGAAGGAATAATAAGTGAAAGGTAGACTGAACATCTCCTCCTCCTCACTTTCTTACCTTTCCCCTCCTCCTTTTTCAATAGTACTGGGCTTGAACCTCATCAACAACCCTTTTTCTTTTCAGTTATTTGTTTTTTGTGTGAAAATATGAACAGAAGGGTTAAATTACATGGGCAAGATAATGAGCAGATTTCTTATCAAGCATTGAAGCCTCCTCTTTGTTTCCCCTTCCCATCCCTTCCCATCCTCTCTCACCCCCCCGACCCTACCCCCACTAAAGTTGTAAAGTTCATTTTCAACCTAACGACTTGTGCATCTCATTGTTACAATGGGTCCACCTGTATCCCTATTTAAAAGATTTGTTTGTGTCCCCTTCCCCTCCACAAAATATACCAACACCAAATACAGTGAAAGCAGGGGTTATACCATGGGAGAGGGACATACAAAGCAACAAAGAAATAATGTTATAAATGTGTTAGAAACAATCACATGAAAGAAAAAACGCATTTGAATACATATCTTAAAGTTCATTTCCCTAACATCAACTTATCTGACCTTTTCTGCTTGACTCAGACATTTACTAGTTATTGCAAATAAGGGAAACCATGGGACCTATGTTTCTTTGGGCCTGGCTTACTTCACTTAATATCATTTTTTCCAAGCCTTTCCATTTCCTAACAAATGGGGCAATGTCATTCTTTCTGATGGAGGCATAGCATTCCATTGTGTATATATACCACATTTTCTTGATCCATTCATCTACTGAGGGGCATCTGGGTTGGTTCCATATCTTAGTTATAGTAAATAATGCTGCAATAAATATAGTCGTGCTGGTAGCTTTAGTGTGGTCCTGTTTGTGAACATTTGGGTAAATGCCCAAAAGTGGGATTGTTGGGTCATAGGGGAGCTCTATGTGGCGTCTTTTGAGGAACCTCCATACTGTTTTCCAAAGTGGTTGAACAAGTTACACTCCCACCAACAATGCAGTAAGCTTCCCTTCTGTCCATATCCCCTCCAGCATCTGTTGTTATAAGAGTTCTTGATTATAGCCATTCTAACTGGGGTGAGGTGGTATCTCAATGTTGTTTTGATTTGCATTTCTTTTATGGCTAGGGAGCTTGAGCATTTCTTCATGTGTCTATTGTCCATCCTTCTGTCCTCTTCAGAGAGGTTTCTATTTAAAGTCTTTAGCCCACTTATTTATTGGGTAGTTGTTTCTTTGAAGATTTGTTGTTGGGGGATTTAATTTTTTGAGTTCCAGATATATTTTAGATATGAGACCCTTGTCTGTTGTATGACTAGGGAAGATCTTCTCCCAATCTGTGGGCTTTCTATTGATCTTGCTAGCTATGTCCTTTGCCATGCAGAAGCTCTGAATTTTCATGCAGTCCCATTTCGCCAACGTTTCTTTGATTTGTTGTGTTTCCGGGTCTCTATTAAGAAAATTTCGGCCTGCGCCAAGGAGACCTAGGGTTTCTCCTATTCCATCCTGTAATGTTTTCAGAGTGTCTGCTTTGACTCGATTTGGAGTTGATTCTGGTGCAGGGTGATATATAAAGATCTAGCTTTAGTTTTCTACAGGTGATTAACCAATTTTGCCAGCACCATTTACTGAAGAGGCTGTCTTTCTTCCATTCTATTGTTTTAGCTCCCTTACTGAAGATTAGATGGCTATAGGTCTGTAAGTTCATATCTAGGATTTCAATTCTATTCCATTGGTCCTGAGGTCTGTTTTAGTGCCAGTACCAAGCTGTTTTGATTACTATGGCTTTATAGTAGAGTTTGAAATTTGGTATTGATATTCCTCCAGCACTGTTTTTTCTGTTGAGGATCGTTTTTACTATTCGGGGTCTTTTATTGTTCCATATGAATTTTTGGATTGCCTCTCCTATTTTCTTGAAGAATGAGGTTGGAATTTTGATAGGTATTGCATTGAATTTGTAGATAGCCTTGGGAAGTATTGCCATTTTCACGATGTTGATCTTTCCAATCCAGGAGCATGGGAGTTTTTGCCACTTTCTAAGTTCTGTTATGATTTAATTTTTCAAGTTTTTAAAGTTGTCATCATAGAGGTCCTTCACTTCTTTGATTAAGTTAGTTCCTAGGTATTTTATTTTTTGTGGGGCTATTATGAGTGGAGTTGCTTTCCTAATTTCAGCCACACTTTTCTCATTGTTGGCATACAGAAAACCCATTGATTTTTGAGGGTTAATTTTATACCCTGCTACTTTGCCAAAGTTTTGAATCAGCTTGAGTAATTTGGGAGCAGAGTCCATAGGATTCTTTAAATACAAGATCATGTCATCTGCAAAGAGGGAGAGTTTCACTTCTTCTTTCCCTATTTGGATCCCCTTTATGTCTGCATCTTGTCTTATTGCTGTAGCTAGGCATTCTAATACTAGATTGAAGAGAGAGACATCCTTGTCTCATTCTTGAGTTAAAAGGAAACGGCTTTAGTTTTTCACCATTAAGTATAATGCTGGCTGTAGGTTTGTCATATACAGCCTTTATTATATTGAGGAATGTTCCATGGATTCCTAATTTTTCCAGAACCTTCATCATAAAGTGGTGTTGGATCTTGTCAAATGCTTTTTCTGCATCTATTGAGATAACCATGTGGTTCTTATCCTTGCTCCTGTTGATGTGATAAATTATATTCATTGATTTGTGTATATTGAACCAGCTTTGCATCCCTGAAATGAATCCTGTTTGAGCTTGGTGTATGATTTTTTGGATGAATTGTTGAAGTTGATTGGCCAGAATTTTGTTGAGAAGTTTTGCATCAATGTACATCAAACAAATGGATCTATAGTTCCCTTCTTTGATGAGTCTCTGCCTGGTTTTGGGATGACGGTTATGATCGCTTCATAGAATGAGTTTGGTAGTGAACTTTCTCTTGCAATTTCATTGAAGAGTTGGAGGAGTATTGGTGTGAGCTCTGCTTTGAAGGCCTTGTAGAATTCCTCTGTAAAACCATCTGGTCCTGGGCTTTTCTTAGCTGGGAGGTCTCTTATTGCTGTTTCTATTTCAATGCTTGATATGGTCCTGTTGAGATGGTTTAACTCATCTTGGTTTAGTTTCGGCATGTCAATATTTGCTAGAAAAAGGTCCATTTCTGCCAAGTTCTCAAACTTATTAGCATAAAAATTTGAGAAGTATTCCCTAATAATGTTCTGAATCTTAGTTATTTCTGTGGTAATGTTTCCATTCTCATCTCTGAGTTGATTTGGGTGTGTTCTCTTCTTTTTCTGATAAGATTTGCTAAGTGTCTGTCAATTTTGTTAATTTTTTGGAAGAACCAACTCTGTTTTGTTGATTCTTTCTATGGTGGTTTTTATTCTAATTTATTTAATTCTGATTTAATTTTAATCATTTCTTTCCATCTACTAGATTGGGGTTTATCTTGCTGCTCTTTTTCAAGGAGGCTCAGATGTCTCATTAAGTTGTTGGTTTCAGATCTCTCCAATTTGTTGATGTAGGAACTCAGAGCTATAAACTTGACCCTGAGTACTGCCTTTGCTGTGTCCCAGAGGAGCTGGTAATTTGTGTGCTCATTTTTGTTGAATATCATGAACATTTGAATTTCCTTTCTAATCCCTTCCATGACCCACTCATGATTCAACAGTATGTTGTTCAGCCTCTGTGTGTTACAGGACTTTCTTTGGTGGTTTTTGGTGTTGAGTTCTAATTTTATCCCCTTGTGGTCTGAGAGAATGCAAGGTATAACTTCAATGTTTCTGAATTTGAACAAGTTTGCTTTGTGGCCTAAAATGTGGTCTATTTTAGAAAATGTTCCATGTGCTGCTGATAAAAACGTGTATTCTGATGCTGCTGGGTTAAATATTCGGTAGATGTCTGTTAAATCTAGTTGATCTATGCAGTTGTTTAAATCTGCAGTTTCTCTGTTGAGTTTTTGCCTAGTTGATCTATCTAGTGGGGAAAGTGGTGTGTTAAAGTCCCCAACAATTAATGTCTTTGGATCTATGTGGGATTTGAGGGAAAGTAGTGTTTCTTGGATAAATTTGGGTGCTCTGTTGTTTGGCGAATAGATATTTAGAATTGTAATATCCTCCTGAAGGAGAGATCCCTTAATTAGTATGTAGCAACCTTCTTTATCTCTTCTCACTAATTTTAATTTGAAGTCTATTTTATCTGATATTAGGATTGCAACTCCCACCTGTTTATGGGGGCCATTTGCTTGATAGATTTTGTTCCAGCCTTTCACTTTCAAAATGTGTTTGTTTTTATGGGCAAGATGTGACTCCTGAAGGCAGCAAATAGAAAGATCTTCCTTTTTAATCCATCTAGACAGTCTATGTCACTTAACTGGAGAGTTAAGTCTGTTAACGTTAAGAGATAGGACTGAGAGGTATTTGGGAGTTCCTGCCATTTAATCCACCTTCTTGAGGGCTGCAGCAACTGTATTCATCCTATGGTTCTTGGATTCTCAGTTTGGATGTGGTTTCTTGGCCTTTATTGTGGTCTTGTTGGTTTTCTATGTGTAGGACATCTTTAAGAATCTTTTGTAGTGCTGGTTTGGTGGAGATATATTGTTTAAATTTTTCTTTGCTAGGGAAGGTTTTTATTTGACCTTCGGTTATGAAGGAGACTTTAGCTGGGAACAGTGAAAGATTAAAAATTAGAGTTACATTTTACAATTGCTAACTGCTGGTTTTGCTTTTGTAAACTTGCTCGCCCTAGCACTAACCCCTCTCCCTTCTGGAAATTAGTAATGGAGTAAAAAGTCTCTCGGAGCCCAGATGCCGGCCCCTGGGTTTGTGGCCGTAGATAAAGAACAAACAGGTATGTTTTTCTGGTTCCTGTTTGAAAATTCCCTAAGTGGCCAAATGGAACCCAGGATAGGGACCCAAGATAGGGACCCAAGATAGGGACCCAAAATAGGGACCCAAGATAAAGAACAAAGAGTATGTTCCTCTGCATCCCTGTGTAAAAATTCTCAGTATAGGGGGCTCAAGATAAGGACCATCAGGTGAGCCCAGCAAACTAGGCCAAATGTTAATCAATCACAAGCCTGTAATTATGTAAACTCACTGACCCTTATCTCCCAGAGTGACTATCTCTGTTTGAGCATCCTCGCCAATTGTTTTATTACAAAGAGTGTTATAAACTTCCCCGTGTAGTAAAAAATGATTGCTGGGGTACATAGTGACTTTTAAATGAGCCAATCCCGGGGACACCTGGTGTTATATGCTAATCTTGTGGTTTTTGCCTTTAAAAATGCCTGTAACCTCGGTTCGGGGCTCCCTCCCTTGCCACGGCAGAGAGACCGTTTGCGCAAATGTCAAATAAACTCCTCTTGCTTATTGCATCTCCCGGCCTGGAGTCTGAGTTTTCTGGAGCGCCCTCCCGTTGACGAAAGTATCCCAGAAGTCTGGGGTCTTTCAACAGTATTCTTGGTTGATAATTGTTTGTCTTTAGGGCATGGCATACATCATTCCAGGCTCTTCTTGCTTTGATTGTCTCTGCTGAGAAATCTGAGGTTATTCTAATTGATTTCCCTTTAAAGGTGACTGATCTTTTCTCCTTGACAGCTTTAAGGATCTTCCTTGGTCTGAATAGATCCTGTGCAAATTATAATGTGATGGTGGGATGTCCTGTTCTGGTCTGGTCTATTTGGAGTTCTAAAAGCTTCCTGTATCTGAATAGGCTTATCTTTTTGCATGTTTGGGAAGTTCTCTGCTAGGATCCTGTTAAACAAATTTCCTAGACCATTAACTTCTGTCTCTAGGTGCTCCTCTACATCCAATATCCTCAGATTAGGCCTTCTGATGGTGTCTTCCAAGTGTTGAATAGATCTATCATATTTCTTGGATTTTTCTTGGATGGTTGTATGTTCTTTCTCTATAATATCTAGGCTATCTTCAATCCCGGAGATTCGATCTTCTGCATGGTCTAACCTACTGTGAAGACTTTCTACTTTGTTTTTTATTTATTTTCCTTCTAATTGGTCAGCTTTGATGGCTTCAAATTCTTTGTTAGAGCTTTGTTTAGATCTTGTATGAACTATTTTACTTCCTTAATTTGGTGTTCAGTGTTTATTCTTAAGTCACTTAGTTGATTGGTTATGATTTCCTTGGACTCCCATTCCTTCTGTTGGGTTCCATTCAGCAATCCCTTTGTGGTCTCCCTGACTTCTTTCAGCTCTCTGTTAATGGATTCCATGAATGCCTTTAGTGATCTTTGTGTATTCTCATCCTGCTCTCTCAATTCCTGTATTACTCTTTGATTAGCTTCCTCAGGTTCACACAATTCCTATAGTTCTCTTTGAGTGTTCTCAGCCTGCTCACACCATTCCTGACTTTCTCTTTGACTGATCTCAGCCTGCTCATGCCATTCCTTTGTTTCTGTTTGAGTGTTCTCAAGCTGTTCACGCAATTCCTGTATCAATCTTTGAGTAGCTTCCTCACGCTCATGATAGTCCTGTATTAACCTTTGGTTTGCCTCCTCTCTCTCCCTATCACGCTCATACAGAGTCCTTTGCAGTTTTTCAATCTTTTCATTTACCATGTTTACCAGCAGTGTTTGTAGAGCTATTTGGGAACTCTCCTCTGGATTATTCATTATCTGTTCTGACCCCTGATTATCATGAGTGGGAGTTGAGATACCCGGACTTGCCATTTTTCTTGTGTTTTTCTGGCTTGTTCTGCCCATTTGGGATGAAAGTAACACCAGTTTTATGTTAGAACACTATCTTAAGGCAAGCATCAACAAAAGTCTGTAGTTGCACAGTCAAAAGTCTGCAGATACAATCTAGTTCAACAGATATATCTATTCAACATCAAACAACTATGTATTAATGGGCTGCAAACCACGAAGAAGAATTTGGCAAACCAGAGATTATTAGATTTAGGGAGAGATGTGGGTAAAAATAGGAATAGAGGGATGTGAAAAGGCAGAGGGAAAGTTAACTAAGTCCTAATTTCAAAGCGGGAAATAGGTTGGATAGAATGAAAGTAGAGAGAGAGAGAAAAAAGAAGAGAAAAAAAGACAAAAAAAAGAAAAGCAAAAATTAAAAATTAAAAAGTGCAACACTTAAAAATTATGCAAAAATAACAATGAAATATTCAGAGAAGAACGTGGATAGAATGAGAGAAGGGGAGGGATAGAAAGGAGATGTGAAAAACTTAAAAATACTTAAAATATAATATAGATATAAAGAGGTAGTACTGCTATTAAGGAATTTAAGTCTAAGAGGTTTTGAATTGAGTAATAAATTTCTGGATTAATTGTGTACACAATGGGGGATAAGGTCTAATAATCGACTACGGGTATATCTGAGGATGAGCAGAACAGCAATTAAGTCACACAAAGAAGAACGAAAGAGAAGAAAAGGTGAAAAGAATGAAAAAGAAAGAAGAAAGGATCAAAATTTCAGTAGAGCCAAACAAAAATAATTTAAGGAAAGAAAAAAAAGCACACACACATATACCCCTAAAATAAAAATTATAAGAGAAAGAAAAAAAAAGTTAATAAAAAACAGAATTTTTTAAGTAAAAAAGTTAAAATTTTTTTAAAGTTTTATAGATTAAAAATTTTTTATAAAAGGAATAAAAAAAGAGTTCTTTGATTTTTTTTGAGGGGATGGGAAGATCCTGTATCTCCCTTGCGTCGGTAACCAGTCTCTTGTTGGAGTCTCTGGTCTGCTTGTGGTATTTGATTTTCCTGTGGCTTGGTTGGTTTCTTAAGTCAGTTTGTTTGAACAGGCAGAGAAATGTTCTGCTTTACCCAGGATTTTGTGATCATCCTCCCAGGCTAGTTCAATGGGAGGGAGATTTGCTTTGAGTATCACCAAAGAGGGAGATGGCTGTTTCCTCTAGTTTGGAGATGCTGTGATGAGGCTAGGTTCTGGGTAGGATTGAGGCCTTTCAGCAAACAGTAGCTTTTCCCTGAGGGGCTTGCTTCTGAGACACTCACAGAGCCCAGCCTGGAGCCATTCTCAGGGTTTATGTTTACTGAATTTCAATTGATTGTCAAGGCTGCTGTACGGAGGGGCAGCCTCTGGCTCTGTTTACCCAGTGAAGAAAGCCACTCCTGGGGCTGGAGGCCCAGGCTGGGTGACTTTTCCCTGGGTGGAGCTCAGCCTGGCAGGTCAGGTTAGGTTCCTGTGACCTGCTATGACTCAAGTTTACTTCCAAGGCCTGAGTTGGAGCTAGCTGCTCAGCCACGCCTTTGTCAGTATCAAAGATGGAGGTCTCCAGTAGTTGGGGGGGGGAGGAGTGGCCTTCCCTCCTCGGCTCCCTGAGAAGGAATGAGGATGTCAGGCTTCTACTCACACTGGAGTCTTGATTCCTGGGTCATCTCTGGTCTGCGAACTGCAGGGTGAAGATGTCTGCTCCTTGTCAGTTCTTGCTGGTGTTGAGTAGAATCTGCTCACCTGCTGCATCTGGCCCCTTTGTCCCGGACTCTCTGTGTTACAGGTATGGCGGCTATGGCCACCACTGCTGCTACTGCCACAGCCGCAGCCGCAGCTGCTAGCAAGTGCTCAGAGCTGTCTCCTTGCCTGGATTTTCCCTCTCTGGCCTAACTCTCTGTACTGTGAAGGCACACTTGGTGTGATTCTCTGGCTTAGGACTGTTCACTGGAACTCTAAAACTGCTTTCTATGCGAGAGCTTGTTTAGCCTCCAGCTTCTCCTCTGCCATCTTCCTGGAACCTCTCAGTTATTTGTCATATACGTTCTGGTGCTTTTGTCCAAATTGGTCTTTGATCAAAACCTTCCTAATCTATACCCCCCCATAAAAGTATGATTACAGGTTTGTACCACTAGGCCCCATTTGGTCTGAGATAGAATTTGTAGAAAGGAACCCTCAACGTCACAAATACCTCAAAATTTTAATCAAAATCCCAACATGACTTTTCTCCAGTATGTAAAATCTGGTCTTCAAATTTGTACAGCAGAAAAAAGACAGACAATTTTGAACAAATTAAATTTCTATTGATAAGGCATCAAGACTTTCAAGAAAGCTAGAGTTACTGAAATAGTCACAGACACCAAAACAGAATAGAAACTGTACACAGAATACAGAATAGAAATATGGCAATGATATAATATAAACTCTACATTTAAAAATTATAAATATAAAATTGTATTACATATAGCATAGTAAATTTATATTTCTCTATATATATGAACAGAATAATTTTAGAAATAGAATTTGAAATATTGAGGAAAGGATGAATTAATTAGCCACTCATTAATTGGTACTGAATGCTTGGCTACTCACAGTAGAAAAAGAAAATCAGGGGGCTGGGAAGGAGGCTCAGTGGTAGAGTGCTTGCTTTGCATGCCTGAGGCCCTGGGTTCGATTCCTCAGCACCACATAAGCAAAAAAATCCAGAAAAAAAAAATCCGGAAGTGGCACTATGCCTCAAGTGGTAGAGCATTAGCCTTGAGCTGAAGAGCTGAGAGACAGCGCCCAGGCCCAGAGTTCAGGCCCCACGACCAGACCCAAAAAGGAAAAAGAAAGAAAAAGAAAAAGAAAATCAAATATTTCCCTGAAATATGTCAGAATTTTGTATGTATAATACAAAAAAGTATAAAGCACAAAAGAAAATGCAATGAAACCACATTAAAATGTATAAGTATAGAACTGAAACATCATAAAAAATAAATCTATAATCTATCAGGAAGTATTTGCAATTCATGTAATTCTAAGTTTGAATAACTAGAATATATAGAATTGATTTAGGTGATAAAAACAACAATTCAATTTAAGCAATAAAAATTAGCAGATGGTTTAAAGAAGAAAATACCTGAATGTTCAATGCATTTAAAACCATTTTTACCTCATTTATAACCAGAAGATGCTTATTAAAACTGCACCATATTAGTTTTCATTCTTTACTTCAAAATGTGAAAATATTTTTTTAAAAAAGAATGTGGGAAAAAGCAATACTCACATATTATTTTGGAAACTTTGGAAAGAAAATATTTTAGAACAATAAATTTAAAGATGACAGGGTCCTATTGTTTAAAACTTATATATTTGTGTGTATATGTGTGTGTGTGCTGGATCCTGAGGCTTGAAATCAGGGTGTGGACACTGGCTGAGCATTTTTTCTCAAGGCTAGAACCTACCACTGGAGCCTATAGCTCCACTTCCAGGATTTGGGTGGCTAACTGGAAATAAGTATCTTCTTGGACTGACTTTGAACCACAATCCAAAATCTTAGCCTCTTGAGTGGCTAGGATTACAGACATGAGCCACCAACATTTCTTTTACTTATTTATATATTTTAATATACTTTTATTGTAAAGATACTGTAAAAAGGGGTTACAGTTACATGAGTAAGGTAATGAGTACATTTCCTATAGAGCATTATTACCCCCTCCTTTGTTTTTCTCCTACCATCCCTTCCCTCACCACCTCCCCAACTTCCCCTCCCCCACCGCCCCCTCCCTGCCGCCTAAAGCTGTAAAGTTCATTTTCAACATAGTGTCTTGTACATCTCATTAATACAATGGGTCAACCTGTATCCTTATTTCAGCATTTTGTTCCCTCCCCAAAATAGAAAATTGTATATGCAAATGCAGGACACCAGAATCAAATACAGTGAATGGGCTATACCATGGGGGAAGAAGATACAAAAGAAACAAAAAAAAATCACGCAGTACATTATAAGTACATTAAAATCAACAGCAACAAAGATAAAACCTCTTGTGTCCCTATCTTGCAGTTCATTTGGCTTAAAATCATCTTAGATGGACATACGTACATAGCTTTTGACCTTTTCTGCTTGTCCTAGACATATACTAGTTATTAAAAATAAGGGAAATCATGGGACCTGTTTCTTTGGGCCTGGCTTACTTCACTTAATCTAATTTTTTCCAAGTCTTTGCATTTCCTAACAAATGGGGCAATGTCGTTCTTTCTGATGGAAGCATAGAATTCCATTGTGTGTGTGTGTGTGTGTGTGTGTGTGTGTGTGTGTGTGTGTGTGTGTGTGTGTACCACATTTTCTTAATCCATTCATCTACTGAGGTGCACCTGGTAAATACTGAGGTGCTATGGTAAATAATACTGCAATAAACATAGTTGTGCTGGTAATCATTTGGGTAAATGCCCAAAAGTGGGATTGTTGGGTCATAAGGGAGCTCTACGTTTAGTCTTTTAAGGAAACTCTGTTCTACTTCCCAAAGAGGTTAAACAAGTTTACACTCTCACCAACAGTGCAGTAGGGTTCCCTTTCGGCCACATACCCTCCAACATCTGTTGTTATTAGATTTCTTGATTATAGCCATTCTAACTGCGGTGAGGTAGTATTTCAGTGTTGTTTTGATTTGCATTTTTTTTATGGCTAGAGAAGCTGAGCATTTCTGCAAGGTCATTCTTATTTCCTCTTCAGAGAAGTCTCTCTTAAAGTCTTTAGCCCACTTATTAATCAGGCAGTTGTTTCTTTGAGGATTTGTTGTTGGGGGATTTAATTGTTTGAGCTCTAAGTATTCTTTAGATATGAGACCCTTGTCCATTGTATGGCTAGTGAAGATATTCTCCCAATCCATGGGCTTTCTATTGAATTTTTTTATTTGTTTTATTGTAAAAGTGATGGAGAGAGGATTTATAGTTACATAAGTCAGGTAATAACTTTTTGAACATTTTTACCCCTATCCCTCATTTTCTCTCACTTTTTCACGTCCTTACTCTCCTCCTCCCCTCCCCGCTAACTTGTAAGGTTCATTTTCAATATAGTGTTTAGTGATTATCACTGTTGAATTGGTTGACTCTTTGTCCCATCGTTTCTGTAGTAGTTTCTTTTGGCCACATCCTTGTCAGCATTTGTTGTTTGCTTGATAATGTCCATTCTACGTGTGGTGAGGTAGAGTCTCAGTGTGGTTCTGAATTGCATTTCTTTTATGGGCAGAGATGCTGAATATTTCTTCATGTGCCTATGGGTTATTCTTGAGACTCCTCAAAAGACTAAACAGAACTACCCTATAATCTGGCAATCCTATTCCTGGGCATTTACCCAAACAAACGCAAACAAGGCCACACTAAAGCTACCAGCACAACTATGTTCACTGCAGAATATTTTTTTTTACAATAGCTACAATATGGAACCAATCCAGATGCCCCTCAGTGAATAAATGGATCAAGAAAATGTGGTCTATATACACAATGGAATTCTATGCTTCCATCAGAACGAATGACATTGCCCCATTTGTAAGGAAATGGAAAGACTTGGGAGAAAATCATATTAAGTGAAGTAAGCCAGACACAAAGAAAACTGGGCTACATGGTTTCTCTCATTTGTAATAATTAGTATACATCTAAGAGTCTTAGCAGAGGATCATAATAGCTCAATGGCTATGTACAAATGACCATATAAAATGATGCTAATCGAAATGAACTCCAAGATCAGAAACAAAAGGTTTATGTTGGTGGTGTTTTTCATGTACTGTGTGAAGTTATTTCTTTTTTCTTTCATTTTTTTCCTTTTCTTTTGCTTTATCATCTGATGTCACTGTTTTTTATTTTGTTACTCTGTGTCTTGTATATATGTTTATCAGATTTGGGGAAACAAAAGGAAATAACAAAATGGTGAGACAAAGGACAAAAGGTGAACCAATGCACAGCAATACTCACAAGACACTATTTTGAAAATAAACTTTGCAACTTGGGGAGCAGGAGTCAGGAGGGGAAGGAAAGTGGGAGAAAAATGAGAGAAGGGGTAACAAAGTTCGACAAGAAATGCTCTCATTGCCTTACATTCATTATTTACCATAGCTAAGCTATGAAATCAACCTAGATGCCCATCAGTACATGAATGTATCGAGAAGCTATGATATATAATATATATATGTGTGTGTGTGTGTGTGTGTGTGTGTGTGTGTGTGTGTGTGTGTGTGTAATGGAGTTCTATGCTCCCATCCATTGCTCCATTTGTAAGAAAATGTAAAGACCTGGGAAAAAATTATATTAAGTGAAGTAAGACAGGCCCACAGAAGAGTAGGTTACATGGTTATCCTCGTTTGCAATAACTAGAATATATCTATTATATTCATAATGGGGGGGTCACAATAGCCCAATTTCCAAGTGCATAGGACCATATATACTGAAGCATATCAAAATGAACACCAAGAATTGGAAACAGGGATCTTATGTCCTGTATGCAGTTATTTCTCTCTTTTTTCTGTTTTAGTTTTCTGTACTCTTTGTCTTGTATATAAGTTATCAAATCCATGGAATGGAAAAGGAACCACAGAAACAGCAGGACAAAGGATAAACTAATGAAACAATGATACGCACTTGACACTGTTCAAAATGAACTATATAACTTGGGGTGGGAAGGGGAGTAGGGAGAGGTTATTGGGAGAACATAAGGAAGGGGTAACAGTGTTGAAAAAGAAATGTACTCATTCCTTATTTATATAATTATAACCCTTGTTCATCACTTTTACAGTAAATATTTTTAAAAAGAAAAAATAACTGAACTGTACAATAAAAAGCTCTTGTTTCCATTTTTGAAGTTTATTTCAATAAGCATCATTTTATATGGTCATCTGAACCCAGCTATTGATTTCTTGTGGTCCTCTGCGAGGACTATCCTAGACATAATTATTACAAATGAGAGAAACCATGGAGCCCATGTTTCTTTGGGTCTTGCTTCTTCACTTAATATGATTTTTTCCCAAGAGTTTCCATTTCCTTACAAATGGGGCAATGTCATTCTTTCTGATGGAAGCATAGATTTCCACATTTTCTTGATCCATTCATCCACTAAGGGACATTTGGAATGATTCCATATCTTAGCTATAGTAAATAATTCTGCAATGAACATAGTTGTGCTGGTGGCTTTAATGCAGGCTGGTTTGTGGTCATTTGGGTAAATACCCAGGAATGGGATTGCTGAGTCATAAGGGTCTAGTTAAGTCTTTTGAGGAACCTCCATATACTACTTTCCAGAGTGGTTGAACCACTTTACACTCCCACCAACAGTGTAGTAGCATTCTCTTTTGGCCACATACCCACTAGCATCTGTTATCATTCATTTTCTTGATAATGGCCATTCTAACTGGGGTGAGGCAGAATTGCAATGTAGTTTTCATTTGCATTTCTTTTATAGCCAGCAATGTTGAACATTTCTTTATTTGTCTGTTGCCCATTCTTATTTCTTCTTCAGAGAAGTCTCTCTTTGTGTCTTTAGCTCACTTAATAATGGGGTGGTTGTTTCTTTGAGGATTTGTTTTGGGGGGCTTTAATTTTTTGAGCTCTAAGTGTATTTTGATACCAGGCCCTTATCTTATGCATAGCTAATAAAGGTCTTCTCCCATTCTGTGGGCTTTCTAATTATCTTGCTAGCTATGTCCTTTGCCATGAAGAAATTTTTTACTTTGATGCAATCCCATTTAGCCTTAATTTGACCTGTGTTGCTGGGTGTTTATTAGGAAGTTTTGACCAGTTCCAATGAACCCTTTTTGACCAGTGCCAATGAGCCCTATGTTTTCCCCTATCCCTGTAAAGTTTTCAGGGTATCTGGTCTTACACTGAGGTCTTTGATCCATTTGGAATTGATTTTGGTGCAAGGTGATATATAAGGACCTTACTTCATTTTTCTGCATGCATATAGCCAGTTATGCCAGCACCATTTGTTGAAGAGGCTGTCTTTCTTCCATCCTGTCTTTTTGGTTCCTTTATCAAATATTAGGCAGCTATAGGTCTGTGGGTTCATTTCCAGAGTCTGATTCTATTCCTTTAGTCCTCAGGCCTGTTCTTGTGCCCGTACCAAGCTGTTTTTATTACTATAGTTTTGTAATACAGTTTGAAGTTTGGTATTGATATTTGACCAACACTGATAAGATTGCATTTGCCATCTAGGGTCTTCTATCATTCCATATGAATTTTGGATTGCTTTTTCTATATAATTGAAGATTGTTGTTGGGATATTGAGGGTAGTGTGTTGAATTTGTACACTGCTTCAGGCAGTATTGCATTTTCACAATGCTATTCCTCCCAATCCAGGAGTGTGGGGAATTTTCCACTTCCTTAAATCCTTTTTCAGGTTTGTAAATTTTTATCATATAAGTCCTTCACATCTTTGGTTAAGTCAATTCCTACATTGTTTTGTTTCTTTTTTGAGGATTAAAAAAGGATTTGTTTTCCCTAATTTCAGCATTGCCCTTCCCATTGTTGGCATACAGAAAAGCTGCTGATCTTTGAGGGTTAATTTTACATAATGCTACTTTTCCAAAGTTTTAGATCAGCTTGAGTAACTTGGATGAGAATCTATGGGGTTCTTTAAATACCGAAAGATGTAATTTGCAAAGAGGGAGAGTTTCACATCTTTCCTAGTTTGATCTTATTGATTTTTCTCTTGCCTTATTGCTCTAGATAGGAATTCCAATATGTTGAAGAAGAATGGAGAGAGCAGATATCCTTGTCTCGTTCCTGATTTTAGAGGACATGGTTTTACCTTTTGACAATTAAGTATAATGCTAGCTGTAAGTTTTTCATATACAGCTTTTATTATATTGAGAAATGTTGAGCTATGTTGAAGAATATTGGCCATTTCTCTACTATCATGTTCATGTTGGTTTGCTATGTGTAGTATGTCTTTAAGTGTTTTCTGTAATGTTGAGTTGGTGGAGATAAATTGCTTCAAGTTTTCTTTGTTGTGGAAAGTTTTTATTTATCACTCAGTTATGAAGGAAAGCATAGCTGGGTACACTATGCTTGGTTGGTAGTTGTTTGCCTTTAAGGCACAGCATACTTAATTCGAGGTTATCCTTAATTTCATGGCCTAGGCTGGGAAATTTATTGTTATTCTGATTGGTTTTCCTTTGTATGTAATTAATCTTTTCTCCTGACAACTTTAATGACACTTTTCTTGGTCTCTATTGATCCTGTGTAGATTGCAATGTGGCAGTGGGATGTTCTGCTCTGGTTTGGTCTGTTTGGGCTTCTAAAGTCTTCTTGTATATGAATGAACCTATCATTTGTGATGTTTGGGAGGTTCTCTGCTAGAATACTGTTAAATTTCCTATCCCTTTACATTCTTTCTATTTTCCTTCCTCAATATCTATTAAACTTAAATTAGGTCTTCTTATTGAGTCTTGAAGCTCCTGTTTCTTGGATTTGTTCTGAATAATTGTCTGTACTTTCTCTATAATATCTATTCCATCTTTATTCAAGAAACTCTGACATCTGTGTTGTCTAATTTGCTGTCAAAACTTTCTACTTTTTTTATTTCCCTTCCTTCTAATGGATCATTTCTGATGACTTCAATCTCTTCATTGACACTTTGTTTTAGGTCTTTTATGGATTTCTTCTTTGATTTGATTTCCAGTGTCTTCTTTCATATTCTTTAGCTGAGTAACTATTCATTGGATTCCCTTTCCTTCTTTTGGAATTCTTTAGCTTTCTGTTTGTGGATTCCATGAATTCCTCTAATAATCTTTGGTTAGTATCATCATACACATAGCTTTGTACACAGTTTCTATCTTTTCATTCAACATATTTGTCAACTGTTTTTAAAGCTTTTTGAGAACTATCTTCTAAATCTTTCATTGTCTGAGTGGGAGGTGAGGTTCCTTGATTGGTCATTTTCCTTGTGTTTCTATGGATTGTTTTGCCCATTCAGAAACAAAAGTAAATCCAATACAGCACATTTTTAAGTAAAAAATCCACTAAACACCTGTATTTGCACAGACTTTAGAGATTCAAAATTATAGATAGGTATTCTCCTAACTCTCCTTTTCTTTATTTGGAGAGGGGTATTCTGGTTCAGGAAAGGAGATAGTATATAGTTATAGCCAGTGAGGAAATCTATTATAAACCATAAAACAATCAAAACAGAAAGGATAACAGGATGATCCAATTAACCAGTCAAAATGGGAAAAAAATACAGTCTAACTCACATATAAACAATTAGGGATCAACAGACTAAAGAAAGCGTAGGAGAGGAAAAAAAAACAACAACAAAGTGTAGGAGAGAAGGACCAGAAATAAAGTTGAAGTGAAACTAAAAGAAATATTATGAGATATAATGAAAAATAAAGAAGGAGCAAGTAAGTATAGAGGAATAAAGAAAGAGAAAGGAACAGAAGGAAGAAACCTAAGACCTAAAGTAAAAGATAAATAAAAAATTATACAGATAAAAATAATAGTCAAAGTTTTTACAAAAAAATTGATCAATCAAAAATATAGCCAGGACTAAGTATATCCACATTTAAGAAAGAGGTCTAATATCCACCATAGACCGTACATCTAACGTTAAACAGAACAGCAATCAAAAGAAAAGAAAAAACAAAGAAAATTGTCCCCAATTTGTTTGGGGTACCTTGTGTTCCCCCCAATGTCTGCTCTTCAGTTTCTTAGTGGAGTCCTTTATTTTTCTTTTGGTTGGTCCTGAGGCTTGAACTCTAGGCTTGAGTACTGTCCCTGAGCTCTTCAGCTCAAGGCTTGTGCTCTACCACTCGAGCCATAGTGCCATTTCTGGCTTTTTCTGTTTATGTGGTGCTGAGGAATCGAACCCAGGGCCTAATGAATGCTAGGCAAGCACTCTACCACTGAGCAATCTTCCCAGCCCTTCTTAGTATATTCTTTGATTTCCTTGCAGTAGTCAGCTTTCCTTGTGGCATAGTCAGATTCAAAAGCCATTTTGACATGGAAATCTCACTGTTTCCTAGATTCCCACACTCAGGCTTGTCTGAACCTGACTTATAACTCAAGGTGAACAGATGAATTCCCAAATCCGTTTATTTGAGATTCCAGAATAAAGTTCTGCCTTTCAAACTTGGATTCTTTGTAGGCCTCCACTCAACCTAATTTAGTGGGAGAGAGATTTGCTTTGTGTTAGAGCAGGAAATAGGTGGTTCTTTTTACTCCACTTAGAATCTCTGAGGTGAGGGTGGGTGCGGGAGGTACTACAAAGTATCTGGAATCAATGGCTTGAGTAGGGAGGGGCTTGCTCCTGAGACTCTCCTTTTAGCCCAGCCTGAAATCACCCTCAGCTTTTACAATCTGTCCAGTTTTTTTTTTTCCAGTGAGTTTTTAGATATTTTTTATAATCCCAAGGTGCCCTGCTAGGTGCGGGCTGAGCTGCAGTATGTCTGGAGTGCTAAGCTTGTCTTTTTTTTTTTTTTTTGGTCTGTCGTGGGGCTTGAACTCTGGGCCTGGGTGCTGTCCCTCAGCTCTTCAGCTCAAGGCGAGAGCTCTACCACTTGAGCTACAATGTCACTTCCATTGTAGCTCACAGACTTTCCTGCCGGGACTGGCTTTGACCTGCAATCCTCAGATCTCAGCCTCCTGAGTAGCTAGGATACAGATACAGGCGTGAGCCACTGGCGCCCGGCTTAAGCTTGGTTTTGTCCTCTGCTAAGGAGCAGGACTGCCTCCCCTTGAGCAGGTTTGCCTCCCCCTATTTGGGTCTGCCTCCCCCTGGGTGGGTTTTTTTGTTTTCTGCTGGAGAGAGGGGGGTGCAAGGATATCAGATTCCTTTGCCCTCTTCAAAAATGGAGCCATTTCTTCAGCAAGTGTCACCAGCCAAGTGCTCTGGCAGGGTCTATGCAACTTTCAAATATGGTGTTCTTCTTGGGTAGAGGGAGGGTTTCCTTCCAGATGCTGTTCTCTGGGAGGGAGAATGTCTTTGGTGGGGTACTCATGCTTTCCCTTAGTGTTTGGACTGTCCACGATATGAGGAGTTGTCTCCGCATCTCCGTGGCTGGCTAGGATGTGATTCCTGTTTCTAGTCTGAAGGTGTGTGGACCACTTGCGAGGACACTGGCACTGTTGACACTGCCACTGCCTCTGCCACTGGGCTGCAGCCGCCACCCCCAGTGGGCACTTAATTCAGTCTTTTCATACAGGTGGCTTATAATTTTCCTCTTTGGTATCTATCTCTGTAAAATTATAGTTTACTTGGTGTGACTCTCCAGACATGGATCACTTGATGGTACCCTAAAATTCTACTTTTTCAGGGACAGTGCTGTTGGTTCCCTTTTGTCTATCCACCATCTTCTCTCAACCTCCAACAATACTTCTACTTTAAGTACATGTCCTAGAGAAAATCTTACACCTGTTTGAAGGTGTTTTTCTGCTTTATCCTTGCCCAGTTGTCCCATCTACCATAACAAATATAAGAAAAGAAACAATTGAAATTACCTCTAAGAGAAAAAGTACAGTATTAGGGCAAATGAACTCATACCACATGCAGTACATGGACATAGTTAAAGAAGATATCTGAGTAAAAGAAAAACATATAAACTATAGAGATAAGTATAACACAGGTATTAAAATAATTGTATTTACATATTACATATTCCACATGGAACAATATATTCTAGCGTCCACATGAACTTTAAAGTCATCTATTATTTCCAAAAGGAAAAAAGGAAGCACAAGAGATTCATGAGGGGGCTGGGAAGATGGCTCAGTGGTAGAGTGCTTGCCTTGCATGCCTGAGGCCCTGGGTTCCATTCCTCAGCACCACATAAGCAAAAAGAAAAAAAAGCCGGAAGTGGCACTGTGGCTCAAGTAGTAGAGCGCTAGCCTTGAGCTGAAGAGCTGAGAGACAGCGCCCAGGCCCAGAGTTCAAGCCCCACGGCCAGACCCAAAAATAAAATAAAGAGATGCATGAGGCCCTTTAATAAAAATGTAGTACTTTTTCAAAATTTCTGCAATTCACATGTCAGTATGTCAATGTTCTCTTGACCTCTAATATGTACCAGGCACTGTAATAATATGATACAGTATTATTAACATTACAATTCTTTGGAGTAGTTTTGTTTTTGTTTTGTGGTACTAGAGTTTGAATTTAGGGTCTTGCTTTTGCTAGGCAAGCTCTCTACCACTTGAGCCATACCATTAACCCATTTTGCTTTAGTTTGTTTTAAGATAGGCTCTGGTGCTTTTTTTTTTTTTTCTGGAAAAGCTTTGGACCACAATCCTTCTACCTCTACCTCCTGACTATCAGGAATATGAGGTCTGCATCATTGTGCTTACACAAAATCATGGTTAGAGGCTATCTAGGCAAATAACAAGTTTCTATCTCAGAAACAAGCACAGAATGGTAGCATAGGCTTGTCAACCCAGCCAAAGAGATAACATGATCACAAGCTAATGCTAGATACAACAGCAATACACTGGACCCTGCTTATAAACAAACTAAAGCTAAAAAGCTGGGGGTGTGATTCAAGTGGTTAAATATTGCAAGCATGAGTTCCCAGGTTCAATCCCCAGTCCTACCAATAAAAAGTCAGCATAATAATATTTTAATAGCCTTTGCTTTATTAATTTCATATCTCATATAAACATGAATATTCATATTATTATGACAATTACATTGGTATTCAGTTCAGCTGCAATAATCTATCCTGGTTGCAATCACTATGTTTATAATTGCATCATTGGTTAAAAAAATCCAATATTATATTTTAAAAATGAGTTAATAATGTTCTGCCTTGGATGGTTTTCTTTTTGAAAAATATGAATTATCTGACGAAATCATATTACTAAAGGTCATACTCAACAGCAGCTGGAGGCAGCCTAGAAACAAAGAAAACTACAAAAGAACTTTGCCTTAGAAATTTGAATCTTAGCAAGAAATTCCAGAACAATAGAAGGAATGCTTTATGGCATCTTCAGAACAAGATGAAAAGTGTATGGCTCCAGGCTCTAGAAGGTATTACAGTAGTTTCCCAAGAACAGCAACAACAATTTTTATCCCGTCACAGTTCATTTTATTTTCTTTGTTGGCCCAATAACATCAAATCAGAAAAGACAAAGCCATAGTTTGTACCAAAGACCAAGCAATTATTTAAATTCAGTTCAGGTCTCTTGACCTGAATTTAACAAGATATATCAGGCTGGAAAAGTGGCTCAGTGGTAGAGCGCTTGCCTTGCATGCATTAGGCCCTGGGTTTGATTCCTCAGCACCACATAAGCAAAAAGAAAAAAGCTGGAGCTTAAGTGGTAGAGCGCTAGCCTTGAGCTGAAGAGCTGAGGGACAGCATCCAGGCCCAGAGTTCAGGCCCCCCACAACCAGATCTAAAATAAACAATTAAAAAAAAAAGACTTATCAAACATGATCTATAGCCCAGAACTGGGATACAGTGGGAAAGACCAGCAAAGTCGCCTCCTGGGCTCATATTCACATGGGCAGACACTGACTGCATGAGGAATCACATCCTGTAAAGCAGGACTCAAGCAGGGAAAAAGGATAGTAACAAAGATACCAGACTCAGGGCATTCATGATCTTTGAGTAGAGACAGGTGTGGGGAGAGAGAACTGGTCATACACAGAAGTAGGAGAAAAATCCTTCAGGTAGATTAACCAGCTAGCACAAAATCTTCCATGAAAATGAACCTGGCATGGGTTTAAGGCCACAAAAGTGACCCTGGGGCTAGAGGGCAGTTAGTGGCGCCGAAAAGTGACAGAAAGTGAGCCCAGAGGAGATTGGGGAGTGGGATCCAGATCACAAGGCCTTGGTGAGTTCTGACAGTGGGAGACTGGACAGTCTGAAGCAGGAGAGTTTCAGATCTGACTTCATGTTGGAAAGATCACACTAGTGCTGAGGACAAAAACAAAATCAACTATAAGGAAATGGGAAGACCTTTCCCATGGGGGTGGGGGACAAGTCAGAGGTACTGAAACAGATTTGGCAAAAGGTGTCAGAGGCTTATACCATGAAGGTAAATAAGTGAGAAAAAGTTAAAAGTGTGAAAGAAGACCCAAGTAGACCATAGATACTTAAGAATGTCATGGGGATGGGAAGAGAAAGGAATGAAGAGTAACTGCTAAGTTGGGCAAAGTTGGGTGGATAGTGGTAACATTCACTGAGGTAAGAAAGATGTGAGGAGAAGCCGGGGCAGTGATGGGGACCACAGACGTGTGAATACTGCTGGAGACATAGGAAACTGGAGATCTCCATGTATCAGATGCCATATGAATTGCATGACACCTTTGAGAGAGGTCATCGCTTCAGATATGAATTTCAGAGTCACAATATTACATGAAGGCAATATTTATAGATACTTCCAAAATAGTATAGAGCACCCAGGATGAGTTCTGAGGCCCCCAGCAGTGGAGATTCAACACTATATGTTAAAAAATGCTGGTTAAAATGTCCAAGATGTTTTGTTTTTCCCCTTCAGGGACACAAGAGAAAAACTAGGATGAATATAATCATCAGTAAGTATCCTACTTTATATATTCTGAAAAGCTTTTCTCATACTCTATTCAACATTCAGGGTTAGATTAAGCAAATACATGTAGAACTTATTGACCATACAGCTGGGCAGAGGAGATGTCAAAAGAAAGAAAACCAAGAATTCCTGGTAAGGGGTAAGACACTTTGAATGGCAAGCCAGTTCTAAAATTAGCTTGTGTACACTTAAAAGAGAAAGTAGTAACCAATAAAAACCAGCTTCAGCCAGGTACCAAGGAAATTCCATGAGACTTTTATCTCCAGTTTACCACCAAAAAGGCAGAAGTGAAGCTGTGCTCAAGTGGTAGAATGCCAGCCTTGAGTGGAAAATCTAAGTGGGAGCACTAAGGGCTTGAGAACCCTTGTACCAAGCAAGCCCTAGTACCAATACACAAACACACAGGCACACGCATGCACGGGCGCGTGCGCGCATGCACACACACATACACACACACACAACAAAGGGGCTTCAATTCAACATGTCAATTTATGAGTGTAATACATCTTGATCAATGTCACTCCTTCCATATTTTCCCCCTCATCTGTCTTAACCCCATTCAACCCCTTAAGTCACCTGGTTGTAGCTCCCAAAGGATTCTTATTAAATTTCCATCTTGCTGCCCCTTCCTATATCCTCTCATTAGGATAGTGGTACAAGTTTGGGGAAGGCAGATTGAGTTTACCACCCATTTATACCACAGGTTCTAGGCATAAAAGTTAAATACTGGTCTTGAAATACAATCAGTCTAGTTTAGCAACTGCAACCAAAGATCTCTCTCCCCCAGCTGTAAATGCTATGTTCACCATTCTAGGCTCCCTTCATGGTTCACCCCATGAATAACTACCACCTTCAACCTACTGAAGTTGAACCAAGCCACATATACTGACTACATGAATGTCACTGGTCAGAGGCCATTTCAAAGAGTTACTATGCTAGTGGACAAGGTATGCCAACCTCCCAGAGCCTCTGGTAGGGATAGAAAGAGCACTCGACCAGAATATTGGCTCAGTGACCCTCAGAATATAACTGTCTAATGAGGGAACAAACTTCTGGGATGCCTCAGCTAAAGGCTCATATTTGGCAGCCTGCGGTCCACTGTTCTCACTACAAGAACATTCCTCAAGCAATGCATTATATTACATATTTGTTCATACCTAGTGTGATAGAGGCTAGAGGTCTATTTTGTCCCCAAATGCTCAGAAAGCTACATGTGGAAAGCCAAGTACACACAATTTTTATTAGCAATCCATTGGTAGGAACTGTGTGGAGTACTATCTCAAAGCCCAGAAAGAAAAGAAGTTAAGGGTTTGTAGCAATATCCACTATGGCATGAAATGGAACATGGCCCTCATCAGACTATTATCAGACTAAACATGCCATAAGGAGAACGAGACAATCTTACCACCCTTCCTTGGAGTTTTGTACAATAAAGTTGATTAGTTAAATTAGTTAAATGTAAAAAAAATACATTGAAAAAAAACTAAAACAATTTGTCATTTAGAGACATCATTCTTACCCAAAGTAGTTGCCAATTCAAAAAAAAAAAAAAAAGATGGTTTCAAAGACTCACACACATGAGATTAAATGTGGATGAGAAAAGCCAGGCCTCACACCTCTAATCCTAGATACCTAAGAGACTGAGATCTGAGGGTCAAGGTTCAAAGCCAGCTTGGCCATAAAGGCCTGTGAGTCTCTTATCTCTAATTGACCAGTAAAAACCTGGAAGTGGTGCCGTGGCTAATGTGGCAGAGCACCAGCTTTGAGTAAAAAAGCTAAACAAGAGCATGAGGCTTTGAGTTCAAACCCCAATGCTGGTGTATATATAGAGAGGGGGGGGAATGAGAAGGGAGAAGTATAGGCAAGCTTCTCATATAAAAATTCCCTGGGAAGAAAGATTATGCCAAAAATGACTTGCATTTGATTGCCGGAGAAACTAAGGAATGATTCAATGGGCAACAATCCTGGCCACACTTCACAGGGTACATGGATTCTGCACTTAACCTATTAGTACTTTGCCCTTGCATGCTATCAATTCAAATCAAAACTCAGTGGCACAAGGCCTCTGTGAGAGCAAGAGGAGAGTTTAGTGTTTAATAGATAAATGTTGAGGACTCTTACTTCTGCCATAGGATGGCTCACATGTTCTAAAATCACACTCATGGCAATAGGTGTCTACTCCTATTCTTCATCACTGACACAATAAAATTGAAAAGGAGGAACTACATAAAAACAGTAGACTGTCCTTCACATGTTAATGCTCAAGAGATACATAAATGCTACACAATAAATATGGTGCTTTACCTTGCTGGTCAAAGCAGCCCTAAATTGCCAAAAGTGATCATGAATTACGAGGTACTGTGAAGGAGGGTTATCTACAGTCAGATGGGCAGTTGAGTCATAGGAATGGTGGTATGTCTCACAATGCTTATGATGAGTACCTGGCTGGTTTGAAGGTATATGCACATGTGTGCTGCAAGTACCTATACATTTTCATTCAGCTGGATGGAGTTTTCTGAATTCACCTAGTGCTTCTCTAGGACAAAACTGACCATACTCAAATAGTAAATTTGTGTTCTATTCAAAGTATTACCTAGTATATTAATCACACTGGACACAGTATTGTGATCAAACTAACCACACAAAGGGACTAATTACCAATCATCATTATTTACTAAGAACTTCCTAAAATCTGATTCAAACTATCTTAGTCAAGTGCTAAAAACATTAATGTCTGCAAATTAGGACATTTGCAGCATAGAAATAAAAACATTTGCCCCAAATCATGCCCACTCTGAATGGTGAAGACAAGATTTGATCCAAGCTGGCAGGGATCCAAGGCCCATACTCTTCAACATTGTATCTACAATCCCCCTGAGATCTGCCATGTGAAGAATGCTCTGTCCAGTCATGTGGCCAACTCTGGCTAACATGTTTTATGGTTTCAACACAGATCCTATATGTCAAGACACTTAGCTGAGATTCACATACTCAAGTATTATTGATGTGACTTTGGTAAGTGAAATTGTTGCCGATTTCTGTGATTCTGTATGTAATGTCTCTTTCTCATACTTTAGCACACCAGCAACCATAGTGTGCTGTAGCCATTCATACCAGATGCAGGAGAGCAAATAAAATGTCATCCAAATAAGTAGACATACATGTGCCCAAGAAGGGAAATTGTGAAGGGGAATAAGGAATTAAGGGAAAATTACCTAAGACCTTCTATGTTAGGAGGACTAGTTTATCTTAGCATGTAACTGAAGCCAAAACCTTTCATGAACACCACTGCAAGTGAACCAGCAACTGCATCTCTTAGCCTTGAGAGAACCTTAGGCCATACAAGGTCCATCTCCAACAGCGGCACCATGTGGTATCCAAAGGTAACTACAGTATGGATTGAAACCATGTGTTCAAGAAGCATTTGTAAGACGCCATGTGCCAGTGGTTCAGCACTTCAAGTGGCTGAGATCTGAGGGTCATGGTTCAAAGCCACCCCAGGCAGAAAAGTCTGAGTTTTTTTTATTTAATTTTATCATCAAGGTGATGTACAGAGGGTTGCACTTGCATACATAAGATAATGAGTACATTTCTTGTCAAACATTGTTAACTCCTCCCTTATTTTTCCTCCCACTTTCCCTCTCGCCAACACCGTCCCCCCACTAAGTTGTAAAGTTCATTTCTAACATACTGTCTTGTGCGTATTGCTGTTGCTTCGGTTCACCCTTTGTCTCACCATTTTGTGTTCCCTTTTCCCTTTCCCAAATCAGATAAATGTATATATAAGGCACAGGTTAGCAAAATCAAATACAGTGACAACAGGGATAAACCAGTACATTTAAAAAACAGCAACAAAGAAAAACGTCCTGTTTCCATATCTTGGGGAGAGTTCATTTTTATTAATATCATCTTATATGATCATATGTACATAGCTGTTGATCTATTGTGATGCTCTGATAGGACTATCCTAGACATAATTATTACAAATGAGGGAAACCATGGAGTCTATGTTTCTTTGGGTCTGGCCTACTTCACTTAATATGATTTTTTCCAAGTCTTTCTATTTCCTTATGGATCTCCAATTAACCACCAAAATCCAGAAGTAGAGCTATGACTCAAATGTAGAGCAACTAGCCTTGAGCTAAAAAGCTCAGGGACAGCACTCAGGCTCTCCATGTAAATCCCAGACTGGCAAAACAAAAACAAAGACCTAACCACTATGTGGCCAACTCTGACCTAACATGTTTTATGGTTTCAACACAGATCCTATATGTCAAGACACTTAGCTGAGATTCACATACTCAAGTATTATTGACGTGACTTTGGTAAGTGAAATTGTTGCCAATCCAAAAATTTACCATAATTAATAGATGTTATAAGAACTGCAACTGTACAGGCTCTAGGTTGGTTAGTAAATTTGGAAAACTTTCCTGAGCTTGTATCTTGGATGTATCTCCTCATGCTGCATCACCTGGAAAAAATTATTCTGCTTCTCCAAGCCTTTGGGCTTCATTGTAAAACTATGTTGTCAGGATGAACAGGGTTATAAGGATAGAATTAAAAAATACATGTATAATGTAACACAAGTGATCGGTGATTACCACAAACTGGACATTGTGTATGTTCCAACATTGTTTACTGAAACTTCATCCTCAATGAAATGTTGCTAGGAGAATTACAATTACTCAGGAGTGGTGATCCCATGAATGTGAAGTCCCCATAAATGGAACTAGTGTCCTAATATTAGAGACCCAGGGAGATCCCAAAATCCTTCTCCTATGTGAGAACAGTGAGATTACTCTTTGTGAGGAACCTGGCCCTGAATCTATCTGAGCCTTGGTCTTGAACTTCCCCACCTCCAGAATTGTAAGAACTACATCTCCATTATTTATAAAGCTCCCCATTCATACTGCCTTGAGGTAATAGTGCAAAGAAATTAAGACAAAAGTTTCCATCTCATCTCTGTTCATCCCCATCATCAATAGCATCATTTCATTAGCCAAAGAATTGGACAGAGTAGGGGAAGAATCCTAGCCCACCTTGCCTAGCACTGATGTCAGAACTTCCCACACAATAAAAGAAGGTGGATTAAGCCTTTCCAAGGAGAAGGAAATGAAAATTCTCACTTGCTATAAAATATATGGTTCTAAATGCAGTCCAATCCCTTTCATTAACACTTGCTTCTGAAAGCCTGACTCGACTTTGTAACTTTGAGGGAAGCAAGTGCCACTAAAACACAAAGAGAGAGCAAATTCCAAAATGACTCAAAGAACCAAAGGAATCAGAAAAAAGAGGGAAAAAAGTTAGCTGCAGTCCTGAGAAAACTTTAAAGCAGCAATTATGGCCAGTTCCATCATATCCTGTCCCTTGTATTATAAAAAACAAAGTACTATTAGGAAACTGAGGGGCTATGGTTTGCCATGAAGTAAACCAGGATTACTCATTGTGACCAAGGCAACCATTCTCAATTGCACATATTTTTTGAATATAAAAGTGTACAGAGACTCAAACTCAGTATTTCCAGGGCATGAAATAGATTTCCCAATGTTTTAGGATGTTGTAAATCAGATATTAAATCAGAAGACTAAATCAAGACCAAAAAAAAAAAAAAAACACCCTCCCCTAATGAAAAACTATTCTGCACAGAAATTCTGCCCTGCTCTACTGTTATCAGTAACAGGATTACCCATGATAATCTGGGGAGGTGCCCTTTCCCAGCTCAGGTCAATTGACTATTCCCTACGACTGTGGTAGACCTATCTCCCCAGCCACAGTGATTGGCTCAGTGATCAGTCAGCAAGGCCCAATAAGAACCTGGAGAGTGGAAGGGTGGAATGCAGTCATCATATCCCATGTACATAAATGAAAATGGAACCAAGTAACTCAAGGGAATGGATGGCGGTGGGAGATGGGAAGAACAATGGGAAGGAGTAACACTGGATGAGTTGCACTGTGCTCATAAACTGACACGTTGAACTGAAACGCTTTTGTAGTACCTCTCAAAGAAAAAAAAAATTTTTAAAGAAAGTGGTCAATATTACTGCAATAGAGACAGGAAATCGTTTCCATCAAGTGTTGGAACCAGAAAGGATGGAACCTATTTTTTTACATCCATTTTGCCCCTAGTAGAGGCCATCCTTTCTAAGAATTGAGTTCTACCAGAGAAGAGAGGGTAAGAGGAAGAAACAACAGAAATCAGATCCTAGTACTGTCTTTAAAGTATACAATAAGTCCATGTCTAGAGCTACACATTCCCATAGAACAGGTACATATACAAAATGATCATGAACCTTCACTGAGCCACCTCCATCTTGTAGAACTCCTCTCTGAAGCATTCCCCTCCCTACCCCACTCCCACTCCTAACCTGGGGCTTGAATTCAGGGCCTGGGCACTGTCCCTGAGTCTCTTTATACTCAAGGCTAGCACTCTACCACTTTGAGCTACAAGCACCACTTCTGGCTTTTTCTGAGTACTTTATTGGAGATAAGAGCCTCATGGAGTTTCCTGCCTGGGCTGGCTTCCAACGACAATCCTCAGGCTTGAGCTACTGGTACCGGACCTGGACTAACTTAATTATTCTTCCCAATGTCTAAAAATTAAACCTCCTTTAGCCAGGTGCTAGTGGCTCACATCTGGGAGTAACCCTAACTACTTGAGAGGCTGAGATCTATGGATGACAGGGGGAAGTACAACCATGAAAGCTGAGGAGCTTCAGAGATGCAGTGACGAAGCTCAGTGGATACAACTTCTAAAGTTCATTTTCACCATTTCTCTTTTCAAAAAACAAGCAAATTAAAAATTATCGTTTCTGCCAGTATGCTAGTGCTAGCCTGTGCAAGATGAGAGACGTTGGGCTGGGAAGGTGACTCAGTGGTAGAGCGCTTGCCTTGCATGCCTGAGGCCCTGGGTTCGATTCCTCAGCACCACATAAGCAAAAAGAAAAAAGCCAGAAGTGGCGCTGTGGCTCAAGTGGTAGAGTCCGAGCCTTGAGCTGAAGAGCTGAGGGACAGCGCCCAGGCCTAGAGTTCAGGCCCCACGACCGGACCCCCCCCCCCCAAAAAAAAAAAAAGATGAGAGACGTTAAGTGTGCTGTCTGCATCTCTGGGGGAATTTAGGGGAGAAGGAGCCCACAGTAAGAGAGATGTTAGCCTTGACAGGTATATGCTATAAAGACTGTCCTGTTAAATCAGGCCAAAATTCCTGGTGTCCTACCAGAAATAGTCTCTTTCCAACAATATGGATTAATGATGAACATTTTTATTTATTTTGTGTGTCAGTACTAGAGCTTGAACCCCAGGCCTCATGCCCTTGCTTGGCCTTGTCTACTCAAGGCTGGTGCTCTACCATTTGAGCCACACTTCTGCGGGTAGGCAGAGTTCCTTCTTCAAGGGGAAAGGGAGGGATCATGCCCATCTTCCCTGCTCCCCTCTGGAGATAGCTAATCAGCAACTACATGAAACTATGCAAAAAAGGGAGGAGGCAAAAAACAAAAACAAACAAGGAAAAAAGACTCAAGTGGTAGAGCACAGTACTGCCAAATAAAAGAAGGAAACATTTATTCATGTAATGAATATAGTACTTGAGTTACAATGACATTGCTTAACTACAAAAGTGTGTGTGTGTGTGTGTGTGTGTGTGTGTGTGTGTGTGTGTGTGTGTGTGTGTGTCCTTAATCAGACATGGTGACCCACACCTGTAATCCCAGATACTTAGGAGACAGAGGCAGAAGGATCATGAATGTGAGGCTAGTCCAAGCAACATTAGCAAGACCCCATTGTAAAAACAAAATATAGTGTTTCACACATATAATGTTAGCCACTCAGGAGGCTGAGATCCAGAGGACTATGGTTTGAAATCAGTCTAGGAAGAAAATGTCTTTGAGACTTCATCTCCAAAATAATCATCAAAATACTTGGGCTGGGAACATGGTTCAAGTGGTAGAGCATCATCCAAGCAAACCCAGTTCAAATCCAGGCACCAACTCATAAGCTCTAAAAGTTGACTAACCAGGTCTCAGAAAGTTATCTGGGACAACTTAAGGGTCCAGGCAACCAAACCACTTCAGAGACCAGCCACTTTGAGTGCTCTTCTTGGCTCTGATGTCAAATGCCAAGAAGATCATCTATTGGTCTGCCTTATTCTTCCTGTACACTTCCTTCTTCTTTGAGAGAAGGCCTTTAGCTGTCAATTTCTCTGTGACTACAGTGTCAGGCACAATGCAGTAATAATAGTAAAGGAAAGGGTCAGAGAGGCAAAGAAACAAATCCAACCAACATCTACCAGATTAATGACACCAAATATCAATTAAGTACCTAGTAAGTTCTACATACTCATTACAAATACCCTAACATAGATAAATGCTTTAACTATAATTAGAAAAAGGATAATTATTTCCATTTTACCTTACCTGTGAGGTGATTCACAGCTTACCTATGTAGAGCAGGTAAGAAGGTCAGAATTCATCCCCCTCTCTCTAACTTTAAATCCCATACTTGCAGCCACTGTATTCACAACCCACCCAGACTTCCATTTTCCTGCTAGTGCATTTCCATCCTCTGGGGTAGAAAAGGCTTCTTGAGGACTTAGGGTTTTTCCTAATTTCAGTCCTCCCCACTCTTAAAGGTTTTTTTTTTCACAATGTGTATAACTTAATTTGGTCTCAGTATTAGTTAATATGTGTAGCATGGCCTGAAATGGAACTTTAAATTTCAATACTCTTTTTGAAATTAGATGCATTATGTAAAAGAAAAAGATACGTGTTTTCCAAATATGTAAGTCACCTTGGATACAGGGCTGACAATGGTTTAATTCAATCTTCAGTTTTAAAACTCTCATCATGTCCATTGAGTTTTGTTACAGATTTTCTTCCCTGCAGGATCTAGCCAGACCCACAGAGAAAAAAACTGTGACAAGTATTTGTTGGTCAATTCTTAACAAGTTACAGGTAAGCTCTGCTCATTATTTCTGTTGGTCTCCTTGTTGCTTTAATTGGAAATAAAAAGGGGGTTGTGGCAAAGACTTGTTCAACTGAGGATTACAGTTCAAGGCTAGCTGGAGCAGAAAAATTCCTCTGAGACTCCATTTCCCAACTAACCAGCAAAGAGCCAGCCTAGAAGCATGGCTGAAAAAACTCTTATCTCCAATTAACCAGCCAAATGCTGTAAGTGGCACTGTGACTCAGAGTGGTAGAGTGTTAGCCTCGAGCAGAAGTGCTCAAGGACAACGACCAGGCCTTGAGTTCAAAGCCCATGAATGCCAACAGGGACAAGCTATTCCAGCAACAAACACCTAGAATACCAGTGGAAGCCAGTTCTGACAACGAGGAACCATGGAGGGGAGTAAGAGGAGATGATGTCACATCAGCTACTTTGTACCTCTCAAAATTAACCAGAGCCAGGAAATCAATAGAAATAATAAACCTGCCCATCTAACGTCCATACCTGTCTACCTTCTAACTGGGCAGGAATTTACATTCTTGCCTTTGTTACCTGACGTTCTCCCCTTCCTTATTGCCAACAAACTCCAGGACAACCTGGGATGTAGGAGATAAGAATTAGTCATTCTAAGCAAGTCATCCAATTTTAAATTTTCTGCTCTGCACCTTTCCTTTTGCTGTGTGTGTGCTCTGATATCTTTTTGTTGCCCAGTCCCTGCCTCATGAAACTTCTTCCAGACTATCAATAAGGGAAAGCCGCTGCCTGCTACCTCCATGTAGGCGATCACACCTCTGCCTTTTACCCCTAATGTCGACACCCCTTGCCAGCAGGAAGTAGCCAGAGAGAATCTGCATCCTTTTTCATAATTATTAAAAGGCTCCACCCTGGGAAGGCAGAGCAGAATCCTCCCTCCTCCTGCCTAAGTCTCCACCCAGTACCTGTGCCACCTAGGTAATTGGAGCACCTAGAGGCAGTCACCTCCCCCTCCTCTGAGGTCACTTCCTGGGCAGCCCCATCACACTTCCCATCAGACTGTGGGTGGGTCTCAGGCTTTGATGTCACATCCACAGCCAGTGGTGCCACACCTTCCCTTACCTGGCCACACCTTCCCCACCTCTCATCCCTTCCCTTGTTAAGGCAGGACAAAACAGCTCTCTAGACCTTTTGGCCCTGTGGTCTCCACCATGCACGGTGGGAGCAGCAGTTCAGCAATAATAAAACTTCTCCCTCTTGACTGAATACCAGGTAGTAGTCTCTTTACCAGCTAGCTAATTAAACCTATCTATTTAATTTACCTTACAGGAAACAAGTGTGTTTCCATCCAACACTTCCACCTCATTCACTGAGCAGTTCCTCAACCAGGGGAGCATTAATTCCATTCCAAACTGCAAGGGTCAACACACTCTGTGATCCAGACTGGACCTATATCAGGAAAGGGACTCAAGAACAAGACCCAGCTTCCTCTTTCTTCTGTTATCAGAAAGAGACCTGAGGTCGAGACGTGGGATGGCTGGAAGCCATGGGAACCCTAAACTCATTTCTGTAAGTACTTCCCCTTCTAGGTCTGGCCTGAGTGTATTTCATGGAAAGACAATCTATCTTTTTCTAATCCACTTATATTTAATTTATTAAAATAGTTAGGAGCCAAGACTATTGGAATCCTAAAGAGTTTTATGGGGTTTTTTGTTTTTTGTTTTATGGGGGTTTTTTGTCAGTTGTGGGGCTTAAATTCTGGGCCTGGGTACTATCCCTCAGCTCTTTTGCTCAAGGCGAGCACTCTACCATTTGAGACACAGCACCACTTCCAGTTTTCTGGTGGTTAATTGGAGCTAAGAATCTCATGGACTTTCCTGTCTTGGCTGGCTTTGAACGGCCATCAGGATTACAGGCATGAGCCACCGGCTCCCGGCTAAGGGTCTTTTTTTTACTTTAAAAAAAAAAATGGGGAATGTAAACTTGTTCAACCACTTTGGAAAGCAGTATGGAGGTTCCTCAAAAGACTTCACATAGAGCTCCCCTATGACCCAGCAATCCCACTTTTGGGCATTTACCCAAATGTTAAAAACAAGACCACACTAAAGCTACCAGCACAACTATGTTTATTGCAGCATTATTTACTATAGCTAAGATATGGAACCAACCCAGATGCCCCTCAGTAGATGAATGGATCAAGAAAATGTGGTATATATACACAATGGAATTCTATGTCTCCATCAGAAAGAATGACATTGCCCCATTTGTTAGGAAATGGAAAAACTTGGAAAAAATTAAATTAAGTGAAGTAAGCCAGGCCCAAAGAAACATAGGTCCCATGGTTTCCCTTATTTGTAATATCTAGTATATGTATGAGTCAAGTGGAAAAGGTCAGATAATGTGATGTTAGGAAAATGAACCCTTAGATATGTATTTTAATTTTTTTTTCTTTCATGCATTTGTTTCTAACGCATTTATAAGATTATTTCTTTGTTGCTTTGTATGTCCCTCCCCCACAGTATAACCCCTGCTTTCACTATATTTGATGTCAGTATAACTTGTGGAGGAGATGGGGAAAAACAAGTCGTTTAAGGATACAGGTGGACCTGTTGCAACAATGAGAAGTACAAGTTGTCATGTCGAAAACGAGCTTTACAACGTTGGTGCGGTGGGGGGGGAGGATTGGGTGAGGGGTTGGGGGGGGAGGCTGGGAAGGGATGTGAAGGGTAAACAAAGGAGGAGGCTGCAATGCTTGATAAGAAATGTACTCATTATCCTGCCCATGTAATTGTAACCCTTCTGTACAGTATGTTCACAAAAAAAATAAAATTAAATTAAATTTAAAAAAAAGAAATATGCATGGCAAATTGAAACACTCAAATACTTATAAAAAAACGATTTCCTCTGAACAAAAAGTAAAACCTACTTTTGTCCTCCAATCTCAGCCTCCTGAGTAGCTAGGATTTACATGCAGGAGGCCACTGGTGCTTGGCTCAAAGGAGATTTGTATTAGGAAGATTTTCTCTTATTTTATGAAGCTTTCTTCTTTTCTACTGACCTGAAACCGAGGCCATCAAGTGAATGGCAGAGCAGCAAAATTGAATTAGGAATTCCAGCCTAGCATGGTAGCTCATGCCTGGAATCCTAGCTACTAGAGAGGCAGAGATACATTATGCTTTGAGATCAGCCCAGGCAAAAAGTTACCCAAAGTCCATCCCAGTCAATAAGCTGGGGACAGTGGCATGTGCCTGTCAGTCCAGTAACATTGACATGGAAGAGGAAGGGTTTTGATCTAGGTCAGTCTAGACAAAAACTTGAGTTGAACTGAAACCCCTTTGTACACCTTCTTAAAGATTTTTTAAGATGCAAGAGCAAATAAGAAATCGGTTAGCTCTGCTAACTAGCTGTGTGGTTTTGGCAAACAATGGTGCTTTCGCTCCCAGGTTTACTGATATATTAAATAAAGAATTGTCCTGACAATGGATGGAAAGGAGGTTTCTTCTGTGTGAGCCACATTCAGTAACTCAGCTGTTCACTAGGGCAATGGACTGAAGAGGGTCTGAGGTCACTTCTGGGTTTTTTGAAAAAGGGAGCCACCATCCACTAATGATGCTTCTCATGAACTAGAAGAGAAGGGAAAGAAAGAATGGTAGTGATAAACACACATTTTTACTCCTGGGCAGGGTTCATCACTGAAGTCCACTTGAATTCTGAAAGTCAATTTTTCCCAATATATGATACTAATGAGATGATTTTATCTTGATGAAACATTTCACTCAGAGGCCAGCTTTCTATATGGAGTTAGCTTTAGCACACACAGAGGTCATATGGGTAAAGAAGACCCAAGGAAACCACCAAACAGACCTATCCACTCACTTCTTTACACCAGACTCACAGTGAAGCAGAATGAGCATCAAATGAGGAGTCCATTCCTTCTAAGCTGGGTATTAACCTGCATATCTCCCAGATTTGCTTAGAGGACATCACTAGGAGGTTCAAATAAGACAGTAGAGTGCACCAGTGCAGAGTAGATACTCAGTAAGTGCCCATTTTCCTCTTCTATGCACAAGGGACTGAATTTGTCAGCAAGATGGCATTCTACAGAAAATCTTTTCTCTCTGGAATATGAAAAATTGCTTATTCTTAAAATAATTCTTTTCCAGGGTTCCAAGTACATAAAATTTAACCCAGCACAGGTGGCTAATGCCTTGTAATCCTAGCTACTCAGGAGGCTGAAATCTGAGGACCATGGTTCAAAGCTAACCTAGGTAGAAAGTCTGGGAGACTTTTATCTCCAGTTAATCAGCAAACAGCCAGAAGGGAGGGGCAGCTTGAGTGGTAGAGCATCAGCTTTGTAAAGAAAAAGAGACAGCACCCAGGCCCTGAGTTCAAGCTTTAGTACTGGCACCAAAACAAAAAGTTAAATATATATATATATTATACATGCACAACACACACACACACACATGTGCGCATACTGTGTATAAGTATGTATATGTCTGCAGCGCTTTCTAGGAAAACAGGTTGCCAGCCTCCATACCAGATGGAATTCAGACTCCCTAGGGTAAGGGCTGGGAAACTATCCATTACCACAGTTCCACCCAATAACATTCCAGACCACCAGTTTACCCCACACTTAAGATCTCTCTAGAAGGCTCTCCTCCTTTGCCTTCCCTCAAAACCCTACTTAGCACCCAGCCCCATGTCTGCTGGCTCCACCCATCTCTCTGCCTATCTGCTTTATTTTACTTTTCCCTTCATCCTGCCATCCACACATTTCCCTCCTCTTTCTTCTCCCTGTCCCTCCTGAGTGAACATCTGCCACTTAGTGCCCACCCCAAGGCCGAGCTCACAGTGGGCACTCAGGAAGTATTTTTAGAGTGATTGTGACTTGCATCCTATGTTCTCATTTTACCTCAGAAGATGCAGAAAAGGTTAGAGATGAGAAAGGTAGCAGTTTGTGGTGGGTTATGTAATGACATGGTGAAGAAACATTCATCTAGAAATTGTAAGTACTGAGTCTTGTGACCTCTTAAGATAAGAAGGAAGTGGATGATTCCTCTTAACACCCCTCTAGCCTTGGTAATTTTCTCAACTAAATGACTAACCTGTAGCATCAGTTTTCAACTGCTTGGAAAGATATGAGAAGAAACATGGAGAGAGGGATGGCTTACATCTGTAGCGTAAGCCTTCAGTCTTACTCATAAGGTTCTCCTCACATTCGCTCACACTCCAACTCCAGGTTCTAATTCCATTGGTTGATCTGCTCCCTAGCAGATGCCCTTAGGCATCAAGACAAGGCTGGGTATCACCCTCCTTGCCTCTTAAAAACTGTAATCCTAGCTACTCAGGAAGCTGAGATCTGAGAATTGTAGCTCAAGGCCAGCCTGGGCAGAAAAGTCTGAAATTCTTTATGTCCAACTGACTATCAAAAAGCCATTAAGTGAAGCAGTTGATCAAGTGGTAGAGCAGTAACCTTGAGCAAAAGAGCTAAGGGCGAGAGTTCTGGCTCTGAGTTCAAGCTCCAGAACTGCCACACACACACACACACACACACACACACACACACACACACACACACACACACACAAATGAGGTTGTGGCTGCAAGCATCTGGAGATGAGGAAGAGGTTACTATTTTGCAAGAGACACATCATTATTTTCTTATGCTAGGATCGTGTTTCACTTAGTTGACTTGGCTCCACATTTAAACAGCATCCCCCAGGCAAAGAAGACAATTAAGCAAATGGAGAGGAGATTTAGTAACAATAAATTCCACAGAACTGGTCATTCTCTTGCAAGTAGTTTTTAAAGAAGCTGAACATTCAGGAGGATCAATCATCCTAAATCTCATTGCCTTAAACATTACATAGAAGCTTCTAGTAAAAACTCAAGGTGATTTGAAACCCATGTGCACATGTGCACATGCATACACACACACACACACACACACACACACACACACACACACACACACACACACACACACACACACACACACACACACAAATAAATAGTCAACAATAGAATAGATATCAAATCTGATAGCCAGGCAAGGGAAAGAACTCCTGGGAACTGGAATCTAAGACCCTTGGATCTTCCTATAAGCCCTATCACACATGTTATACACATCCATAAGCAAGACAATTTCTTTTGTGAGCTTCTCTGTTGGTCTCTATATAAAACAGGTTATTTGAGAGTTGGGCACTGGTGGCTCATGCCTGTAATTTAGGCTACTTGGGAGGCTGAGCTATGAGGATCACAGTCCAAAAGCCAGTCCATGAAACTCTTATCTCCAACTAACCACCACAAATATGGAAGTGGAGGTGTGGCTCAAGTGGTAGAATGACAACCTTAAATGATAAAGCTAAATGACAATGCCCAGGTCCTGAGTTCAAAAAAGAAAGAAAAGAAAAAACAAGTTGTTTGCATTTCACTCCCATGATTTTTATTATCTCCAAGAACCATTTATATGACTATTTACTTACTATTTCCTATAAAGCAACTCTTCTTTAAACAGAGGCCCACAGTGGATAGAAGGAAATGGCAATTTATTACACCATTTTGTGTATTTGCTAGAATGTGTACACTAAGAAAGAAAATTATCACATTCATATAAAAGGAAAGTTAGAATCACTGGTCTTAAAATAGAAGGTAATGATAAAAGTAAGTAGAATGGGCTCCTGCTTTTAGCCACAGAAGACTAGTTTGCTTCAGACAAGCTCTTTTGCCAAAAACAACTCAAAATGCTGAAATAAATATATAATAAAATATGAAAATAAAAAACAAAGAACTTCTTTTTGTAGATATTCAAGAACCACTAAGACAGCTAGGGGCCAGAGTGCCAGGAGGGAAGAGAAGCCCTGAGATAAATCTAGCATATACAGCACCATTTTCCTCCAAGCTGTGCTGGTTTGGAAACATAGGATTTAGAAGCTCAAGAGTCAAATCCCATAATAATAAAAACTGAAGTTTGGGATATAACAAGAAGGGAAGCCTGGTAAAGTCCTCAAGGACTACACATGAAAAGTGAGGGTGAAGTAGAAGGAGGTCACCTCGCACAAAGATTAAATCCCAGTGGCTCAGCCAGCTCAAATTCCAATATAATAAGGAGATCTACCAGTACTCAGAAGACCTGAGGGGAGCCAATGTACACATGACTTTTTTTTCTAGAAGACAAAGGAAATTGGAGACTCATATTTTCTCTACAGTTAATCATACATTAAGTCTAGGTTGGATCACAACCTGCCAGACATGCCAAGAGATTTAACCAAATAGCCAAGAACCAAGAACGAAGTACAAACCTATATTGTTATGTTCATTGGCTTTATCAGGTATAAAACACAAAACAACCATAACTTATAAAGCAAGGTGACAACATGAACAATTTTGTGAAAACCAAAATTTTTACAAAACAAAAATGAAAATTCTAGAATTGGATATATAATCATTGAAAATATACATTCAATAGATGACAATTATGATGGATTAGAAAATGAAAAAGATTTGCAAATTAGATGAGTAGAAGATAGAGACAGAAAAGAGAAAACAATATACAAAATGTAGAGTTACATAAGACCAAAGTGAGACTCTATGAAAAGTTGTAACATGTATATGTCTAGTGTTCCTGAAAGAGAAACAAGGAAAAAATTGAACAGATGTGATACTTGGATAGATACTAGCTGAATTTTTCTCCCCAAATTTACCAAAGGCATCAAGTTAAAGGTTAAAAAATATTTACAACCACAAATAGGATAAAGAAAACCACAAGGCATAACACAGTCAGACTATTTCAAAACAAAGAGAAAAAAAATCTTAAAAGCAGCCAAAGAAAAGAAACATATTACCTTCAAAAGAACGCCAATAATGATAGAAACTGACTTTTAAAAAGAAATGATAGAAGTTTGGGGATAATAAAATGACATCTTTGACATGCTGAAAGCAAATCAGCACCAACTTAGAACCTGATGCTCAGTAAAAACATCCTCCCTAAAGGTCTATAGAGTAAACGCATTTTCAAACAAAATGAGAGAATTCATATCCAGCAGACATGCAGTAAAAAAAAAATTCTACTAAAGAGAGTCCTTTGGAGAAAAAAAATTATGCTAAATGGCAACATGAGAAGGCACATAAGAATTAAAACAGTGGAAAGAGCCTAGTGCTCGTAGTTCATCCCTGTGACCCTAGCTACAAGACACTGAGATCTGAAGATCAAGGTTTGAAGCCTGCCAAGTCAAAAAAGCCCATGAGACTCTTATCTTCAATTAACCAGCAAAAAGCTGGAAATAGAGACATAGTATACACAATGATAGAACACCAACCTTGAGCAAAAAAATAGTATTGAGGCCCTAAGTTCAAGCCCTAGTCACACACACACACACACACACACACACACACACACACACACACACACACACACATTAGAAAGTACAAATGTCTGCATAAAACCAAATAATGGCTCAAAACAATGCAAATAATTTCTTCTGCCATGTGAAAAACTTTGTAAAAAACAGTGGTACCAAAACAGATATAACACAAGAATAAGAAAGAGGATAAACGGAGATAAGGCACCTCTGAGGCCATCCTATTACCCAGGAAGTAGTGTAATGACCAACTTCCATCATATTCCAATAAGCTAAAGACACCTGTTGTAATCTCAACAATATGAAAAGAAGAAAAAGAATGGCACCTAAGAAGTCAACAAAACAGGCCTGGGAAAGATGGCTCAGTGGTAGAGCGCTTGCCTTGCATGCATGAGGCCCTGAGTTCAATTCCTCAGCACCACATAAGCAAAAAGAAAAAAAGCCAGAAGTGGTGCTGTGGCTCCAGTGGTAGAGTGCTAGCCTTGAGCTGAAATGCTGAGGGGCAGCACCCAGGCCCAGAGTTCAGGCCCCACGACTGACAAAAAAGAAAAAGAAAAAGAAGTCAACAAAACAAGAAAAGGCAATAATAAATTGACTACTTCCAAAGAAGGCACAAAAGAGAGAAAAATTAAATAGAAAAGTTGTAAAAATTGTGAAATTATAGATTTGACTACCATATACTCTACTTCAAAGACAAAATATACAATTAAACATTTTAAGTACAGGCTGTTTAAAGTTGGATGCAGTGGCTCACAGTTTAATCCTAGCTACTCAAAAGACTGTGATCCAGAGTTTTGCAGATCAAAGCCATCCTTGGTAGAAAAATCTGACATATTATCTCAAAATAACCAGCAAAAGACAGGGCATCGGCTGAACAAGTACACAAGGCCCTTAATTCAAACCCTAGTGTGGCCATTATGTGTATAGGTATACATATATGTACACATATATGTATATATGTGCTGCTTAAAAGTTACACACCTTAAACATAAAAGATATAGAAAAGATGAAAGTGAAAATATGAAAAAACAGGCAAACAATGATCAAAAGAGAGCAACTAATGCCTTATCATGTAGGATTTAAGATAGGAAGCATTGTTAGAGTTAAAAACCTTTTGGATTAATTCCTCAGAAAAAGTATAATCATTTTATATGAATACACTTAATAATAGTGCTTCAAAAATACACACACCAAATATAACTATGTATTATACATATGTAAATCAAATCTATAATCATATGGGAGATTTTGATATGCTTCGTCAGTAACTGGTTTTATTCACAACCATGGGTTGCATAATGACTTTTCAGTCACCAACAGAGCACATGTATCATGGTGTGCCTATAAGATTATCTTGCCTAGCGACATCAGAGAAGTCTTTCATTTGTTAGCATACATTAGTTTCAGGAGGACAGCTTCATTGTGACAGTCTACAAGAATATGCCAATCAACTTCTTCCTTCTGTCCCTCTACCTCATCCCACTCTTTTTTCTTAAAACAACTTTAACAGATTTCATTATATTATTTTCATGCATTCAGATAAACTACATGGACCATATTTATCTGCATTCACCATTGTTTTTAGCCCTCCTCATGATGCCCCATGGCCTGTTTTACTCTCCCATCCTTCATTTGTTTCTAGTTTGTATTAATTGCACTAAGGACATGCATATCTTATACTTTGCTCAGAACAACCCTCCCTATTGCTTTCTCTATCCCACTATCATAGCAGTCCTATTATGTGAAAACACAGCATGCAATGTTTGCATAATGAAGTCACTTAGCAATGCATTTCTCAAGACATACTCCCATAAACAACATATGATTACATGAACACTGTACCCAACAACTATAAACATATTTTTTCACTATTTTGTGGAACATTTATTAAAACTGACACCTTCTTGAGCCATATCAAAACAAATATCAAAGAACTGAAATCATAGTTCATGCCTGTGAAAATTGCAGTTTGAAACCAGCCTATATTGCAGTTTGAAACCAGTTAAGTAGAAAATGCCAAAAGTGAAGTACCAGCCTTGATTGGAAAAGCAAACAAGAATGTGAGGCCAGCCTGGCACTGGTGGCTCACTGGAGGCTCACTGGTGGCCTGTAATCCTAGCTATTAAGGAGGCTGAGATCTGAGGATGGTGGTTCAAAGCCAGCCCAGCAGGAAAATCCATGAGATTCTTATCTACAATTAACCACTAAAAACCTGGAAGTGGTGCTGTGGCTCAAGTGGTAGAACGCTCGCCTTGAGCTGAAGAACTCAGGGACAACACCCAGGCCCAGAATCCAAGCCCCATGACCCCCCCCAACCCCCCCCACACACACACACATTCAAGCACCAGTACTGGTACTAAATAAGTCAATACATAGGCAAAAGCTCTTACCAGGTATTTTTTTAAGAGGATATGCAAATGATCAGTAAGCAGAAAAAAATATGGAGTTTCCATTTTATTAATCACCAAGAACCCTCACATTGATATGCAACCACACACATGCAAGAGTGGCTAAAATCTGTGTACCTAAAAAAAATGCACAGGTGTATATACTCAAAGATATGTATAACAATGTTCATAGCCATCTCTAATCACTAAGCACACATGAGAAACAGTCCACTCAGCACAGAATAGGTAAAGAAATCACAATGTATGCATATAGTGCAATAATATATCCATGAAAAAGAATGAGTCCGTGTTTCATAAACAACATAGATGAAGACTATAAGTAGTCCTCAAGATACCAAATGCAAAAGAATTTATACTTCCATAAATAAATTGCAAAACTTGCAAAGCTTCTCTGAGGTGTTGAAAGCAAATTGGGTTTAATTTGGGGGAAAGGGTTGGAGGCAGGCATCAGTTACAGAGAAGGGACTTGCCCCATGCTTTCATGCTTTCTGTCTTGATCTGAGGAGTGGCTAAACACAAGTGCTCCCTTTGGGAGAAATTAGCAAGCTGTTAAGTTTTCTTTTCTATACACACATCTACTTTTCAAAGTTTTTGAAATATAAATCAAATACATAAAAGAATCTCTGCACTCATACTCATGCTTTTAGTGTCTTATTTATATCAAACATTATGACGATCACATGGTGTACTCTGCTAAGAGTATATTAAAGAACAAATATAAGTCCACAAATAAATATGTTTGGGAAAAAATGCACAGTGATTTCCAAACTAAAATTCTAAAATTTAAAACGGAAGTTCTAAAATTCCCTAGAATTTTAAATTTTAAATTTTAACTTAAAATTTTAGAATTTCAGTTTGGATATCACCAAGTGTATTTGTTTTGCATCATACATTTTTTTTTCTTTTCTCCTTTCCTGTTTGCTTTGGTTCATTCCCTTCTGTTACTGTTTTTTATTTCTGTGCCTTTTGTCTTGTACATAAGTTTATCTGATTTGGGGAGGGTGGGACAAAATGTGAACCAGTTCAGCAGTAAAACCCACTAGACACTATGTTGTAAATGAATTATACAACTTTGAAGAGAGGGAAGTCAGGAGGGGAAAAATGGGGGAGAATGAGAGGATGACACTGTTCAAAAGGAAATGCACTCATTACCTGAATCACATAAATGTATTCCCTCTGTATATCACCTTTACAATAACATGTTAAAAACTGAAATAAAATTCTAGCAAGATGCTATTGCTTATCTTAGATCTCTGTGCATGGCCTGATCTCTCTGGGTTAACAAGAGCAAAAAAAAAATCTAAAAAGCACTTAAGATTTTTCTACCTAGCTGCTCAGTTCATATGTAACAAAAACAGTATTGAGAAGGAAATTGCTCTTTCAAACTGTAATATAATGACACCATTTTTATGTGTGGTCAACTGGCTTTTGTCCAGGCCCCAGGGACTTGAAGGACCTGAAGCAATCCACCAGCTTCTGATCTCTGAGTTCCTCTTACCTTTTGTGGCTTACTGATAGAAGGTTCTTCACAGTCAGTGAAGAACAAGGTGAATCTACAAAGTTCCTAACTTGGAAATGGTTTTGAAAAGGGAAGGGAAGCCCACTGGTGATAGACCTTATTAAAATGAGTGGGTATTTCATATTGATGTCAGAAACCCTCTCTCCAGAAACATTAGGCCTAACCTTGAGCACTGAGAGCTCCATTTCCAGGGGTTCCCCTCCTGCCCACACTCAGCCTAACAGCTAAACATCAATCAGCTCCACTTCTAAAGTACATCCAGAATCCAGCCACTTTACACCATCTTCCACATCACCACCAACCCTTACCCGGTGGTGGTCATGTAACCACCAGCCTCCCCATATCCACCCTTATTCTCTTTCAAGTTTTCTTCAACAGAACAGCTGAAGTGACTCCATTAAGTCCCGAGTCAGATATTAGCATTGCTCTGATCAAAACCCTCCCAAGAATGCAGGCCTAATATTTAATGTACATATATGAAGATGGAACTAGGAAAATTTAAGGATGGATGGTGTTGGGAAAAGTGAGGGGAGTATGATGAAAGGGGTGACATTGATCAAGATGTGTTGTACTCATAAACTGACATGTTGAAGTGATACCCCTTTGCCCAACTAAAGATAATAAAGCTAAAATAGTAACAATAACCCCACAGCAAAACCACTATTCTTACCATAATCCACCAGTCCCTCCAGGTGTCCCCTTACCTCCAGGACATCGCCTCCTATTTCCTCTTGCCAGCTCCCCCAACCACAGAGGTCTCACGGCCACTCTTCCATCATGCTGATTATGCCCCCATCACAGAGCCATTGGACTTACTGTCCCTTCTTCCTAGGACTGCCCATATTAGATATCTTGGTTCTCCCTTACAACTTTCAGATCTTAAACTTTGTCTCATTCATAACCCCCTCTGTAACTTTCTTAAGTTTCCTCAGTATCCTGGATACCAGGGGTTTTCCCCACTATTCATCTCTAGCCACTATTTTACATCTTATTAGAGCTTATGGTCCCCTCTCCTTATATTAGGAGTATTTTCAATAAAGACAGCAGACTACAGAACTTAAACCTCAAGAGCAGTTTAGACAAGAACTTGAAAATACACTAAGCTTCTATCTAGGTTTAGAGTGGGAACAGGCCTACTGGTAATGGTCTACTTGGTAACAAAGCATCTTTGATTCTCCCTAGGGAAGCCAGAATAGCAGGCAAGATACTGAGGGGAGGCTGGTGTTTGTCTATGCAATCCTCCCTTCCAATTGGGGAAGGC